>NC_087277.1:19705000-20011413 GCF_015220805.1 Pogoniulus pusillus
AAGACATTGCTCCTCATGTTCAGATGGCACTCCCTGAGTTCCAAGTTCTGCACACTGGCCCTTGTCCTGTCCCTGGACACCAGCGACAAGAGTCTGGCCCCAGACTCTTGCCCCCACCCTTTGGCTCTTGCTGAGCATCGAGAAGATCCCCTCTCAGGCTGCTCCTCTCCAGGCTCAACAGCCTCAGGGCTCTCAGCCTTTCTTCTTCACACAGATGCTTCAGTCCCCTCAGCATCTTCAGAGTTTCCACTGCTGTCTTTCCAATAATTCTCTGTCTCTCTTGAACTGTGGAGCCCAGAACTCGACCTAGGACTCCAGATTTGGCCTCAATAGTGCTGAATAGAGGGTGAGAACTTGAGTGGATCTGCTCAATGCTGAGCAAGAGCTAAAGAGTGAGAGGCAAGACTGGGGCCGCCTTTGTCAGTGGGGCCAGTAACAGGACAAGGGACAATGGACACAAACTGGAACTAAGGAAGTTCCATCTGAACATGAGGAAAAAAATTCTTTGCTATGAGAGTTAAGAGCTCTGGACCAGACTGCCCAGAGAGGTTGTGGTGTCTCCTTCTCTGGAGATGTTCCAAACTCACACAGACATGTTTCTGGGCACTCTGTCATGAGCGACCCTGCTTTAGCAACCTCCAGAGGTTCCTTCCAGCCCCCACCATTCTATGGTTCTGTGACTTTGCCTTTTACCATCTGCTCCCTTAACACAATTCTCTGTGCTTCCCACTACAACAGGAGGCAGCAGGTCCACGTTCCAGTGCCTGCATGCTGTGTGTTTACAAACACATCCAAACACCACAGATCAGCTTGATGAGCTCCGTGCACAGCAGCGGATGCAAATTGCTTTAGCTCAAGTCAATGAAGCCTGGAGAATCTCACTGCAGCTCCAAGCCCTGGGCCCTCAGCATATTCTTCTATTTATCTAACTAATCTTCAAGATATTAGTGATAATCTTTTGCCATTTCACTGCAATGAACGGCTGACACGCTCGCCTGGAAGCTGTTGCTGCAGAGACCACCAGAGAGAAGAAATCAGATATCCTATCTCCAATCATTTATCACTATCAGATCAGGGATGGAGCTTTTTCCCCTGTCTCCCTCCTCAGTACTTCCCAGCGTGTTGGGTTATTAACCTCACTTAGCCTCCAGCAGATCCTAGGAGACCAAAACAGAATGGTTCATGTTTTATTCTCCAGCTGCTCCACACCGAAAACCACCAGGGCCAGAACAAGATAAGGAGGGAGGGCAAAGCAGGATGGGGGATTCCTTAAAAATCCTGGCCACATAAGGGGTTTTCTTTAGATCATGTCACCCACCCAATGATATCAGCCTCTGCTGAAATGAGCACCAAGGAGTTCCTGTATAGAATCATAGGACGGTTGGAAGAGATCTTTAAAGGTCAGCTAGTCCAACCCCCTGCAGTCAGCAGGGACATCTGCAACTAGAGAAGGTTGCTCAGAGTCCCAGACAACCTGACCTGGAATAGTTCCAGGGATGAAGCATCTACCACCTTCTTGGGCAACCTGGACCAGGGTCCCACCACCTTCATTGTACAACATTTCATCCTTCTCTCCAGCCTAAACTGCTCTCTTTCAGTTCCAAACCATCACCCCTTGTCCTGTAGCAACAGGCACTATTAACAACTCTGTCCCCAGCTTTCCTGTAGCCCCCTTTAGCCACTGGAAGGCCACAAGAGGGTGTCAATTGGGCCTTCTCTTCTCTGGGATGAACAAACCCTCTCTTAGACTGACCTCACAGCAGAGGTCCAGCCTGCAGACCATTGCTGTGACCTCCTCTGACCCCACTCCAACAGGTCCATGTCTCGCCTGTGCTGAGGACTCCAGAGCTGACCCCAGCACTGCAGATGGGGTCTCAGCAGAGCAGAGCAGAGGGGCAGAATCCCCTCCCTCTACCTGCTGCTGACACTGCTGGAGATAAGCTCAGGCCAGGGCTGACTCTAGGCTGGCAGCCCTTAGTGCCTGCTCATCTCCAGCTTTTCACCCACCAGCACCCCCAAATCCACTTCAATACTGTTCTCCATCACTTCATACCCCAGCCTGGACTGATACTAGGACCCTGTACTTGACCTTTTTTGAACTTCATGATCCACTTCCCAGACCTGCCCAGGTCATCTTGTCCATGCTAGTGACCACAGTGCTGCCATGAGGTGGGCAGGGTTCCCAGGCAAAGGTCTCTGTCTCTGAGTTAATATCCTTCCAGCAGCCAGGTTTTCCCCACAGCCAGCCCAGTGCACACCCAGAGGGTATCTGCTTTCAGAGCACTTCTCTCCACACCTGCATCCCAAGGGGTTGCTAAAATCCCCGAGTTAGCAAGAGTTGGTGCCACAAAGCTGACCAAATTCTGTGTCCATTAACTACTTAACAAAATTCTTTGTGCCCTCCCCCACTTCCACCACATTAAATATAATGTTCCTCTTCGTTTCCAGGCCAAAAGCCAAGGCAGATCTTTGCAGAACTGGTTTCCCTCTGGTCCTTGGAGTGTTTGATTTGAAAAAGGTTGCAAAATGAGCACTGCACTTGACTAGTTCACAGAATCATAGATCTATTTTGGTTGGAAGAGTCCTTTCAGATGATCAAGTCCAACCATTAACTCAACACTGCTGGGTCACCACTGAACCGTGTCCCTCAGAACAGCTTTTTAATCCTTCCAAAGATGGGGACTCCACCAGTGCCATGGGCAGCCTGGGCCAGGGCTTGACAACCTTCTGGTGAAGAAATTACTCTTTAGGTCCAGTCTAAAACTCTCCTGGCACAACCTGAGGCCTCTTGTGCTCACTCTTCATCTTTTTTCAAACCTATCTGAACACGAAGGGGATCTTGGCTGTGTTTGGACTACAAACCTTGGAAACCACTGAAAATCCTGTGTACAGCTGATATAACAGCAAGGAGAGTCTTCATCAGATCTTGGGATCTGTCCAGTGTTTCATTTACAGAGTGTGAGTGAGAAGCTCTTTATTCTTTCCCCAGTGATTGGGTGGATATGGAGATTGATGTCCACACACCATAATTCAAAGCTTGGGTTCATCATGTCATCTCCCAGGTAGAGACAGTCCAGACAGGTACACAGACTCTCTTGATTTGTTCTTTGAGGTGAAGACAGTGGATTAGAAAAGTTGGTGGGCCTGGGTGTTCGTGATCATGTGCATGGCATGGAGAGGGAGGTAAGAGACATCTTAAACAGCAGAGGAGTTCCTTTGTGGCTTGCTGTCTAATTACCATCAGCTTTAGCAGTGCATTCTGACTAAGGCTCCTGCCTGATCTGCAAGAAGGTAGATTCAAATCCTGCTTTGAGATTCTTAGGTCAATCTTCACTTGAAGCACCAGGTTAACTAGAACCCTTTGATGAAGCCAAGGGAGCCTACAGGGGAGCTGGAGAGGAACTACTTCAAAGGGCTTGTGGTGGTAGGACAAGGGGCAGTGGCTTTAAACTAGGGCAGAGTAGGTTCAGACTGAGCATTAGCAAGAAGGTGGTGAGACACTGGAATGGGTTGCCCAGAGAAGTTGTGGACACTTCAACCCTGGAAGTGTTTAAGACCTGGCTGGATGAGGCTTTGAACAACCTGCTCTATCAGCAAGTGCCCCTACCCATGGCATGGAGGTGCTGGAAGTAGGTGATGTTTAAGAGCCCTTCCAGCTTGAGCCATTCTATGATTACATGAGTCTCAGGAAAGATTCTCAGGAATCCATGAAGGAGGCATTTCAGGGCATCACAGAGTCTTTCTTCAAACAGATGGAGTCAAAATCTCTCTTGTCTTGTGCCAGGAGTGACAAAATCTCTTCACCTTCTTACCTTGAGTGTGTTTTTCCAGAGTCAAAATACATTTTCTTGTTTGTCTTTCTCCAATCCATGCAACTCTCACCCATCTTTGTTACACAGAACCACAAAATGGTAGGGGTTGGAAGGCGCCTCTGGAGATCATCTAGTTAGACCCCTCATCTTTGGTTTTGAGGTGTTCTCTCCACTCCTTTATGCCTCTCAGGGTGGAGCATTTTTACCCATGGGATATTTTTCCAGCCCTTTTAGTCATCTCTCCAACTTGTTCACCACATCTCTCACCCAGATCACCTGCTCCCTTGATCTGAGAGTAGGACCTATCAGAGAGGGCCCCAAGGAGTTAATTCTCTTCCATGGTTATCCAGGGACATCTCCACAGTTCCTGGGCACATCTCCCTGGAGCCAGGAATACTGCTGAGGATCTCAGCAGGGCGACAGAACCACTTAGTACGCGACGCTGACGGAAACAGAGCAGCGGTGATGGGATGGGGCTGAAAGTAGATCCCTGCTTTCAGGTGACACTGAGGAGAGCAGATAAGGTTTCTCCTGGGGGAGGAGGCAGTGAGAAGCAGCCCAAGGAGAAGGTGGGTACAAAGGACCAGGAGGAAGAAGGTGGTATCTGTCCCAGTCTGATGACCTCTGGCCAGTTATTTCCTGCAGTTGACCCACTGCTGTCATTTCTCCAGTGGGAGATGTATTAAATCCTTTGCTGGCAATCAGCAGGGCAGGATGAAGAAGCTTCCACCTTGGTTTAAGGCAGCCCTCTGATGGGAGGTGCAGGAAGGGGTGAAGAGAAGGTGCTGATAGGCGTGGGTGCGATGAGCTGAAGCAGTGCAGTGCGCAGAGGGAGGACATCCAAGGACAAACTTCTGCTGTGCCCTCAATACACTTAGAGCTCACATCAAGTTGAGGGGGAGTGTTGGTCTGCTTGAGAGTGGAACAGTTCTACAGAGGGATCTGTAGAGGTTGATAGATCTGCCTAGGGCAGTGGCACAATGTTCAACAAGGCCAAGAGCTGTGTACAGCAGTTGGGTCACAACAACCCCATGAAAGCTCCAGGCCTGGGGGAGAGTAGCTAGAAATTGGTCAACAGAAAACAGCTGAAGGTGATGGTTGACAGCCAGCTGAGGATGAACCAGCATGTGCCCAGGTGACCAAGAAGTCCACTAGCATCCTGGCTTGGATCAGCAAGAGCATGGCCATTAGGGCTGGGGAGGGTATTGCCCCCCTGTACTTGGCAATGGTGAGGTCACACCTTTAACCCTGAGTTCAGTTTTGGGCCCCTCACTCAAGAAGTTCATTGAGAGGCTGGAACACATCCAGAGAAGAGTAGCAAAGTTGGTAAAAGGTCTAGAGAATAAGTCCTCTGTGGAGCAGCTGAGGGAACTGGGGTTGTTCAGCCTGGAGAAAGGGAGGCTAAGGGCAGACCTTCTTGATCTCTACCACTCTCTGAGAGAACCCTGGAGCCAGGTGTGTGTTGGTCTCTTCTTCCAAGTCTTAAGTGCTAGGACAAGATGAAATGGCCTCAAACTGAGCCAAGAGAGGTTTAAGTTGGATATGAGGAACAGTTCTGTCACCAAAATGGTTGTTGAGGCCTGACTCAGGCAGCCCAGGGCAGTAATGGAATCCTCATCACTGGAGAGATTTAAAAGCTGTGCAGATGTGGTGCTGAGGGACATGTTCAGTGGTGACCTGGCAGTGTTGGCTTAAAGGTTGGGCTTGATGATCTTAAAGGTCTCTTCCAACCAAAATGATTCTATAGTTCTATGATCACAGCAAAGAAACAGAACCGTGGGAGTTACCTAAGCTTGCTGTGAGATTGGGGTACAGCAGCTGTCCCTTCACTCCTGCCAGCTCCTCTCTTTGGGACCATCCCTTGCAACTTCCCTGTCTGAGTGCTAAAAGGTCTCAGAGACCAACTGCAGGTCCAGCTACCCAGAATTACAGGATCACAGAATTAACCAGGTTGGAAAAGACCTTCAGGATCATTGAGTCCAACCAATCGACTAACACCTTCTAATTAACTAAACCTTGGCACTAAGTGCCTCACCCAGCCTCCTTTTAAAGACCTCCAGGGGTGGTGACTCCACCAGCTCCCCAGGCAGCCCATTCCAATGGCAATCACTCTTTCTGTGAAGAACTTCTTCCTACCACCCAACATAAACCTGCCCTGGCACAGTTTGAAACTGTGTCCCCTTGTTCTGTCACTGGTTGCCTGGGAGAAGAGACCAACCCCTACCTGGCTACAGCCTCATTTCAGGTAGTTGTAGACAGCAATAAGGTCTCCCCTGAGCCTCCTCTTCTCCAGGCTGAACAATCCCAGCTCCCACAGACACAAGAAGTCTACGTGCAACAGGTTTTCAGTGGGGAAGAGCATCCCAGACAGAGAAGGAATAGACCAGCAGACAAAGTGTTAAGAGAAGCCACCCTGGTGAAATACAGTCAGTAAGAGCTGGGTGAAGGCAAGGGAGGAGGAGACTGAAGTCCAGCTGGACCTCTCCTCTGCAACCCCCTGTTTGATTTTATGGGCTCTGAAATGTTGCCCATCTGCCCTGGGTGTAGGCTGCTCTTTTTTAATTGAAGCAGACAGAGGGTATTGACTAGCTATCAAAATTCATATCTCTGCAACATTTCATTCCCAGTGGCCTCAGCACTCTGCCACCACCTCTCCACCCTGCCCCATCGCTTCCATACAAAGGCAACTGTCACTTCGATAAACGGCCTCTAATGGTTGGCTGGCCAAGGTGGGACCAAAAAAAAAACCACCCCAAACCTTTCAGATCCTGCTGGAAAACTTCATCAGCAAAGAGAAATAAAGCAATCCAAAAACCTCTTGCAGGAGTTTTTTTTTTCCCTTTTAATAACTGGGAGATTTAATTAATTGATTGACTATTAAGGCTAATATAATTTTGATGATGTTGTCTATCTTTTCTGCCATTGATTTTAAGTCAAGGTCTCCTTCCTGCTTTTTAGGTTGTGGGGAGGTTTTTTCTGGGGGGTAGTGGGGACCCATTCTTATTAAAATTCTATTGAATTCTCACTAGCTCTGCCCCTCCATTGCCAAAGGAGGATGGAACTGGATGCTACTGGGGTTTATTCAGTTGAACCTTCACTGCTGCTGGTTCAGTGAATGAAAGAATTGCCCAAAGTTGTTTATTCCAATGAATTAGCACTTATTTTCATGGAACCATGAAATCATAGAGATGTTTTAGTTGGAAAACACTTCAGATCATGTCCAGCTGTACTCTTAAGAGCACCATGACCATTAGGCTGTGTCCCAAAGTGTGTGATGTCTACACATTTCTTGAACACCTCCAGGGATGGTGACTCCACCACCTCCCTGGGCAGCCTGTTCCAATGCCTGACCACTCTTTCAGCAAAGAAGATTTTTTCCTAATACCCAACCTAAACCTCCCCATGCCATTTCCTCTCATTCTGTCACCTGATCCTGGAGAGAAAAGACAACCCTCACCTCACTCCAACCTCCTTTCAAGGAACTGTAGAGAGCCAAAAGGTCTCCCCTCAGCCTCCTCCTCTCCAAACTAAACAACACCAACTCCCCTCAGCCATTCCTCATAAAATTTGTTCTCTAGAGCCCTTCACCAGCTTTGTTGCCCTGCTCTGGAAACTCTTCCCCTCCATGTTAAGCAGCTTTGGTAATGGGGAGAGTTTGTTAATCCACAAGAAAAAGAGCAAGAAGCCTCCAAAGCAAAGCTGCTCTGATGTTGACAGCAAATACATGGAGGTCACAGGAAGGTAAAAGGCTCCATCTTGCTATTTCCATGCCCAGGTGAGTATCTTGGGTATAAGATCCAGCTTGTGCCATCAGAAAAATGGGTGAAATCTCTTTTTCTGGTGTCTCAGAATCATACAATGGTTTGGGTCGGAAGAGGCCTTTAACTGTCATCAATCCAACTCCCATTCCCAACCAGAGATGGTTTCTCAGAGCCTCATCAAGCCTGACTTTGAATGTCTCCAGAGATGGGGTTTCTACCACCTCCCTGGGCAATCCCTTGCTCTGGTCCACCACGCTCATAGTAAGAACTTCTTCCTTAAGTCCATCTTGAATCTACCCCTGCTCTAGTTAAAACCACATGTAGGTCCCATCCAGACAGCTCAATGCTGCTGCTCTTTGAAGCAAATGAGCAGGCAGAGAGTGGACAACCATGCTTGAGCCCTGGTGGTGATGCACACATGTCTTCCCCACGCCACTGCAGATCACGCTGGGTTGGGCTCCTAAAGGCAGGCACTGCAACAGTTCATCCTCACACCTCACAGGACAGACACTAAGTCTGGGTCCTCTTCGGTGGAAGAAAACAAAACAAAACAGGCTTGGCTGATTTGGAGGCAGAAGAAAGGTCATCCTCAGCCTGATCTACAGCCTGGGTGAAAAGGGTGAAGCAGAAGTTCTCCTTGCCACTGGGTCTGTCTCTCTGACACATCAGAATGGCTTTTTGCTGGCAGTGCAGGTTTAGGACTCTTGTACTCTGCATCAGCAACTCCCCAATTCCTGTCAGAACAATCTGATCATCCTTGACAGCGATTCAGGAGAAGACCATTGGGTCAAGCCACCACAGGTGAATGTGCCTTGGTGCCACTGGCCCAGAAATTTCACACTTTGCCCCAGCTTTGCCTTGAGAACCCCATATTTAGCCCTCACCAGCTCACCTGCAGATTCAGGTGTATAGATAGTGACATGCATCTCAATCGCCATTAGATGTGACTCTCTACTTGACCTGCTGCCCTTAGATTTCCCTTCTGACATTTGAGTGGTGCAGAATATCCACTGATCCCACCTGCACCACAGAGAGACCAGACCTGACCTGACCAGGTCCTGCCTGTCTGTGCTGGTCTTTTCTTTACTATGGTTCTGACCATGCAGACAAGACCCTATGAGGTATTGCATGCCTGCACTGGTCCCTGCAATGACAATGGCCATGAGGGCCAGACCCTACCAAGTCCTGCTGGCTTGTGCTGATCTGCCCTTTAAAATAGTCCTAGCCATGCTGACCAGACCCTACCAGGTCCTACCAGATCTGTGCTGGTCACACCTTTGCAGTGAGCCTGACCATGAAGACCAGATTCTGACTCCATCTCTTAAACCTGACACTGGAAGACCTGGGAAAGACCCTCCATTTCCCAAGTGCTTTGCATGCCTCATGCTTGGCAGGCTGCCCACCCACATCCCCACCCCAGCTCAGCATGCTGCATTTGCTGCCCCTGGAGAACCCTGTCCCTGCCCTCCTGCCTTGTATGTGCCCACGGGGCCACCCTTACTGGTACCAAGCTCAGATACATGCAGAGAGCATGTGTTTCCCTTCACAGCCCACACATGCTTTGGACATTCCTGTTTCCACACAACACTTGAAAGCCTGGATGAGACCCCTGAGTGCTTACTCAGGTCTCTGGAGCCATCATCCCCTGGGAGAGGTGGGAAGAGATCAAAAGACAGAAGGAGAGCTGGACCTGCATCAGAATCACAGAATCCCAGCATGGTGGGGGTTGAAATCTAACCTCTGTAGATCACCTAGTTCAATCCCCCTGCTCAAGCAGGGTCACCCCCAGCAGGTTGCTGAATCTCTCCAGGGAAAGTCTCTCAGGGCAGCCTGCTCCAGGGCTCCAGCGTGCTCACAAGAAAGTTTTCCCTTCATGTTTGAGTGAAACTTCCTGGGTTCCAGTTTGTGGCCATTGTCCCTTGTCCTATTGCTGGGCACCACTGACAGGAGTCTGATGCCATCCATTTGTCCCCCACAGGCCCTTTAGCTCTTGCTGAACATTGAGAAGGTTCCTTCTCAGGCTGCTCTTCTCCAGGCTAAACAACCCCAGGGCTCTCAGCCTTTCCTCCTCACAGAGATGCTTCAGGCCCCTCAGCAGCTTCACAACCTCTGCTGGACTCTCTCCAGCAGTTCCCTATCTCTCTTGAACTGGGGAGCAACTTCTCCGCCTGGACTCCCAGACACTTTTCCTTGGAGTTACTTTCCAGAAGGTCACCCTCCCACCTATACTGGTGCAGGGGCTTATTCTTCCCCAGGTGCTGGACTCTATACTTGCCCTTCTTAACCTTCATTAAGTTTCCATCAGCAGGACCCCACTGTGATAAGTGACCCCTGAATTAGATCTATCCTGTTACTTTTGACATCTCCTTAGTAAACCCAGCACCACTCCATCTCACACCAGGTGCAGGAACCTCCTCTTCTCACTGAAGACCCAGACAAAACATTGTCACCAGCCACCAATTCCCTCTTACCCCCACAGGAGTCCAGAAGCAGCTTTACCAGGAATAAATCCAACAATTAAAGCAGCATTATGACATGAGCTTTTTAAAGCCCAGGGCTGATGAAATAATGTCCCCGTGTCCCGGCACGCCCGCCGAAAGCACCGGGGGCATAAAACTTTTATGATTCAAATTAACATTTCAAACCCATAGTGTGAAGTCATGTGTGAGGTGAGCCTGCAGAAACCAGGCACTTAAACCAGGAACCACACATTAGCCATTAGAATCCTGACCATGAAATGGTCCAGGAGGTTAGGAGATGGATAAATCAGTCGGCTCAGCAACAGCTTCTTCGCCTTAGCACTTGAAATCCCCAAAGCAGGAGGAAGGAGAACCAGATGGAGAAACTAAAGCTGGCACAAAAATGACCTGCTGGAGAGCAGCTCCATGGAGTTCTGGTGGACAGTAAGCTATCCATGGGAAAGCAGTGTGCCCTCGTGGGCAAGAAGGGCAGTGTTGTCCCAGAGTGTATTGAGAAGAGAGTGGCCAGCAGGTCAAGGGAAATTCTCCTCCACCTCTAATCTGCTGTGGTGAGACCACACCTGGAGTGCTGGGTCCAGTTCTGGGCTGCACAGTTCAAGTGGAACTGAAGAGAGTCCTGTGGAGGCTATGAAGCTGCAGAGGGGCCTGAAGCATCTTTGTGAGGAGGAAAGGCTGAGAACTCCGAGGCTGTTCAGCCTGGAGAAGAGATGGCTGAGTGGAAATCTTACTAATGTTTACCAGTATCTGGGGGGTACATGTCAGGAAGGGGTCATATCTGGAGGGTACATGTTGAGAAGGGGTCAGTCTCTCTTCAGAGGTGTCCTGGGATAGGACAAGAGGCAATGGATACAAACGGGAATCCAGGAGGTTGCACCTCAAAACGAGGAAAAGCTTCTTTAGTGTAAGGGTGACAGAGGCCTGGAGCAGGCTGCCCAGAGAGGTGGTGGAGTCTCTTTCTCTGGAGACTTTCAAGACCTATCTGGATGCATTCCTGTGTGAGCTGCCCTAAGGGATCCTGCTTTGGCAGGGGGCATGGGGTCCATGATCTTCAGAGAGTCCTTCCAAGCCCCACCATTCTATGATTCTCTGGATTCTATACAGGGCTTGAATGTGATACTCTGCAGCCATAAGCTAAACCAGGAGGGACTCAGGAGAAGAAAAAACAGGAGAAAGGGAGTTTGGGGATCTTCAGCTCATTAAGATACTGTAGGTATGTTTCTCTGGGCGGTACTGAGTCAGTGGTTGAACTTGATGATCTTAGAGGTCTTTTCCAGGTAAACCAATTCTATGACTCTATGGGGTAAAGGCATTTCAGTGTAGAGATCCAGCAAAAGTCCCTTTCTCCTGAAAAAAGCTTCAAATGAAGGACTCGGGGGGGGAAGTTGAGGATCTGCTTACCAGCAGCTCAAAACCCTTTTGCAAGTCAAGAGCAGTTCCTCAGCCAGTAGTGTGCACTTTGACACCAGAGACTGTGAGTTTCACTGAACTTGTGGAAGAAGAGCCATGGAGGGATGCCTTGGTTGATAGCACTGGGCAAGCAACCATCTGCTCCCAAGAAGGTGATGATCCCTGAAGTTCAGTTGCACGGCCTGAGGGTACCTGGGATCCAAAGCATAATCTGCATAATCTGAAGGTGACATTAGGCAGCAGCTGAAGGACCTAAAGGAAGTGATCCATTCATTGGTCACAGCCATGCTGCAGGTCCTCAGGACACTTGCACTTCTCTGTATTCTCCACAGTGACAATCCACACTTCTAGAACCTAATCCACAACCTATAGAGCCACCATGAGCCATTAGGAAAACTTCCTGCAGTGCTCCCCACAGCAGGATCCTTCCTTACCAGCTTACTGCCCTCTGCCTG
Organism: Pogoniulus pusillus; assembly: GCF_015220805.1. Lineage (NCBI taxonomy): Eukaryota > Metazoa > Chordata > Aves > Piciformes > Lybiidae > Pogoniulus > Pogoniulus pusillus. The sequence continues at coordinate 19,716,916 of NC_087277.1, forward strand.
TGAGACTCAGGCCTTGCTTTCTACAGTGAAGGCTGCTGGGACCTTTACCCATTTTTCCCTTTCCAAGAAGAGGCAACACCAAGATGCTCTCAGCAACTTGACAAAACCATCATAGGATGATCAAACTCACCAGGCAAAGACTGAAGACAGAAAATCTTGCCCACTTTTTTTGCTCTTCTCCTCTGGATGACTGAAGGTGACCAACCTGGTAAAGTCTATTTCTACCAGACATGGTCTTAGAGGGTTACACAATGCAGTGCCAAGGTGTCCCCCAACTCATTTTACTACATGGAGTTTCAGGTGCAGAGAAACGAGGAGAAAGAGGGAAGAGAAAAGCAGGGTGGGATGGGGAACAGGGTGGGATATGATGTCATCTCTTCAACCCCATGGGAATCCTGAATTATTAATCAGAAACCTGCAACCCAAGCCTGGATGGATCTGATTTCATCTCTTGACAGCTCTGGCGCTTGGCTGCGCCAACCAGTCCTGCTTCCGGAAAGGAAGGTGTCTCACAGGGACACTTGGGCTGAGAGGAATGTGCCAGTGAGGGGACAACATGGACACCTGTCTCCACAGCATCAGCACTTAGATCAGTCATGACCTCCAGTCTCATCTGCAGCCCCTCTCAGATGGTGGAAGGAGGAAGATGGCAGGTTTGTTCCCTTCGTTGCTGCACACCAAGGTCTCTTGGTGTGGATGGGGTTGGTGGAGATATCCCATCCCATGGGGTCATCAGAACGGTCCCTAGCTGTCATAGGCACTGGGAACACACAGATACAACAAGGGTACTCTTCATCCCCGTGCCATGCAGCTACTCTTTGGTGATCTGTGTGCAATGAGCTGCACATCTGTCAGACCTCAGGGAGGTTGTGGATGTCCCCTCTGTGGAGGTGTTCAAGGACAGATTGGATGAGGCCTTGAGCAATTTGGTCTAGTTGAAGGTGCCCCCCTTCAGGGGGGTTGGAACTAGATGATCTTTAAGGTCCCTCCCAACACAAGCAACTAAGAATCTGTGAATACTGTAAAAAAGAGGTTGTAGCAAGGTGGGGGTTAGTCTCTTCTCCCAAGGAACTAGTGGTAGAACAGAGGAGGAAATGGCCTCAAGTTGTGCTAGGGGTGGTTTAGGCTGGATATTAGGAAAAATGTCTTTCCTCATTGACACCTTGCACTAGATCAGGTTCTCTTAGACCAGGAGCTTGTGGTAGCTAATAGCACACCCTGCAGTAAGGCTCATCCTTGCTTCAGAGCTGAGTCTGGGAGGAGGGACAATGAAGGCAGGCTGACCTGCCTGGTGAGCTGTTCCTGCAGGTAAACATGTCTGAGCCTCACCTCCCAGTGCTGGGGCTCTGCATAAGAAAGAAAATTCCTCACCTTTGTTAACACAGGTCTTAAAAAGGAGCCACGGAGGGAACTGGGGTTGTTTAGCCTGGAGTAAATCAGGCTGAGGGGAGACCTTCTGGCTCTCTTCACCTCTCTGAAAGGAGGTTGGAATGAGGTGAGGACTGACTTTCTCCCAGTGATCAAGCACTAGGACAAGAGGAAATGTCCTCAAGTTGCACCAGGGGATGTTTGGGTTGGACACTAGAATAAAACTGTCACTAAAAGGATTTGCCAAGCCTTGGCCCAAGTTGCCAAGGGAAGTGGTGGAGAGCCCATCCCTGGAGGGGATACTAGAGCCATGTAGAACTGGTGGCGAGGGACAAGCTGGCAGTGGGTGAGCTGGCACTGCTGGGTTAATGGTTGGACTTGATGATCTTAAAGGTCTCTTCCAGCCAAAAAGATTTTATGATCACTGCAGATTACCTAAGATTGAGGGATTATCTAAAGTTGCCATGAGATTGGTGGACGATAGCTGTGCTTTACTCCTGCCCCCTCCTCCCTTTGAGACCATCCTTGTAACTTCCCCATCTGTAGCCCAGCAATGAGACGACCAGCAGTGAATTTGATGTCCTCACACAAGAAAAAGCTCTGTTAGCACTTTCCATTGTCTCCAAGGATGTGTTTAGGGCATGAACGCTCTGTGTGTGCACATGTGGACACATGGAGGCACATTTAGGTAGGTAGACCTGGAGATGCCTGCATGAGGAGACACCCATGTGCATCTCTCCATATGTGCATATGTGTGAATACCTCAAGCTTATATAAACTGGGCCCTGAAACCCAGCTGAGACATCCTGCAGTTTCTACCATGGATGGTTACTCAGAAAGGCTGATGCAAGCACTTGCATTCCTTGGAGACCTGTCTCTCTCTGCCCATAAACACAGTGACTTTCCAAGAGGTTTTGAGGATGCAGAAGGGATCTGCTCGTTCAGCAGCTGTGCTACAGGGAGTGTTTCCTAATGGGACACATGGAACAGGGTTGATGGGGCAGAACCTGTTCCTGGAAGAGATTAGGAAAGAGACAACCTTTCTCCCCTGTCTTCAAGGGCAAATTGTCCATCTTGAAAACCAGTTATCTTGCCTTTCAGAGCTGTGCTCATTCACTAAAAAAATCTGTCCTAGATGCTGAAAGTGTCTATTTAAGACACTGTGAAGGTTCTTTGCCCTCTGAAGGGCTGGCAATCTTACTGAGATGTCAATATCAGCCATTGGATATAGGCGTGATAAGGCAGATGGTGGGAGTCACCATGCACGTGGCACTTTGGGACATGGTTTAATGGCTACTGTGGTATTAGGTGGATGGCTGGAATTTGATGACCTCAGAAGTCTTCCCCAGTATTAACAGGTCTGTGATGTTGTGATACTAATTGTGTTTTCCTCCTTTAGCCAGCACAAGGAAGGTTGAATGCACCTCAGATGCCATGTCCAGACCCAAACATGCACAGCCAATATCTAGGAAACCTGAGATCTCCTGAATAATAATTCCTGAGGTGTTCCTGACTGTCCAACGGATGAGGAATTGGTTGGATGGTCACATCCAGTGGGTAGTAATCAACAACTTGATGTCCAGATGGAGATCAATGACAAGTGGTATCCCTCAGGGGTCCATACCAGACCTTTATCCATAACACGGACAGGGGGGGTCAAAAAGCACCTCAGCAGGTCTGCAGATGATACCAATCTGAGTAGTGCAGTTGACTTGCTGGAGGGATGGAATGTCATCCAGAGGGATCTGGATGAGCTTAGGAGGTGGGTCCCTGGGCAGTTTGTCAGTATCAGCACAGGCTGGGGATGAAGGCCTGAAGAGCAGCCCTGAGAAGGACTTCAGGGTGCTGGGTGGGGGAGAGAAGGTGGAATGATCTGGCACTGTGCACTCCCAGCCCAGCGCCAGCTCTGTCCTGGGCTGATTCCCAGTAGTGTGAGCAGCAGGGGGAGGGAGGGGATTCTGTCCCTCTGCTGAGACCCACCTGCAGTGCTGGGGCCAGCTCTGGAGTCCTTGGCACAGGAGTGACATGGACTTGTTGGAATGAGGCCAGAAAGGGATTTGGAAATGATCCAAGGACTGGAAGCCCTCTGCTTTGAGGTTAGGCTGAGAGAATTGGGGTTGTTCAGTCTGGGGAAGAGAAGGCTCAAAGGAGACCTTCTTGTGGCCTTTCAGTACGTGAAAAGGGTCTAGAAGAAAGCTAGGGACAGAGTTTCTCGCAGAGCTTGTTGTGGCAGGACAGGGGTGACGGTTTGAAGCTAAAAGAGGGAAATTTAGACTGGAGAGAAGGGAGAAATATTTACTGTGAAGGTGGTAAGACCCTGGCCCAGATTCCCCAGGGAGGCAATAGATGCCCCATCCACAGAACCATTACAAATCAGGTTGTTTTGGGCTCTGAGCAACCTGTTCTGGTTGAAAATGCCCTCCTGAGTGTAGGGCAGTTGGGACTAGATGTGCTTTTAAATGTCCCTTCTAACACAAACCGGACTAAGATGCTGTGAAATTCTCTCTTTTTGTTCCTTTTTTAGCATGGGATTGGATGTCCACCAATCCTCCATGTCACTTACGCTCCAGCAGACTTCTTCACAATGCTCAACTCTCCAACCCAGAGCAGAGGGAAGGAGGACTCTCAACATGTGCTGCCCTCTGTCCCAAGCCAGCAGGCTTACACAAGGTTCTCCCAAGGAGGACTTGTGGCTCTGTTGGCTGGGGCACTGTAGAGTAGATTTAGAGCTGCTGGATCTCCAGTTTAACCCACAGATTTTCCAAGTAACATTTGCTCAGTAAAACATTTCCAAGGGTGGAATTTACTGTCATAATTAATAGGTTATGATTAGGTCAATAACTTTCATCAACCTAGCTGGGAGAGAACCTATTAATGAAACTGTAAAACAACGTAAACTGGAGGGGGGGAGAATTTACAACTTCCCCAGAAGCTCCAGTAACTAAAAGGACGATTTACAGGAAGTAAAATGAACCAGGCACCCATAAAACACAACCAAATTATGCCCCATATCCAAACAGACAAATTAAAAAGGTTTAAAGTGGGATTTCTCAGCCCAAATAAAACAGAGCATCTCAATTGAGAGGAGACATCTCATGCGGCTGTTTTATGGTAGTTCAGGCAGGGGAAGATGCATGGAAATGTGAGAGGACACAAGCAGGTCAATAAGAAATCAGTGGCATGGCTTGACACTCCTGCTTGGCCCTTCAGTCCTTAGACCCTAGGATGTGGCCCAGTGGTCTAAGTCAACTCTATGAGTAATGATGGCAGCGCAGTCAGCAGCTACTTCTGCACCACAACAAGGTCCTAGGGTTCAAATTCAGAAGGCCTGGAGTGAAATGTGCAGGCTGCAGCCTGTGGAAAGCAGTTCTCTCCATTGGATGTGCCAGACATGGCCTGAATTGCCATGGTTTGGTGGGCATGGGTGGGTGACAGCTTGATGAAAGGGACTTGATGATCTTAAAGGCTTTTCCAACCATAACGATTCTGTGATTCTATCCTGTGAGTCTATGATTTTGGATATCTTGAGAGGACATGGCTTGTGGTGCTTGGGGACATGGCTCAGTTTTAGACTTGGGAGAGTAGGGTTAATGGTTAGACTCAATAATCTTGAAGGTCTTTTCCATCCTAAATGATTCAATGGTGCAGCAGCACAGAGTAAACCAATGCAATCACTATGCAGGGCTGAAGACTCCTACTAACATGTTTTGACCACACAATCCTAGAATGGCAGCCTGGTTTGGGTGAGAAGGGACCTTTAAAGGTCATCTAGTCCAACGACTCTGCAGTCAGCAGAGACACCTGATCTAGTTAGGGATGTCCCTGCTTACTGCAGGGGAGTTGGACTAGATGACCTTTAGAAGTCCCTTCCAACCCACTGCACTCTGTGTGATCTTCAACAAGAGAAGGTTGCTCAGAGCCCCAGACAACCTGACCTGGAATTGTTCCAGGGATGGGACACCTACCAAATCCATAGCCTAGATCTCCCACTTTTACTTTCAGGACCAATTACAGCTTGTCCTGTCACAACAGGCCCTACTAAAATCTCTGTACCCCACTTTCTTCTTGGCCCTTTTAAATACTGAGAGGCCACATCTCCTTTGAGCCTTCTCTTCTCCAGCCTGAACAACCACAACTCTCACAGACTGGCCTCACAGCAGAGAGCTTCCAGCCCTTGGATATTTCTATGTCCTCCTCTGGATCAGGTCCAATAGGTCCATGTCTCTGTTGTTCTGAAGAACTCTAGAGCTGGCCCCAGCACTGTAGATGGGGTCTCAACAAAGTGGAGCACAAGGACAGGATTCCCTCTCTCCATCTACTGTCTTCATCATGAGCAGCCACCAGAAGCCACATTAAAGTTAATTCTTCACCCACATTTGAGTCTAAGGATGAAAAAGCACACCCATGGTTAACTTTTCCCAGCTCTTGGATCCCACAACTCGAATGGACATTGCTACCCTAGATGATACCCTCTGCAGCTGCGGTGGCTGTGGTTACAGACTGGCTTTGACTCCAGCCCCTCCAAGAATGGACAAAACCTGCTCTTGCCTTGCGTGCCACACAAATCACTTCTGTTTTAAACAAAGCTTCTTGATGTGAACATCTACCCAAGAGACTCCACCACAAGCTCCTCCCGTGGTTAATTATCCTCCCCCTTGTGATTGCGTTTATAAAAGCTACTTAATTTGACCAGACCGATTTCCCATAACCCCCTGCTGATTAGCATCATGTTCCCGTAATTCCTTATTAATCGAGTCCTTGTGAGGTCTTCCTTCATCTTGTCTAGAATCAATGGCAGGCAATAATTATCCAGGCCATCCCCTTTATAACTTCTTAACTGGCATGACATTAGTGTTCTTCAGCGGTGGACTGAGATCGTTAATGGATGGAGAGCTGGCTGAAGGACAGAGTTCAGAGGGTTGTGATCAGTGGTGGAGCATCTTGTTGGAGGCCTATCACTAGTGGTGTTTCCCTGGGGTCAGAACTGGGTCCAGTCTTGTTCAACATATTCATCAACAGCCTGTATGAAGAGCTAGAGTGGACCCTTAGCCAGTTTGCTGGTGATACCAAAGTGGGGCCAGTGGCTAACACCCCGTCAGGTTCTGCTGCCATGCAGCCATAGCTGGACAGGCTGCAGAGCTGGGTGGAAGTTAACCTCATGAAGCTGGGCAAGGGCAAATGTAGAGTGCTGTGCCTGCACTGGTACAGGTCAGGGGGTCACATGCTGGAAGGCATCTCTGCAGAGGGCCTGGGAGTGCTGGTGGACAGCAAGATCAGCATGAGCCAGCAATGTGCTATTGTGGCCAAGGTGGCAAATGGTCTCCTGGGATGCATAAAGAAGAGTGTGGCCAGCAGGTTGAGAGAGGTTCTCCTGCCCTTCTGTTCTGTCCAAGTGAGGCCACATCTGGAGTTATGAGTCCAGTTCTGGACTTGCCGGTTCAAAAAAGACAGAGAACTACTGGAGAGAGCCCAGTGGAGACTGAAGCTGCTGAGAGGCCTGAAGCATCTCTGTGAGGGGGAAAGACTGAGAAACTTGGGACTGTTAAGTCTGTAAAAGAGCAGTCTGAGAGGGAATCTGTTCAATGCTCAGCAAGAGCTGAAGGGTGGAGGTTATGACTGTGTGTCTGGGCTCTTCTCAGTGGTGCCCAGTGACAGGACAAGGGCCAACAGGCACAAACTGGAACCCAGGAAGTCTCACTTGAGCCTAAAGAGAAACATCTTTGCTGTGAGTGTGCTGGAGTCCTGGAGCAGGCTGCCCTGAAAGGTTGTGGAGTCTCCTTCTTTGGAGAGATTCCAAAGCCATCTGGACATTGTGATCCCAGGCAACCTGGTGTGGGTGACCCTGCTTTAGCAGGAGATTTGGACTGAATAACTTCCAGAGGTCTCTTCCAACCCCCTCCATCCTGTGATTGTATGATTGTGTGACTCAATGAATCAATGGTTCTATGTCTCTTCTAGCTCCCTGGATTGCTCAACCCACCAAAGCAACTTGAAAACCACCAGTGACCCTCCTTGGCCACTTCCTACAAGACTCTTGGCTGAAGTTAAGAGCGGTTTCCAGAGAGTTTAGTGCTTTTTAAGAGGGGCTATTTGCTCTGTTGCACAGTTAATACTGGCCTGTAAACCATCTCTTCCCTTTAATCAGCCACAAATCTGCTTTTTCCCCCTCCAAAATACAAAACAAATATCTATTGAAAATGCAGGCTGTGCACATTTCCCTTCCAAGGAGGAATCAATACTGTGGTTATTATAGCTCTTTCTGTTCCCAAACTATTTAAACTCTTTGCTGGCCTCAGCTCTACTGGTCAGAGACATCTCATGTCTTTTTGCTCATCTTACTGATTTTCCACATTTCTAGTGCAAATTCAATGTCCTCTAATCTCTTTTTTCTCTTTTTTATTTGATGTGTCTCTTGCCACTTTCCCTTTGCCTCTAAGCCAAGCCAGTTTTTCAAACTGGTGTCACTCTTGGTGGAGGGATTATTGCTTTTGGGGGCATTTTGTTGTTTGTTAGGTATTTTAAACCATCCTCTGTCATCATTCATGCTTTTCCATCTCTTTCTTTCTTTCTTTCTCCTTTCTTTCTTTCTTCTTTCTTTCTTTCTTTCTTTCTTTCTTTCTTTCTTTCTTTCTTTCTTTCTTTCTTTCTTTCTTTCTTTCTTTCTTTCTTTCTTCCTTCCTTCTTCCTTCTTCCTTTCCTTCTTCTTTCTTTCTTTCTTTCTTTCTTTCTTTCTTTCTTTCTTCTTTCTTCCTTTCTTCCTTTCTTTCTTTCTTTTTTCCAACCAGGTAAATCGTCCTTTAGGAGGTTTTAGTTTTCTGTGAACCTGAGTCTTGTAAAATAATCATAGAATGGTTTGGGTTGGGAAGGGACCTTAAAGATCCCTGCCATGGACAGGGATGTCTTCAAATATAGCAGGTCACTCAGAGTCCCAAACAACCTGACCTGGAATGGTTCCAGGGGTGGGGGATCTGCCACCTCTCTAGGCAACCCGGGACAGGGTCTCACCACCCTGACAGCAAAGAATTTCATCCTAATATCTAATCTAAATCTTCCCTCTTTCAGTTTAAAACCATCACCCCTTGTCCTACCCCCATACTCCCTTCCCTGAGGAACAGTCCCACTTCAGATTTCCTGTAGCCCCTTTTAAGTCCTGAAAGGCCACAAGAAGGTCTTTCTTTCTCCAGGCTGAGCAACCACAACTCTCACAGACTGACCTCACAACAGAGACATCCGTTCTTGGATTATTTTTGTGTCCTACTCTGGCCCTGCTCCAACAGGTCCATATCTCTGCTGTGCTGAGGGCTCCAGAGCTGGCCCCAGCACTGCAGGTAGGGTCTCAGCAGAGCGCAGCAGAGGAGCAGAATCCTCTTCCTCCACTTGTTGCCCACACTATTTGGGATCAGCCCAGGACAGGGCTGACTCTGGGCTGAGGGTGCATAATGCCAGCTCGTGTCCAGCTCTTCACCCACCAACACCTCCAAGATGATGAATGAGGTGTGTTCAGCTAATTATGTCTCAGTATGACAGATACAAAGAAAGATGGGTATCACCATCCAAAAAACAGCTGCAGATGGTGTTCTGGCCAGCCAACACCCCTTTGCATGCCAAGAAAAGGGCCAATACAGGATCCCACACCTTGAATGCAACCAGATCTGAGATTCCTAGGTCATTGTTTGTAACCTTTGGAAAATCCCAGCGCTGTCTGATGGTTGGCAGTTTGGCAACTCCACACTGGTCCACATGAAATGCTTTAGCAGCCACCTTCTGCTCACCTCTGCACTGCAGGGGAATGCTTAAGGTCAACCCACTTTTTGGTGGGAGGTGTTGATAATGTGCAGACACCACCATCTAGCACAGCTCCTGCCCTGCCTGTTAGGATATCAGTCCTTGACCATTCCAGGGCACTGGCACCCAAGCTTCCCATGGCTTGCAGCTTGTCATTTCACCATTCCCCTTTTGCTTGCTCAAAATATGTAGGAACCAGAGACTTAAACATTCCAGTGCTTGAAGCTGGTGGAGCCATACCCTCAATAAACTTTCCATGGAAGCATTTTTATGCCTTGCAAAACCAGAAATTATGGATGAAAAGGAAATTTTCCACTTACCTCAGGCTTCCACAAAACATTTCTGAACTCAAAACCAGTTTACATTTCAGGGTTGGGTTTTCTCCAAGGGAAAGTGTTCCAGCTTACATTGCTTTGTCACACTTGACCATCCAACCCTCTTCTTTTCCTTGTCTCTCCCAGACTGTCTCCAAAATATAAAGATTCTGTGAACAGTTCTTTCTTTTTTTTCCCTACCTTGGTGAGTGTTATTTTTATTTCCAGTCCCTTCCACTGCTTCTCCCCTTGAATCCACCAAGCTTGCAGTAATTTGAGAGTCACACTCAAAGTAACTGAGTCGCCACTAATGTGGCAAGGACTCTGCACGACCAGGACAGCCGTGCTTGGAGGTGACCCTCTGGCCTGAGTTGGTGCATCAAATCTAGGAGATGCCAGCAGATTGGGAGACATTTATTTACTTCTTGAGTCCCTTTGTTCCTCCATCTCACACTGAAATTATCCATGACAAGTGGATTTGCCAGTTTAGTGCAGCAGACAGCTCCCCATGGGGGTGAAATCTCAAATACAGTAAGAAGCATTTCACTTTCTAGTCAACATCATGAAGGTTAACACATCCATCCAGGATGGAGGGTACCAAAGTGTGTTTCACTTAAATGTGGAATAAAACAGGCAGGAGAAAGTGAAGGAACTTGTGCTTTCTGATCAAGGTACTACTAATCTGAGGGAGGCTCAAAGCCCATGTGACTGATTCAGCCAAGAGAAATGACTGGTGGTAAAGAATGACAGAATCATAGTATCATGAAACCATAGAATTTGGAAGAGATATTTGAGATCACTGAGTCCAACTGTTAACCCAACACTTACTGCAAGGTCACCACTAAACCATGTCCCTCAGCACCATCTCTACACAGCTTTTCATTCCCCCCAGGGATGGGGACTCCCTGCCTATGATGGGGGTCTTTGAACTAGATGATCTTTGAGATCACTTCCAACCTAAACCATTCTGTGATTCAATCTAAGTGCCAGGACTCAGCACTTAGCCTTGCTGAACTCATCCATTGGCTTTGGCCCATTGATCCAGCCTGGCCAGATCCCTCTGTAAAGCCACCTGTCCTTGAGCAGATCAACACTCCCACCCAACTCGGTGTCTTCTGCAGACTTACTAAGGGTGTCTCAGTTTCCTTGTGCAGATCACTGAGAAATCCATTAAGGAGAACTGGCCACTTGTGACTGGCCACCAGCTGCATTTAACTCCATTCCACCACTCTCTGGGCCTGAACAGCCAGTCAGCATTAGCCCAATGCAGAAGTACACACACCCAAGCCAAGAGCAGGCATTTTCTCCAGGAGGGGTGCTGTGGATAAATGGATGACTTTACTCAAGGGGTTCAGGTAGACTTTCCAGGAACAAAAAGCCCTCTATGAATATTCCTGGCTACTCCTCTTTAAAGAGCAGCTGTGAGTCTAACTTAAAAACTGCTAAAAGAGAGAGGGGAAAGAATCTTCAGTGGAAACTTCAAGATGTTGAAGATGAGAGATTCCAAGTGTTAAGAAAATAATGAGGGGGAGGAACAAGGGGGGGGGGGAACCACACAGAAATCTATTTCACATGCACAGTAATTTACTTTTAGATGTGCAGTAAAGTTTTTATATGCACAATAACTTACTTTTACATGTGCAATGATGTTTTAACATGGGTAATAATTCATTTTTCATCTGCAAAAGCTGACCAATGAAAAGGCCTGAGTGCTAAACACACCTCCAGTCAATCCTGACTGCCTTTGTTTTGGTGCACAACTTCACTCATGTGTAACTCAGCTGTCTGCCATATCATGTTGCAGTTTTACTGGCTCCTTGTACTTGATTCTCTTTCAGTTCACCCCCATGGAAGCTAGGAGCAGATCCATGGGCTGTTGGGAAGGGATTCAAAAGTTTATCATGGGTTATCATCTGTGGAAAGAGCATGAGTCCCAGCAGGTAGATCTGAGAAAATCTTTCATTACTTGACAAACCATTCCCCACTGCCCAGCTGAGGTGACAGTCCTCTCACTGCATTCCTGCCTTCTTTTTGCATTTCTTTAAGGGTCAGTGTTTTACAAGTCTCCAGCTAATGTTCTTGATGGGATGAAGTCTTGCAAGCCCTCAGTCATAGGAGGATCCCATATGCTCTCCTGTCACAGTTTTCTACATCTTGGTGGGATTTTCAGTCAGTGAAGCTGAGTCATGACAAAGGCAACATAAATATCCTAAACAGTCCATAGATCTCAAAGGAGCAGAGATTCTGGACTAGATGATCCCCAGAGGGCCTTTCCATCACCTGACATTGTGAGATAAGCCAATGGGAAACTCCTGTAGAGGTTGTGAAAGGACCAGCGGGGAGACTTCACATCTGCTTCCAACTTCTTGAGGCGTTCTGGCTTTGTACAACCACCCTAAAGGAGGTTGGAGCTGTGTGGGTGTCAGTTTGTTCTTCCAAGCAACAAGTAACAAGACAAGAGGAAATTACCTCAAATTGCACTAGAGGAGGTTTGGGTTGAATATTAGGAACAATTTACTCATTAAAAGGATCGTCAAGGCCTGGAAATACTGCCCAGGGAAGTGGTGGAGTCCCCATCCCTGGAGGAATTGAAAAGCCATGGAGATGTGGTGCTGAGGGACATGGTTTACTGGTGACCAGGCTGCGTTGGGTTAATGAATGATGATCTTAAAGGTCTCTTCCAAGCTAAGAAGGACAGATTGTATTCTCTACTCATGGATTACTTTCTAAGCAAGAAGAAGAAGAAGCAATGGTGTCATACAATGCATACACAGCAGTGGATGTTCATGTTTACCACCATGGGTTGTACCAGGAACTCATGAGATGGAGAAATGAGGCGCACAGTTAGCAGGTCACATTCCTCTAGACCAGCAAAATCTCTACAACTGAATTCCTGGCAGCCACATGTATTAATTATGATCACAAAACTACCTGCCAAACCCCTGTGGTAGTCTGATAGCCACATGCCTTCAGATTCCTGCCATGATCAGGGTTCACCTCTCTGCCCCTGGATTAAGATTTATGGGTAATACCTCTCCCCTCTCTCTCACATCAGTTTAAAAGCCTTCCCCTCAAAGGCTGGCCAAGCTCCTGTCACATTTTGCATTCCTGTATCAGCACAAAACAGTTCCTAGTCTCAGTAGTGCTAGTCCTGGTGAATCTCAGTGTCCCCTCCCCATGGCAGCTAGGTGCAGGTAGATGGCGTGAACATGGTGGGTGAAAAGCAATCTGCATCCACAGCCAGAGCCAGCCCTGTCCTGGGCTGATCCCTAGCAGTGTGGGGCAGAAGGTGGAGAGAGGGAATCTGTCCCTCTGCTCTGCTGGACCCCCACCTGCAGTGCTGAGAGACCCCCACCTGCAGTGCTGAGGCTAGCTCTGGAGTTCTCAGCACAGGAGAGACATGGTACTGGTGGAGAGGGACCAGAGGAGGGCACAGAAATGATTTGAGGGCTGGAAGCCCTCTGCTTTGAGGCCAGATTGAGAGAGTTGGGGTTGTTCATCCTGGAGAATAGAAAGCTTAAGGGAGACATTTTTGTGGCATTTCAGTACTTAAAAGGGGGCTACACGAAGCTGGGGACAGAGTTTCTAGCAGAGTTTGTTGTGGCAGGACAAGAGGCGATGGTTTGAAACTAAAAGAAGGAAGGAGACTTAGGCTCAATATAAGGAAGAAATGTTTTATGCTGGGGGGGTGGTGAGACCCTGCCCCAAGTTGCCCAGGGAGGTGGTAGATGCCCATCCCTGGAACTATTCCACATCAGGTTGTCTGGGGCTCTGAACAACCTGCTCTAGCTACAGATGTTGCTGCTGACTGCAGGGTGGTTGGACTGGATGACCTTTAAAGGTCCCTTCCAACACAAACCACACTGTGATCCTATGATTCCATGATGCCAAGGGGAGCATCCCACAAAAGCAGAAACAAAGGCCTGTCTCCTCTCTTCAGCCACCTCATCCTCTCCCATAAATCCCAGGGCACTTCAGTAACCTTTATCCCCAGCCCTTATGGCTTCAGCACACAGTCTATGGGCAGCAGTAGATACAGATCCCATCCATAAAGCCTTGACACTTCTGATGGATGATCTACAACAGTACCAACCATGATGTAATATTCTTGTGTCACACTCTCTCTCCCCTGCTCCATCCCTGGCCCTGGCCATGCTGGAAGGCAAAAAGGTCCTCCTCTCCTCTTCCCCCTCCTCCCCCTCTTCCACCTTTACTCCTTTATCTGACGAAATCATCAAATTTATGGCCAAATTGAATGAAATGCAATTTAGTTCCCGTTCTGCTTTCAGTCCATCACCTCGCGGGCCGGTCCCGGAGGATCTCCTAACCTAATCGCGGATGGCAGTAACTTCATTAGTGCTGCCAGCAGCCCCCTGCTTTCTCTGCGTGTGGCTTCCAGAAATCATGGCTGACACCTCTCCCTGGAATTACTGGAAGCAAGAAGCTTTCTCATAACTTTTTCTTCTTTTATTTCCAACTTGTGTCCACTCAGCACTTTGTGTCCTCTGCTTGATCGGAACAACACTGCTTGGCTTGAGCGCCTCCCACCCCCAAAGCTGCCCTCCGGCTCCCAGTCAGAGAACCCCAGCATGTGCAGGTTGGAAGGACCTCTGGAGATCATCTAGCCCAGCCCCTCTGCTAAAGCAGGGGTCACCAGTAGCAGGTTGCCCAGGTTCACAATGTTCAGGTGGCTTTGGAATATATGTAGGGAATATGGAATGGTTGGGGTTGGAAAGGACCTTAAAGATCATCTAGTTACAATGCCCTTGCCATGGGCAGGGACCCAACCATCCACTAGACCAGGTAGAAGACATCAGTTGCCTCTTCTCTTATCCAATTATGTTGTAAATCCATTGGAAAGGATTTTGTCAGGCTGATTTGCCCTGGTGAAGCCACACTGATTACCACCAATCACCTCTTCCCTCCTCCTCCATATGCCTTATCAAAGCCTTCAGGAGAATCTGCTCCATGATCTTACCAGGCACAGAGGCAAGCCCCAGAGAAAGAGACTCCATAACCTCTCTGTGCAGCTTTCTCCAAGGCTCAAGCACCCTCATAGTGAAGTTTTTCCTCAGATAGAACTTTATATGTTCTGATGTTGCCCTTTGTCCTGGTGCAGATCAAGCTGGAAGCATGGACAAGGCTGGGGAGAAAAGCTGAGATGTAACACCCAGAAGCACACATTGCCACATCACTTTGGGTCCTGTGATGGCCATGGAAATGGTTAGAGAGGCAGCTTTACATCACACTGGGGACAATGCAGCTCACATCAAGGGTTGAGCATGAACATTGTGGAGGAGGAACCTCAGTACTCTCAAACCCACCAGCCCAATGTAGCTGTACCAGCATTCACTTTTGAGTCATCCAAAGCTCTGGGAAAAGCATCCAGGTGGACATTTATGTCCCCTGTGCCCATAGCAGGATGCGCTCCCTTTAAGGCCTTCTTGACACGTTTGTCCTCCAAACCTCCAGCACTGGTGACACCACCCTTCCCCACCTCCCCTTCCCAGCATTTAATCCCAGCCCTTCTCTATCCCCACAGCTCTAAATCTCCTTTGCTGGCTTTTAAGCTCCTTATGACTTGTCCTATCCACAGGGAAACATGTGTCCCTCCCCTTCTTGCAGAAGCCTTTTACATAATTGCAGGCTCTTATCCCACCTCCCTTCAGCCTGTGGACCAAACAATCTTCCCAGCACTTCCTCACAGGCCATGTTTTGTCACCTTTTGAGGAGGTTTACTACAGAAACCAGATCTCCTACACCAGTTGGCTGGTTAACTGATTGCTAGCTTCTTGACAAAGGCCCAAATACTGCTTCTTGGACAGGAGGAACAATTTCTTTCCCCAGAAGGGTTGTCATTACCTGGACCAAGTGGTCCAGGGAGCCACTATCCCTGGAGGGGTTAAAAAGCTGTTTGGATGAGGCCTTAGGGACATGATTTCAGTTGTGTACATGGAGATGCTGGGTTATGGTTGGACTTGATGACCTGAAGATCTTTTCCAACCAGGCAACTCTGTGATTCTCTGAACCCAGGCTTCTCCAACCTCAGCTCCTCAGATGCATTTTCTCCCTTTCTTCTGGACAATATCTAACTTGCAGAGTGCTGCAACCTGATGAGGATGTACACAAGGCTGGTGGGTTATTGGCAGAAGACATTTCAGCAGTCCCCAGACCTGAAAGTATGCTGAGCTGCATTGTGGAGAACCCATGTCCTACCCTACCCTCCCTTACCTTCTGTTTCATGGTCCACTCTGCCTTCTTGGCACTGCTGAGCCACTTCATGCCTATTTCTTGGTGGATCATAATTTTCTCTACACCACAGGTGGGTTCAGAGGCAAGTGGATTCCTCCTCTTCTCAAACAAGAGACGCTCAGAGAATATGAAGGTTATAAGAGGGATCTGCCACCTTTCTGGGATGGGACTGTCCATGGAAGATGAACCATATCTACCCATGCACCTATACAAAGAGATCAGTAAAGACTGGGAGATAAAGGGCTGGAGATCAGTCCTGAGGAGAAGGACTTGGGGGTGTTGGTGGTTGAAAAGCTGGATGTGAGCTGTTACTGTGTGCTGCCAGCCCAGAGCCAGCCCTGTCCTGGGCTGATCCCCAGCAGTGTGGGCAGCAGGGAGAGGGAAGGGATTCTGCCCCTCTGCTGTGCTTTGCTGAGACTCCACCTGCAGTGCTGCCACCAGCTTTGGAGTCCTGAGCACAGGAGAGACATGGACCTGTTGGAACAAGGCCAGAGGAGGCCACAGCAATGATCCAAGAACTGGAACATCTCTGCTGTGAGGCAAGGCTGAGAGAGTTGGGGTTGTTCATCCTGGAGAAGAGAAGGGTCCAAGAAGACTTTCTTGTGGCCTTTCAGGACTTAGAGGAGGGTACAGGAAAACTGGGGACAGAGTTTTTAGCAGAGCCTGTTGTGACAAGACAAGGGGTGGTGACTTGAAACTAGATAAAGGAGATTTAGACTATAGAGAAGGAAGAAATCTGTTACACTGATGATGGTGAGACCCTGTCCTGGATTGTCCAGAGAAGTGGTAGATGCCTCTATCCCTGGAACCATTCCAGGTCATCTTAGATGAGGCTCCGATCAACCTGCTCTAGTTGCAGGTGCCCTCTGCAGACTGCAGACTGATTGGATTAGATGACCTTCAAAAGTTCCCTTCCTACCCAAACCATTCAATGACTCTATGATTCTATATTGCCACATCTGTTGGTGCTTCCTAAATCCAACCCTGCTATATTTTTCTTACATTTAGATTTTGAGTCCAAACATCTCTAAGTTATTTCATTTCCCAAGCCTCCCTCTACCCACACATGCTCCAAAAGAAAGCTCACCTGGATCTGGGGAGGGCCATGAGGGCTGTTAGTTCATGAAGGCAGGAAGCAGAAAGATCCCAAGGAAGACAAGTCTCATTAGCACAAGAAGCTTAGAAAGAGAAACAGTGCAAGCAGAAATGCCTGGAGAGATCAGGAGGGTTGCTCAGTGCTGCATGTGCTCCTGCCTTTCCCAGAGTGAAGCAGAGGCTACTTGAGAACACAAGCAGGGGAAAAAAAAACCACACACACACACACATATATATAATAAAAAAGAAGAAAGGGGAAGAAATAGGTGAGGGAGACTCAGTAGATGGTGCTCTTCCCTCTGCATCTGCACAGGGACTGGGGAGATGGCCAAGCAGAGCAGCAGCTCAAAATCCAGGTGGGGGTTGGTCTCTTCTCCCTAGTGACAAGACAAGAGGAAACAGCCTCAAGTTGCAGCAGGGGAAGTTTAGGTTGGACATTAGGAGCAATTTCTTCTTCAAAAGAGTGATCCAGCCCTGAGCTAGGCTGCCCAGGGATGTGGTCCAGTCACCATCCCTGGAGGTGTTAAAAAAACCCTGTAGACATGGCATTTTGGGACATGGTTTATTGGACATGACAGTGTTGGGCTGACAGTTGGACTTGATGATCTTAGAGGCCTTTTCCAACCTTAATGACTCTATGATTCTGATATCAGCTGTGATTTGGTCCACGATGGTTTTAAAGCACAGCATTCAGCTTCTGGCTGCTGCCCAACCCCTAAATCCACCCAAATACTACATGCAATAAGTGGCTTGAGTCAAGGGTGGAGATCTCAAGAGGAATTCTGCCCTTGACTTTGTTTCTGACCCAGCTGATATTTTATTCAAATCCAGGCCATCTTTGCATTCACCCAGGATACAGATCCTTCTTGGGATGGATCAACCTGATGTTTTCAGAGAAGGGAAACTGAGCAGCACTGACCCTGGACCCGCACAACCTCGTATTGAAAAGGAGGCAAAAGCCCAATTGATCCAGTAACTCAGAGCCATAGATCAGCACAGCTTCTCCCATTACTTTCCCTGATGGATTCCCATCCAGTGAGCTGATCTGAAAGTGATAAAGGGAAAACTGGAGCATTTTCAACACACCACTAACTCCAAAACCAGGCTCAATAATCCTGGAGATTGATGGCACCTAAAGAGCAGGGAGGGAGAGGTGGGCAGGGAGTTTATTTAATACTCACAGCATTAACTGAACATCCATTTATCTGGGTAAATGAGGGGGAAGGACAGGTATGAAATATTTCTCCTGGCAAAAAGCATCTGGGGATCTCAGGTAGGGTCTTGGTCATTCAGCCTCTCCCCAGAAATGACTCAGGAAGTGGAGAGGAAACCAGAGGTTGGTTGCAGAAATCATAGAATCAATAACCTAGGTTGGAAAACATCTTTAAGATCATCAAGTCCTACCATTAACCCAGCACAACCAAGCCCACCATTAAACCACGTCCCTCAACACCACATCTTCACAGCTTTTAAATCACTCCAGGGAGGGGTAAAAATAAGAATTTTCTCAGAGTTCACATTTTAACCTTCTCCTTTACTTTTCATGACCTTGTGGGTAATCATATGGTCACCTTGGATGCATTCAGTCTCAACAACAAAGCCCTGGACAGTGGTGGGAACTTGCTTCCTTCCTGTCAACAGTTTCTCCAAGGCCAGACATCACAAGGAACAGATTTGCTTTCAAAATCACAGAATCATTTTAGGTTGGAAAAGACCTTTAAGATCATAAAGTCCAACTGTAAAACTAACACTGTCAGGTCCACTACTAAACTGTGTCCCTCAGCACCATAGCTACATGGCGTTGAAATCTCTCCAGGGATAGGGACTCCATCACTGGAGTGGCCTGGTCCAGGCCTTTACATCCCTTTTAGTGCTGAATTTTTCCCTAATCTCTAATTTGAACCTCCTTGGCATAACCTGGGGCCATTTCCTCTTGTCCTACTACTTGTAACTTGGGAAAAGAGATGTTCTCCTTCAAGGTCTCAGGAGGACCCCTGATAGCTCACAGGCTGCTTTACTGCTTCTTCTGTGACTGCAATCTCTGAGGTCTGCAGCCAAGCAACAGAATCTGCTGTTGGAGGGCACAAACCAGTAGCAAGGTGTTCCCTCTGCCCTAAGTCACCAGAGAATCAGGATCTTGGAGGCAGGAGATGTTTCTGGTCAATCCTTCTTAATAGCCACAAGCAGATGTTCCAGTCAAAAAGAGATCTCAAGACTGTCCAGCACCTCCACTGCCCTGAACCGAGTTGTCCTTCCATTGCATGAGGAGCTGTTTAAAGTCTCTCCCCCCAGTTGCAGCCCACTGCTTGATCCTTCAGCCAGCACAAGTAGACTTTATGCCTCGATTCATGAACCTATCCAGTCCCTGGAGTAGATGATGCCAGTCCTGTATGGCACCCTCACCCTCCAGCTCCTCCAAAACTCCATCTCTCCACTTCCATCCTTGCCATCAAGACCTCAAGCCAGCAGGGATTTCGATCTCAGGAGGCAGCTATTGTGCTGTAATTAAACAGCAATTGATTGCAAACAGGATTCTTTTGTGTTTGGGATTAATGAGAGGCAAGAAGATAAATTTGGTCACCACTAATTAACCCCAATTACAGAAGCAATAAATTAGGAGCATCCCAGGCTGCATGGTATCCACTGTGAGCTGAGCTATGAGGGAGGCTCTGGGTGCTTGCTTTCTTGCTTTCTTCTGTGGGACTTTCAGAAGTGAAACGTATCCAGGGATGGGCTGTGGGGACTGGTGGATACACTGGGATGTGACAAATGGGAAAGAGCTTGCAATTTTAATCAGCAGAACAAGTGAGGTGACTCTCCCCTTCTACTCTGCTCTCTTGAGACCCCACCTGAAGAGCTGAGTCCAATTCGGTGTCTCGACACAAGAAGGATGTGGAACTGTTGGAGTGGGTCCAGAGAAGGCCACAAAGAAACCCTATGAGGAGAGGCTGAGGGAGCTGGGGGTGTGCAGCCTGTAGAAGAGGCTCAGGGGTGACCCCATTGCTGCCTACAACTACCTGAAGGGAGGCTGTAGCCAGGTGGGGTTGGGCTCTTCTCCCAGGCAATCAGCAACAGAACAAGGGGACACAGTCACAAGTTGTGCCAGGGGAGGTCTAGGCTGGATGTTAGGAGGAAGTTGTTGCCAGAGAGAGTGATTGGCATTGGAATGGGCTGCCCAGGGAGGTGGAGTCACCGTCCCTGGAGGTGTTCAATAAAAGACTGGCTGAGGCATTTAGTGCCATGGTCTAGTTGATTGGCTAGGGCTGGGTGCTAGGTTGGATCTTGGAGGTCTCTTCCAACCTGGTTGATTCTATGATTCTATGATCAGAGGGTTGGAGGAGCTCCCCTATGTGGACAGGCTGAGAAAGCTGAGGCTGTTCAGCCTAAAGAGAAGGCTCTGGGGAGATCTTAGAGCTGCCTTCCAGTACTTGAAATAGGCCTGTGGGAAAGCTGGGGAGGGATATTTTACAAGAGATTGTAATGATAGGGTGAGGAGGAATGGATTGAAGCTTGAAGAGAGCAATATTGGATATTGGGAAGAAATCCTTTACAGTGAGGGTGGTGAAACCCTGGAACAGGCTGCCCAAGGTAGTGGTAGAGACATCATCCCAGCAGGTGTTTAAAAAATGTGTAGCTGTGGCACTCTGACACATGGTTTTGTGGGCATGGTGGTGCTGGGTCGATGGGTGAACTGGAAGATCTTAGAGGGTTTTCCATCCTTAATGGTTCTATGATCCCTGGCAGAGCTGTGGCAGGCGCGAAGGGAGAGTTTTGACTTGGAGATTTTTAACATCACGGAATCATGGAATGGTTTGAGTCAGAAGGGACATTTTAAAGGTCATCTAGTTCAACCCACTGCAGTCAGCAGGGACATCTTGAAGTAGAGCAAGGCAAACAATCTGACCTGGAATGGACCAAAGAATGAGGCATCTCTCACCTCTCTGGGTAACCTAAGCCAGTGTCTCACCAACTTCAGTGCTAAAAAATTCCTCCTCATATTTAGCCTAAATCTCCCTCTTTCAGCTTTAAACCATCACCCTTTCTTCCTTATCTAGTCTAAATCTAGTCTAGAGGAAATCCCAGCTTCATCTCAGCTGGGGAAGGGCGGTGACAATGTTTTGTCCCCACCAAGCTGTTGAGTTCTGCATCCCCTGTGTACCTCTGGGACTTTCATGGGTTGTTAACCTGCTCTTTCTCACTGCCAGGAAGAACAAAAGGATGAACCGCAGCCTGTCTCCAAACACCCCCATCTCACTTTTTCTTCCTGTCCCCACTTGGGGGGTGTGTGACCATCCAGAGAGGGGTCAGCCCCGAAGCCAGGGCAGATCTCCGTGGCTAATGCTTTAATCCTGCCCTCTTTTCAGGCAGCAGGAAAGCCCCATCCGGCAGGATCCCTGTGCAGACAGGGGTGTAAAAAGCCATGGCAGCTCCAAAGCAAACACTCCCACATCTTCATTCCTTCCACCCTATTGGCCATTGATTTCAGATAAATATCCATCCGGCCCTGACAGGGCTCAATTCTCCTAATTATAGCCCTATTGACATGTGATCTTTAGCTGCTCAGCTTGTCAGGAGCCATCTATCAGGCAGACAGATTTCTTTGGCTCAAGAGGAAATGAGATGGGAAAAGGGGGGAGAAAGGAAGAGCAGGGAGTGGGGAAGGGGGGAAGTATCTGTATTAATATCCCAAAGAGATCCTCTGGCCCAGATTCTACTTTATTAACAAATATTTCATGAAGGATCTCCAAAACGTCATCCTTGGAAGTGTTTTAAGACCAGGCTGGATAAAGCTTTGAGTAGACTGGTCTAGTGGGAGGTATCTCTGCCCATGGTAGGAGGGTTGGAACTAGATGGTACTTAAGGTGTCTTCCAAGGCCATTCTATGAGTCTATGATTCTAAAACCATCCTCTGGGACAGAAGAAATAAGAGTTAAGGTCCAAAGCTTCTTCTTTGGAATACCATGTGTTGGTAGGTTTGTTGTGCATATGCTGCTCATGCTTCCCAGCTTTTCCCTCTCCATGCACAACTGAACTGAGTTTTCCAGGTCTGTGCATCACAGAAGTAGCAAAGATCATATAGAATCATAGACTCAAAGAATGGTAGGGGTTGGAAGGGACTTCCAGAGATCAAGTCCAACCCCCCTGTCAAAGCAGGATCCCCTGGGACAGGTCACACAGGAATGCATCCAGGTGGGCCTTGAAAGTCTCTGTAAAAGAGGACTCCACAACCTGCATCCCTGGGCAAAGATGCCTCCTGCTGAGCTCTTGCTGCTCCTAGTTGAGCCAGGCAACTTCTTGCTGTAGGAAGTAAAATCTGAGTGCTTGGGAGTTTGGTCTTCAAGGGGAGTAAAGTCAGGTAGCCAGGCCTAAACCCAAGAATTTGATAGCAAAACATATCTCTGTCCTGGAATAAAATACCAGGTCAGAAGCCTTGAGGGGTTTCACTAATCAACAAGTGCTGAAGACCCAAAATTTTGGTAGAGTTCCCATCTGCAGTTCCTCTGTTAACTGCATTTTTCTGTGCCCATTCACCTCTGTATGCTAGAACCTATGATTGTGTTTAGTTCAGGCTTCTGAAGAGCTAAAGACACACAGGCAAGCCTTCCACCCCCAAACCTGCCTACCTCTTTATTGCCTTCAGAGTCCAGCAATGAAGGAAGAGGACACAACAAAGAGTGATGGATTTAAACTAAAAGAGGGAGATTTAGACTAGAGAGAAGGAACAAATTCTTCACTGAGAGTAGCAAGTCCCTGGCCCAGGATGCCCAGAGAGGTGGAATCATTCCAGATTCTTTGGTGGTCTGAACAGCCTGCTCTAGCTGAAGAAGTCCCTGCTGACTATAAGAGAATTGGACTAGACGACCTTTAAAAGTCACTTCCAACATGAACCATTCCATGGTTCCATGATTTCTTGAATAAATCCATGTGTCCTTTGCCTGGCCTTTCTTTTCAAAACCTCAGGATGCACACACTGCCTCAATGACCATGGACCTCATCATTGGCTGCTGCTATAGGTGGGCTGCAAGCATCCAGTTCTGAGCTTCAAGAGAAATCAGGTAGGATGGATGAGAATCATACAATCCTAGAACACACTGAGTTGGAAGTCCAAACCCCCTGCTGTATGCAGGAACATCTCCAACTAGAGCAGTTTACTCAGAGCCCTGTCAAGCCTGACCTTGAATGTCTCCAGCGATGGGGCCTTCATCAGCTCCCTGGGCAACCCATTCCAGTGTCTTACCACTCTCATAGTAAAGATCCTCTTCCTAATGTCCAAGCTAAACCTACCCTGCTCTAGTTTGAAACCATTGCCCCTGATCCCATCACCACAAGCCCTTCTAGCAGTTCTTCCCCAGTTTTCTTGCCAGCCTTCTTCAGGTACTGGAAGGCCACTGTAAGGTCTCCCCAGAGCCTTTTCTTCTCCAGTCTGTATAGCCTCAACTCTCTCAGCCTGTCCTTCTAGGAGAGGTGCTCCAGCCCTCTGATCATCTTTGCAGTCTCCCTCCAGACCTGCTCCATCGAGTCCATGTCCTTCTCATGAGGAGGGCACCCGTGCTGGACACAGTACTCCAGGTGAGGTCTCACCAAAGCAGAGTGGCACAACCACATCTCTCCATCTGCTGCCCACCCTTCCTTCGATGCACCCAGGATGGTTTTCTGGCGTGCATGTGTGTATTATTGGCTCATCTCAAACTTTTCTGCTACCAGCACCCCCAAGTCCTTCTCCAGAGGGCTGTCTCCTGGGCCAGTCCTTGCCCTTGGAGGAGATTTGAAGCACCAACAGTCCCCAGAACAGGCAGCCGCCAGCCAGCACTGCAGAGCGATGTGGGGTCGGGCACTGGGTCAGCGATCAGCCACGGCCGCTGACTCCTTCTCCTGGTCGGCACATCTCTGTGTTGTGCAAAGCCCCAGACAGCCAGAGTGTCTGGAGATAACAGCCTCAACTGGGGAGCCCTGAGAGCTCAGGGTTCATTTACAAAGCTGGGTTTAGTCGTGCTGGGGCCAGCTCTCTCCATATCTGTGTTATTGATCCGTTCCCCACCCGTCTGCAGTATCAGCCTGCCCATGGAGATAGCTGTCTGCAGAACCTGCTTCCACCCAGCTCGGGTATCCAGCACAGCCTTTCACTCACAGCACTTTAGGAGCAGCAAGGACCAGCTTTACGGAAGTGCTGAGCCCTCAGAAAATCCAACCCTGGTGGAAAAAGCAATGCCCAAGCAGCTTCCATCTCCCTGACAGCAGGGAAGGAGAAAGTAGCTCTGCTTCGCTGTTGGGGAAACTGAGGCATAGGAAGAAGGAGAGACTGGGCATTAGGAGGAAGTCCTTCACAATGATAGTGGTAGAATGAGGTTGTGGGTAAACCCCCTCACACCAGAGGTGTTCAAGGCCAGGTTGGGTGAGGCCTTGAGCAGTTTAGTCTAGTGAAGGGTGCCTTGCCCACGGCAGGGGGGCTGGAACTGGATGATTTAGGACCATTTAGAACTGGATGACTTTAAGGACCATTCCAACCCAAACCATTCTATGAATCTATGAAGACTCGAGTTAAGTTGCCCAGAAATACAGCAGAGGCCCCATCCCTGAAGACATTCAAGGTCAAACTTGATGGGGTCCTGAGAAAGCTGATCTAGTTAAAACTGTCCCTGTCTACTGCAGGGAGGTTAGACAAGATGACCTTCGAGGGTCCCTTCCAACCCAAGCCATTCTATGATTCCATGATTCCGTGATTCTATGACTCTATTATTCTATTTCCTGACTTCTTAGTGACTTATTGTTCACTTCCAAAGTGTCCATGGACTCACCTGCATCTCTCAAATTTCATTTTATGTGAGAGTAGTAAAACTTTGGCCCAGGTTGCCCAGAGAGGTAGTAGATGCTTCATTCCTAGAATCATTCCAGGTCAACTTGGACATGGCTCTGAGAAAACTTGTCTAGATGAAGATGTCCCTGCTGACAGAGAGGTCACATCACCCCTTGTACTAATGCAATATGCCCTGCTTAAAAGTCTATCCCCACCTTTCTTATCAGCCACTATAAGTACTGGAAGGCCACTGTAAGGTCTCACCAGCCAGTGAGCAGTGGCTGCTGAGTCAGCATCCCAGTCTTGCCCTGCATGTGACATCCACCTTGGGCAAGAGGCTGAAAAACCTCCTGCTCTACCCACACTCCTCTGACTGCAGAGAAAAGTGCATCCGATCCCATCCGCCCCTGGCAGAAGCAACAGCAGAAGCAGCAGCAGCAGCAGATCCTTCACTTTAATGTTAGCTGAGTTCTGGTGCTGGCCCCAGGCTCTGCCATTTATCTACAAGGCTCGAAGAGCAGGAGAGCAGAGTTAATAAATCTGCTCATGTGTCGCCTGCAATCAGATCTGTAAATAAAGTGGAGCTGTCAGGGAGCAGTGGCCCACGCTGCTGGGCTCCTCAGCATCCCGCCAAGCTCCTCAGAACCCCACTGTGCTTCTCACTGTCCCATCAGGCTCCTCACCATCCTGCTGAACTCATCATCCCACAGGGTCCCTCATCATCCCATCAGGTTCCTTAATATTTCACCAGGATCCTTATTATCCCACCGAGCTCCTCACCATCCTGTCAGGCTCCTTAGCATTCCACCAAGATCCCACTGGGCTCCTTACTACCCCAGTGGGCTACTGACCATCCCACTTGGCTCTTCACCCTCTCACCAAGCCCCTCACCTTCTTGCTAAGTCACTCACTGTGCTGCCAAAATTATTATCCCACCAGACCACTCACTGTTCCACCAAAGCCCTCACCATCCAGCTGGGTTCCTCATCTCCCCACCAGGCTCCTCATCAACCGCATGGGCTCCTCATCATCCTACCAAGCTCTTTGCCATCTCAATGGTCTCTGCATTGTCCCACTGTGCTTCTCATTATGCCACCAAGCTCCTCACCATCCAGATGAGATGATCATCTCATCAGGCCCCTCATCATCTCACTCAGATTCCCACAATCCTATCTGGCTTTTCATCATCCCATCTGGCTTTACACCATCCCATTTGGCTTCTCAGCATCCTGTCAAGCTTCACACCTTGCCACCAGTTCTGGGGTCACATGCTACTGCTGTCCTCACCATGAGAAGCAGAGTGAAATATCCAGCTCCATCTGCATGCTAGGGTCACCATGAGCTGCCCTTCCCAGGGTTGTAACATTGCCTTCTTCCATGCTAGATCAAGGTCCAAATGGTTTAAGAACAATTAAAACTTGTCCTTCTCAAATCTGGGAGATCCATGAACATGGGAAAGAGAGAACATCTGGAAACAGGCAGAATTATTATCTCAAAGGCAAAGACCCTGGCTGCAGGATCAAGGAATCATAGAACTGCTGAGAATATGAGGAAGAGGTCTTTGAGATCATCAAGTCCAACTGCTTAGTGTGATCACTCCACCTTCCCCTCAAAGTGTTCAGCTAAGTCTAACCTCACCCATGAGGTCCTCCAATAACTTCAAACACCATCCCGACTCTGAGAGGGGAAACCAAGGCACAACAGGAAGAGAATCAATTCAGCAAGTTACTTAGTGGCAGGATTCCAACAGCAACTCAACGTCTCCTCTGGAGAACTGATCCCAACCAAGTCCCTCTGGCAGGCTCAGGCACTGAGGAGAAGGTTGGGCAGGAGAAGATTTCCTGTAAGACAGGAAGTTTTCCTCCCACTGTGCCCTACTCTCCCCATTCTGGTCCGGCTCTGGGACACAATCCAAGTGCTACATCTCTTTAATTATTAAACAATCACCCACTGTAGTTACTTATGTGCTGAGGAGCCTCCAGGATGTTCCTGCCAGCAGCACCAAGGAGTAAAGCATCCCTTGATACTTCCACCATCACCAGGCTCCATTAACTGACATCCACCACAGCTCCACACACCAGTACTTCCCTCAGCTCCCCCTCCCTTCTTTTCTCCACCAGTAACCCCCCTCCCCATCCTCACAGACCCCCTGGGAGACCTCTTGGCCACTGCTACCAGTTGCAAAACAGTTCCAGGAAGGAGGACAAAGGTGCAGGCTCATCCATCATGGCCCAGAAGGAGACATCAAGGCTGGGGAGCATCCTGCAAATCAGCAGATTACAGCAGCTCCAGGAAAGGGATGAAGAAACACTTCCTCCTCCATTCCTCTGGCTTTGCACCAGTTCCCCATCTCTTTCCCACAAAAAAAAGTCTGAGGGCAGACTTTTTTGCTGGTTTGGGAGGCTTTGGGGCACATCAGCAACTAGGAAATTGGCTGACACACCACCAGGATGTGCTGCTCTTCAGCAGGATCTGGGCAGGCCATTGAGCTGGGTGGACAGGAACCCCATGAAGCTCAACAAGGGCAAATGTAGAGTCTTACATCTGGGGAGGATCAACCTCCTGCACCAGTTCAGGTGACAGGTGACCTGCTGGAAAGCAACTCTACAGAGAAAGACTTCAGAGTGCTGGCAGACAAGTTCACCATTAGCCACTGTGATCTTCTGGTCAAAAAGACCAGTGGCATCCCACAGTTCATGGAATGTGGCCAGCAGGTGAAGGGATGCTCTCCATCCCCTCTGCTCTGTCTTAGTGAGGCCACAGCTAGGATCCTGTGTTCTATTATGAGGTCCCCAGTTCAAGAGAGACAAAGAACTACTGAAAGGAGTCCAGTGGGTACTGGAAAGCTGCTGAGGGGCCCAGAGCATCTCTGTGAGGAGAAAAGGCAGTAAGGATCCCACGTATCCTGTGGCAAAGATAGCCAAGAGTTCCTAGACATAGTAGGTGTCACTTGCAGGAAGGGATCATTGTTGATGGAGCAGCTCAGGATGGGATATCTGTTGGAGAAGCCCCCAGTCAAGGTGAGACTTCTTTGCACTGGTCTTATCAAGCTGTACACAGGCTGGTGCTGTTCTCTTAAGGCAGAGGTTTGTCTTGTGCAAGCATGGGGCACAAACAGGTAAAATGCTCCAAGAAGGTGTAGCAACTCACCTTGGCCTCTGGCCAACCCTCAGCACAGTCTGAGACCAATTCAAGAGCATTCCAGATCCTTCCATCCACTTGCTGACAAATTTCTCTCCTTTTTCCTCTCCATCCCCTAAGTCCCTCCATCCCAGAGTTAAGCAAAAAAGCTGCTGGGGTCAGACCATGGGAAGGAGAATCCTGTCCACAATTACACATGTCCTAGATATCATCATCCCCTGTGACCGTTGCTGGCCTTATACCACACTGATCTCCTCTTCATCTCCAACAAGAGCTGTGGAGCAAAGCAGTTTTCATCAGCCCAGGGCAAGGTGAACCCCTTGCTTTTGACTTCCTCAGACCTCATGTTTGCCAGAAGAGCTGAGCAAATATTTTTCATGGAGCATCACAAACATGCTGTTTGGGCAAATTCCAAATGCATCCAGGGATCAGGGAGCAGAGCAGCACTTGCAAAGGAAAACTCTTCAGAAACTTGCAGGTAAACTGGGAAGTTTGGGGTTGGATTCTTTGTGACCACAACACAAAACAAGGATGCAAACATGAGTCACATCTGGCTTTGAGACAGAAGACCTGCCTGTTCTTAGGGGGGATCATGCTGTCCCACATGGTTGCAGATTTCCCAGATTTGAGGAATGTGGGGTGTTCCTCAGGGTTCAGTGTTGGGGCTTCTCCTTTTTAGCATCTTTATCAATGGTCCAGAAAATGGGATCAAAGCCACCCTCAGTAAGTTTGCAGGTGAGACCAATTTAGAATGATAGAACCACAGAATGAAGCATAGGATGCACTGGAAGGGAGGCTTAAAGACATCTAGTTAACCCCCTTGCTGTGAGCAGAGACACCTCCAACTAGACCAGGCTGCTCAGAGCCCCTCTGTCTTTCTGGAATGTCTTCAGGGATGGGGCCTCCACCACCTCCTCCCTGGGCATCCTTTTCCAGTGTTAGGTGGGTATGTCCACGTGTTTGAAGGTAGGAGTACTCTAAAGAGGGACCTGGCCAGTGGGATCAAGAGGCCAAGGCCAGTGGGATGAGGTTCAACAAGATAAAGTGTTAGGTTCTGCACTTGGGTCACAACAACCCCATGAACATCCCAGGCTTGGAGCAGAGTAGCTGGAAACTGCCCTGTGGAAAAGGACCTGGGGGTGTTGGTTAACAGCAGATGAAGACGAACCAGAGTGTGCCCAGGTGGCCAAGAAAGCCACCAGCATCCTGGTATGGATCAAGAAAACTCTGTCTAGCAGGAGTTGAGCAGTGATTTCCTCCTGGACTAGGCACTGGTGAGGCTACACTTGGGTTGAGGTTTGGGTCTCTGTCCTGTCCCCTGAGCCTCCTTGTCTTTCCTGGAGATGTGTTTTAAAGAAGCTTGTTCAGAAAACCACCCCCAGGTGTCCTTCTGGCTCTCTGCAGGCTTGATTAGCTGGAGTTGCATTTCCCAGAGCCTCGCTGGACTCCTCCAGCTCAGGAGGGAGCTCAGACCACTCCACAGCCTCAAACAACTTCTTGATGTTAAATTCCCCAATCTCCCAGTGCTGAATCCACCTTGAAATTAGTCTTGAAACCTTTCTTTGCCAGCAGTCGGGAAGGAGGCTTAGCAGGAGGAGGGGAGGTGGAAGGGAAAAGAAATTAGATCTTTTTTTCTGCAAGAAGAAGAATTAAAAGGAAAAAAATTCAGCTTGGCAGCAGAATAATGGAGTTGTGTCTGGGAAATGTCCTGTTGCGATGGAGCGGTGAGGAGAGGGGGACCAGGCACGTGAGATAGGCCAGCAGCAGTGGGAGGACTCCAGGAGCATCTTGCTCAGGTCATCCCTGGCCAAGGTCAAAAGCCTAAGGTCCAAGTGAGAGGCTGCTGTGGGGTTTCCTGACAGGGAGCTGGAGAAATAAGGGAAGGGTTTAACCACAATGATATTAAAATGGTAGTTTCATCTGTTTCCCACTATCTGAGCACCTTAGTCTGATAGAAGGTGTCCCTACCCTCGGCAGGAGGCTGGAACCAGACGGTCTTTGAGGTCACTTGCAACTGAAGTCATTCTATAATTCACCTGAGAAGCAGGACAAGCTCTTCTCATAGACAGGGTCACAATCCATACCTGGAATGAAGGCTAGTCCTATTTCAAGGTCAGGAGACCAGATTGCTGTGAAATGGTGAGCACAAGAGACATGATTTTATCCAAGCTGGTTGACCTCCTCTAGCATAACTGTGCCTGTCACTGCAAGGGCCACTTTTGTCACTCTCCAGGGAGGAACAGGAGCAGCATCTCCAATAGAACATGAGAAAACAGACTGAAATTGCTCCAGAGGAAGTTTAGGATGGTCTAGTTGACTGAATAGGGCTGGGTGCTAGGTTGGACTGGATGATCTTGGAGGTCTCTTCCAACCTGGTTGATTCTATGATTCTATGATTCTATGACATGAGGAACTATTTCTTCATACAAAGGATTGTCAAGGCCTGTAAGAGGCTGCCCAGAGAAGAGGTGTGCTCCCCATCCATGGAGGGGTTTCAAACCCATGGAGATGTGTTGCTGAGGGACACGGTTTAGTGGTGACCTGGCAGACTTCACTTAGTTGTTGGACTGATGATCTCAAAGATCTTTTGCAACCAAAATGATTCTGTGATACTATGAATCTAAAATCAGAGCTTGGTAGTTGAGGAATCATAGAATGGTTTGGGCTGGGAGGAACCTTAGAGATCATCTATTTCCAAACACAATGCCATGGACAGAGATGCCTTCCACTAAAACAGGTTATTGTCCAACCTGGCTTTCAACACCTGCAGGGACACCCACGACCTCCCGGAGCAACCTGCTCCAGCATCTCACCACCCTCACTGTAAAGAATTTCTTCTTAATATCCAAGCTAAATCTGCCCTTCTCTAGCTTCTATCCATTCCCCTTTGTCCCACCACTACAATCCCTTGTAAAAAGTCCCTCCTCAGTTTTCTTGTAGCCCCTTTCAGGCACTGGAAGGCAGTAGCCAGGGGGATAAGATCTCCCTGAAGCTTTCTCTTTTCCAGGCTGAACAACTCCAGCTCTCTCAGCCTGTCCCAATAAGAGAGGTGGTCCAGCCATCTTAGGTCATCTTTGTAGCCCTCCTCTGGACCTGCTCCAAAAGTTCAATGTCCTTCCTGTGTTGAGAGCACCAGAACTAGACACAGTACTGCAGGTGGGGTCTCACCAGAGCAGAGTAGAGGGGGAGAATCACCCTTTTGGAGGAAAGTGGTACCCTTTTGGAGGAAAGTGGCTGTTTCTACCTCCTTTTTTCTCCTCCACTGCTCCATCATCTGCTCCAGGTTTGACAGGGACAGGTCAGTCAGTGCCTCCCTGCTAATCCTCAGACTCTTTTAGTGTCACTGTGATGACAGCACACCTCTCTGCCGAGTCACCGAACTGCTGCAATAAAAGCCTCTTAAGACCAGCAACCCCTCAGAGCAAAGTGGTTTGCCCACTGCTGGGGCCTTTCCTTCTTCCAGGAAATGGCATCTGACCCATTAATCCTGCCACCCATGACAAGAATCAGAGGTGAAACCTTCTCCTCTCAGATGCATTAAAGCCTTTTGTAGCAAACTCTCAGAAGCACAGCTCAACCTCTTCATCTGCCCTCCCACCCTCCTCTCTACTCTCACCCATGCACTCCACTCCCTCTCTGATTTGTGGTCATTGAGGACTTATTTCCACTTTGTTAGGTCTCTGCAGAGCATCAGAACATTAGGCTCAGCCATGGCTTAGAATCATTTTGGTTGGGAAAGTTCTCAAAAGTTCTCATTGAATCCAACCATCAACCCAGCACTGTCAAATGCACCACTAAACCACATCCTTCAGCACCACATTTCCTTAGCCTTTAAATCCCTCCCACCACTGCCTTGGACAACCTGGTCCAGGGCTTGACAGCCCTTTTGGGGAAGAAATTGTTCCTCCTGGTGCAACTTGAGACCATTTCCTTTTGACTTATCATTTGTTATTTGGGAGAAGAAAGTGAACCCCACCCCTCCTCTCAGAGGAGCAAGAAAGTCTCCTCTGAGCCTCATCTGCTGCTTGCAAGTCTTATTCTCTAGACCTTTCACCAGCTTCACTGCTCTTCTTTGGACATACTCCTTAAAGGAGTCATCAGTCAGTTCCCAGCAGCTTTATCAATTCTTATAGAAACATGGAATCCTGTAGTGGTTTAGGTGGGAAATTCAAGTGATTCCAGGCAGCACTTTGACTGCAGTTGTCCTGCTTTACAGGGTAAGAGGGTGCAAACCCATCCATTCCATGTCCACCAGCCTTAGGACAAGGAACTGAGAATGTTTAATAGAGCAAAAGCTTTTGTGGCTGTCAGCCCTAAACCAGGTCTTAGTGTCACCTCTGGGAAACAGAAGCAGCTGGCAATCAAGGGGCATCATAAGGCAGTGCCCTTTCAAGTCCATTTCTTCACTGAGTTTTGCTTATTTCAGTACTTAGTCTACCACCATCTCCAGCCACATATATGAGAGAACACCTTTTTGGATGGGCAGCATGGGGGTGGGACTAGAAGACCTTTAAAGATCTCTTCAGTCTAAAGCATTTGATTCTCTGGTGTCTGTTTCTGGGGCTTCTGGTTTATCCTAGACCCTCAGCTCCAACCCCAAAGGAACCAATACATCATTTCCCACCCCAGGTGACTGCAGAATGATGCAGTCAAGAGCTGATGAATGAAATGTGTGGTGCTATCAATAATGCATGAGTTTGTCTGTTGTTTAGAGGAGTTTGTTCTGCTGCAGGGCTCATCAAGGCATCCATTGGGACCTGTTGCATTCCAAGGCAGCGTCACATCCCTAAACCATTAAGTCATCTATGTAGTGATGTAGAACATACCTACTTGCTTCAGACACAGTATGTTGGGTCCTTGAACACCAGTTCTCAGCATCGTGGTGTGCAGGAAGGCAGCATGAGCTCCAGTACATCTCAATGGCAACACAACTCTCACAGTGTCTAGAATCATAGAAACATTCAGGTTGGAAAAGACCAAAGATCAAGTTCAAATGTCAACCCACCACCACCACGACCACTAAACCATGTCCTAAAGTGCCATATCTACAAGTTTTTTAACACCTTCAGGGTGGTGACTACACCACTTCCCTGGGCAGCCTGTTCCAATGCCTCATGTCAACAAATTTGGGTTGATAGCTCCGGATGGTTCTGTTCAGCTCAGCAATTTGCTGTATTCAGAGACAGGTACCCTGGGGATGGTGAGATCTGTTATTCCCATGCCCTGGCTCATGTCCCAGGCAGTGTAGGGATGAAATCAGCAGGCTGCCAGAGGCAGATGGGTGTGTTGAGAGCTGTAGGCAGCTAGCATGAGGTGGAGCACAGATGAACCAGAACCAAGAGGCAGTAAGTCACCAGGAGTCAGGAAGGGCACCATAGGAAGCTGGGATTATGTGATGCATCCCCAACCGTTCAGGGGTTTGGGACTGGCTGTGAAGCTCACTCACTTCATGCAAGACATTGAGTATGTCTCAGGTTCTCCCATTTGAAAGCAGTTCCACCAGCCACAGAATCATAAAATGGTTTCTGTTGGAAGAGACTTTTAAGAGCATTAAGTCCAACCTTCAACCTTAAACCGTTAAACTATATTCCAAAGTGCCATGTCCACACATTTCTTAAACCCTTCAGGGATGGTGACTCCACCACCTCTGTCCAATCTATTTCATTGCCTAGCCAGTCCTCCTGAGTCACTGAGGTTATGGCTGCATTAGAATTCAGCAGTGGTGGGAAACATGCTCAGGACCTGGAATCCTATCACAGTTAAACTATCAGTGCAGTCCCTGGACATCCATGGACCATCCCAATTATCTGTCTCCCAGATTATTCACAAGGACAGTTCTGCAAGCTCTGCAAGTTCAAGGTGGGTCAAGAGGTCATTCCCAGTAGTCACTGAATCCTCAGAACACTTAGGATCCAACCATTAACCCAGCACTGCCAGACCATCACTAAGTGATCCTCCTCAGCACCACATCTAAGTGGCTTTTCATTCCCTCCAGGGATGGGGACTCCATCACTGCCCTGGGCAGCCTGGGCCAGCCTTTGACAGCCGTTTCCATGAAGTAGTTGCTCTTCATGTCCATCATAAACCTCTCCTGGTGCAACTTGAGGACATTCCCTCTTGTCCTATCACATTTTTCTTCGGAAGAAGAAACTCATCCCCATCTCTCTCTGGCATCCTCTTGGGTAGAGCACCAGAAGATCTCTCCTCAATCTCCTCTTTTGCAGACTAAACAACCTGAGTTCCC
This sequence comes from Pogoniulus pusillus, assembly GCF_015220805.1. Taxonomy (NCBI): domain Eukaryota; kingdom Metazoa; phylum Chordata; class Aves; order Piciformes; family Lybiidae; genus Pogoniulus; species Pogoniulus pusillus. The sequence continues at coordinate 19,750,910 of NC_087277.1, forward strand.
TCAGTTGCTCCTCAAAATACACCTGCTCTCCAGACCTCTCACCAACCTCATTGCCCTTCTCTGAACATGATCCAGCACCTCAGTGTCTTTTCTGTAGTGAGAGGCTTGAAACTCAACCCAGAACTCAAGGTGTGGCCTCACCAACAGCAAGTACAGGTGGACAGTCCTTACCCTGGTCCTTCTGGCCACAATATTTCTGATCCGAGTCAGGATACCGGTGGCCTTCTTGGCCACCTAGGCACATTGCTTTAGGAAGACCCCAAGGATCCCAGAAGCTGTGTCTGGAAAATGAGAGAAGCAAAGCTGTGATATAAGCTCTGCAGAAATCTCCAGCTGCATCTGTTCCTCCCAGTAAACATCTCATGCGTGGAAATCATTTCTGTTGCTGCAGGAGAAAAAGACCAAAGTTCATTCCTCAGTCACAAATGCCATGGAATTACCTTTTGCCTAAACTGAAAATCAAGATTTCCAAGCAATATCAAAAGGAGCCCTTTTGACTTCTGAGTAGGTGTCCTTCCTCCTTCCTATGTTTTGAGCAATAGGTGGGAGAGTCATCTTCTACCTAGCTGACATCACCCCCTTCTTCATGGCAGAGAGAGGAAGGTGCAGGGAGGCACCCATGTCAGTACTGTCCCTGTTGGAATGAGGTCCTACACCAACTTTGTGCAGCTGGAGGAACCCCAGGAGCCACAAATGGGATAGGAAAGAAAAACTGGTGGGGATGGACTGACCTGAGAGCTTGAGGACAGCTATGTTTTGAGAGTGGCAGTGAATCAGCATCACAGGGCCAGGTAGCTGAAAGCACAAGAGCTTTTGCTGTGCCAGTGGATGAAAATCCCCAGGACCCAGAAACCAGCGTGGCTGCCATGCACATGCTTGCATCTCACACCCCCAGCCAAGCTCCCCACAGCACAGCCAGGAAACACCCAAATCTCCTTGGATCCTCCCTCAGTTTCTGGCTCTTTCTGCATGGTGCATCTCAAGCACAGTCAATTAGAGCCACAGATCAATTAAGTATTAACAGGCAAGGAAGATAATTTACTCAAATAGGCAATCCCAAGGTCCAGGAGGGAAAATTCCCTGGTGTTGGTTCATGTGGATTCTCCTCTTTTCCAGGTCTGACCAGATGCTCTTTCTGCTCTCAGAAGGAGGCCTTGCAGGGCTAGGAGGTGCCACACAGTCTGCAGCAGAGTTGGTTTCCCTTTAGATGTGTCACTGAGATTGAACAAGCAGACACGCTCATGGAGTGCTTTATTCCTTCCTGTTCGTTCTCCCCAGCACATTCCCAGCAGCTTTTTCACATATTCACAGCATGGTGAAGTTTGGAAGGGACCTCTGGGGATCATATAGTCCAACTCCGTTGCTAAAGCAGGGGCAGCCACAGCAGGCTTCCCAGGAGCACAATGTCCAGGTGGATTTTGAATCTCTGGAGGGGAGGAGACTCCACAGTCTCTCTGGGCAGCTTGATTCAGGGCTTCAGCACACTCACAGGAAAATTATTCCTCACAATGAGGCAAAACTTCCTGACTTTCAGTTTGTCCCTTACCCCTTGTCCTTCACTGCACAACACTGAAAACATTCTGGCCCCAACTTCTTGCCCCTCACCCTTTAGCTCTTGCTGAGCATTGCGAAGATCTCTCTTCTCCAGGATAAACAGCCCCAGGTCTCTCAGTCATTCCTCCTCACAGAGATGCTCCAGTACACATTTTTGATCTGGTAAAAGCTTTGCTAAGTGAAAAGAAGATGAATGGGATAGGAATATAATTTCCTGAAGCCTTGTGGGGACAAATTTTATAGCTCTTGTGAACCCAGATCTAAGATACATCTCTTCCAACAAGGTGTCCTTGCCAGGGACTATTTCAGGTGTGTAGTCTCACCAGTTCCTGGAGCAATTTCAGATCTTGTTTGTCTTCCACAGAATGCTTCAGGCTGGAAGGGACCCTTGAAGGTCATCTAGATCAGGTTGCTCAGGGCCCCATTAAGTTTTTCTTGGGACGTCTCAGATTTGGCCCCAGATTTGGTCTCAGATTTCTTCTCAACATACAGAGGATGTAAAAGGGTTTAAGATTGTATAGGTTACTTCACTGCATTTGGCTCCAGGTCTGTCTTGGTTGGAGGTACCAGGGCACTGACAGTCCTGGAATCATAGAATGGTCCAGGCATGAAGGGACCTCTAGAGGTCATCTAGTCTGAACTCTCTGCAGTCAGCAGGGACATCCCCACTAGCCCAGGTCACCCAGGGCTCCACCACCTCCCTGGGCAACCTGTTCCAGTGCTCCACCACCTTCATAGTAAAGAACTTGTTCCTAACATCCAATCTAAATCTGCTCTTCTCAAGCTTGAACTCACTGCTCTTATCCTGTCCCTGCAGGCCTTTGTAAACAGTTTCTCTCCATCCTTCCTGTAGGCACCCTTCAGGTACTGGAAGGCTGCTGTTAGGTCCCCCAGAGCCTCCTTCTATCCAGGCTGAACAACCCCAACTCCCTCAGCCTGTCCTCATAGCAGAGGTGCTCCAACCCTCTGGTCACCTTCATGGCCCTCCTCTGGACCTGCTCCATCAGGTCCATGTCCTTCCTATAATGAGGGCTCCAGAAATGGACGCAGTACTCCAGGTGAGGTCTCACCAGAGCAGAGTAAAGTGGCAGAATCCCCTCTCTGGCTCTGCTGGCCACACCTCTTTTGGTGCAGCCCAGATGAACGATAAAATGGTTTGAGTTGGAAGGACTTTTACAGATCATCTAGTTCCACACACCCCTTGCCATGAGCACAGACACTTTTCCCTAGACCAGCTAGCTCAAGACCTTGTCCAGCTTGCTCTTGCACACCTCCAGAGTAGAGGCATCCACAACCTGCCTGGGCAACCTGTTCCACTGTCTCAGCACCTTCACTGTAAAGAATTTCTTCTTATTATCCAGTCTAAATTTCTCCTCTCCCAGCTTCAGTCCACTCCCTCTCATCTTATCAGTACAAGCCCTTGTGAAAAGTCCCTCTCCAACTTTCTTGTAGTTCCCTTGCAGGTACTGGAAGGCCACTTTAAGGTGTCCCTGGATCCTTCTCTTCTCTGAACAACCTCAATGCCCTCAGAGTGTTGTCACAGGAGAGGTGCTCCATCTCTCTCATCATCTTCATGACCTCCTCAGTAACTGCTCCAGCAGTTCGGTGTCCCTCTCGTGCTGGCAGCACCAGAACTGGATGCAGTGCTCCAGGTGAGATCTCACAAGAGCAGAGCAGAGGGGGACGGTGTGCAATGTGGCTAAGGCAAGACAAGACAATGTGATGAGAGGCAAGTCCTGCCCTTCTAACGGCAGCTCCTGTGTTCATGCCTGCTTCATTCTTTCTTTTCCAGCCCCCTAAACCTCCACAGGCCCTGCTCATACCAGCCAGGAACATGCAGAAATTCTTCCTTTCCCTCTACACTCCTCCTCCCTCCCCGCTCCAGCTGCTTGAGAAATTCAAACCTTCTTCCTATTAGGAAGAAAAAAAGGTTGAAAGGGAAAGTGGAGGACTGGGTAAAAAGGGGGTTAAGTGGGAGTTTTATGGATATTTCTTTCTGTGTCTCTTTTGCAAGGGCATTAAAACACTCCTCTCATTAAAAAACGAGAGGACAGGAATGGGAAAGGAGAAAGGAGAAGGGAAAGAGAAGGTGGGAGAAGGGGGGTTGGGGGTGGGAAAGAAGCCCTCAGATACTCGTGTGTGACACAGCTGAGGGAGGTGAGACGTGCGGCTGATTTGCTTAATGCTGACAGGTCCTTTCTTCTCATTGGAAAGAAAACACAGCGGGGATCCTAAACTGCGCCGTGCAGAGGTCCGCGGCAGGAGCGCTTCCAACCGGCGGCGGCGGCGCTGCGGGCCGGGCGTCAGCGCAGCCACAGCACCGCCGCAGACAAACGCTGCTCCAGCAGGTGCCTTTAACCTGCTGACGACGGTCCTGGGGAGCCCTAAGGTGCTCCAAAACGCCAGGAGCGGGGCGAGGGGAGGGGGGAGATGCTGGGGAATAAGGGGCAGATAAAAGGGAGAAGAGAGGGGGAAAGAGGGGAAATGGTGAGACCCAAAGCAAGGTGAAGAGGGAGGATGGAGATGAGGCAAAGAAAAAGCAAAAAGGAGGGAAGCTGAAAGAGGAGAAGCAAAATGGAGATGAGGGTTAGGATGGAGAGTGCTGCCACGGAATCTTAGCACGGTGGGGGTGGAAGAGACCTCTAGAGATCATCCAACTCAACTCCACTGCTAAAGCAGGGTCACCCACAGCAGGTTTCCCAGAATTGCTATGTCTAGGTGGGTCTGGAATTTGTCCAGAGAAGGAGACACAAACTCTCTGAGCAACTTGCTCCAGGGCTCCAGCACCCCCACAACAAAGAAGTTTCTTCTCGTGTTCAGATAAAACCTCCTGGGTTCCAGTTTGTACCCATTGCCTCTTGTTCTGCTTCTGGGCACCACTGAAGAGTCTGTCCACATCCTCTTGTTCTCTGCCTTCTGGCTCTTGCTGAGCATTGAGCAGATCCCCTCTCAGACTGCTCTTCTCCAGGCTAAATAGCCCCAGGGTTCTCAGCCTTTCCTGCTCACAGAGACGCTCCAGGCTCCTCAGCAGCTTTGTACCCTTCCTTTTACTCTCCCCTGTCCCTCCTGAACTGGGGAGCCTGGGTAGCTCTGACTTCCTCCCTGGGGAGAAGCAGCCTCCAGCCAGCCTGACTGTGCTGCCTGTCTCCTCTGATGAGTGGATGGCTTGTCCTGAGGGATTGCATGTTCCTCTTTCCTCGTGTCAGCTCAGTGGACAGCAGGACGTGTTGCAGCAACATCATGCACAACACAGAAGCTGACACAGCTGATGGCCCCAGACGCCTGAGATACTCCACAGATAAAGACAAGACTCAAGGGCAACCTCCCAGCTGTGCATGAGGCCATGATGATGATGATTGATATGTCACCTATCCAAGGAGAACATCCTCCCTCATTCTCCTCTCCATACCCATTGTCTCTCTGTGTCAAAAGCTAGGGCAGACACCACGGAACATCATGGGAAGAGATGCATGGCTGTAACACAGAGTCACAAGCAGAGGCTGGCCAGTTGATGTCGCTCAGGAAGTGAAGATGAGATTTGGATGCAGGATGAGCCTCTGCAAGCTCCAAGAGTCAAGGGCCTCCAGAATTAAGCTAAACCTGGAAAGGTGGTGGTATTTGGAGCCAGGAACCATACGCTGGTGAGCACAAGCTGATGACATGGTGCAAGCTGGATGTTTCTGTGGATGGCTGGGCAACACAGCAGGAACTGTATAACACAGAGGGAACCAGCTGAACCTTCCCATTATAGGGTCAGCACCTGCATCAGATAGCAGCTCTGTAGTCTCTCTGCTCTGAGTGATGAGGAAGGAGCATAACATAGGGCAGATCACAGGACATTGCCAAAGCAACACTTGGAGAAGGGGACATGTGCTTTCTGGAGCCATCATACAGAAACATCACCACATTAAAGCTGCTGCTTCTGCAGCATCTTCATCTGAGCCAAGCCACCTGAGGTCCTTTTCACTTCATCACTAGCACAAAGAGTGAAGCTTGGAGTGCATCTCATTCTAAAGTGGTTCTTTTTCAAACAAATCTTGCATACTCCAATACTTGTGCATTTGAAAGCGAAGGAACTCCTGCACACAGGGGCCAGGGCATGTAGACTTTTGGGCAGATAGCACAAAGAACTCATGAAAGCCACAGGGACCATGTGCATGGTATGGCCCTGAAATAGCAACAGGATCTCTTCTAGAAGGATCAGATCAGTATGAGCAAGAGGAGCCATGCTGCAGCTGCAATATCTGCCAGCAAAGCGGTGCTGTGATGGATGCCATATCTGACTCCAATTTATCTCTTACATTGAGGAGACAAGACAGATGAATCAGAGAAGATTACTGCTGGCTCCTGTAGTCCCCACCCAACACCTCATACCTGTCAACATCCCACACACACCAGAATATTTCTACAACTGAACCTATAGTACTTCCTTCATCCTAACCAGGTCTGTGGGTACATGTCCCCACTACACATCTCAATCCATGTCCTTGTCTGCATGGGAGAGATGACTCCAGAGAGGCTACCTCCTGTCATTCTACACCTAAATTAACTGTTTGGAAAACATCTTCTTGTCACTCCTAGGATTTCTTTTTTCCAAGCTGTGAGTCTTTCCTGTGTCTTCTTTGGGAAAGCCAAAGTTTTTCTTACATCAAGAGCTTCCAAACTAAATAACATCCTCCAAGACTGCAGCTTCCTAATCCCAGTTTGGTCATGGAACTGCCCCATCCTTCCCCTCACCGTCTTCAGCACACATCAGTTCTCCTTGAGCAGAGATGAGGTTAAGGGAGGGGAAGACTCAGGAAAAATCTTCCCCCCAAAGTTTTGTCTGTATTGGCAAATATTAGGTTCACTTATTCCCACTGGAGCTCTTCCTGTGTTGAGTGTCACCTGGTAGATATGGATAAGATGCAGGAGGTAAAGAAGGTTTCTCCACAGACTAAATCCTGGAGCAGCCATAGAGGTGTGATTCAGTCTGGGCTGTCCATACCTCATGTCCCTGCAGGGTTTGATCAGAATGAGGACAGCCCATCAGTCCTTACTGGCTTTTTCCCAGTCTCCCCAGTTCCATAGCATGAAGGCTGGGAGGAAGCAGGTGACTGCTGAGCACCCTGACTCCCATGTCTACATCAAGCACGGATTTCACCCTCCCTTCCCTAACTCAGCAGTACCAATGACGACAGAGCCAACTCAGGAGAAGGACTTAGTCCTTCTGCTCTGCTCTTCTGCCTCTCACCCCCACCATCCCTACTCCCACCCCCTCCTCCCTACTCCCCATCACCATGGACTCGGCTCTGTGCTTGCATCCTATGCTGGTATGTCCCTCCCAGAAGTCTGTGGCCCCTTCTTAAGCTGCCTCACTGGCAATGAGCGGGCATCCTGTGGTGATGGGGAAGTGATGCCCCTCTCAGTGCACTCCTTCCTTCTCCTCCTGAGTAAAGCTGAGTCCTCTTTGGAAATGAGCTCTGCTCTTCTCCCCTTTCTCCCCCTTTTCTCTCCTCCCTTCTCCATCATGCCAGTTGTTTCATCCTCTGAGAACTTCTCAGCCCCTCCCTCTGGGACCGACTTTAAAAAACAAGAGGAAGGGAGCGGATGAGGGTTAGGGGGAGGTGGTGGGGAGCAGGAAAAAACCTCCATTGTCTTGTCAAAGGGAATAAGTGAAAAGTCGCAAGTGTCTCTCTGCAGGTTTTGGCTCCTGTGTGTTCTCCTTTCAAACCCTGGCAGCCTCAGGGGCTGTCATTTCACCTTCATCTCAACGGATCGGCCCCGTGGTTTCCCACCGCTTCCCCTCCCCGGCACCACCCAGCACGGATCTGCCAGAATTTTCACGGCCACCACCAGCCTGATTCTATTCACAGCTCTCTTCTCTTTGCTTCCTTTTCAAAGGCAGATTCAGAGTCCCCTTTCCTTCTTCCCATCCTTTCCCCTTCCTCCATTCCATTTCCTTTCTTCCCATCTTTTTCCCTTTCTTCCTCTTCCCTTCCTCTATTCCTCTTCTCTTCTTCCCACTCTTTTCCCTTTCTTCCTTTTCCCTTCCTCACTTTATTTTCCCTTCTCCCTTTCCCTTCAATTTTCTCTCAGAGTTTCCCTTTCCTCCCTTCTTTTTCCCTTCTTCCCCTCTTTTTCCTTTCCTCCCCTCCTTTTCCTTTTCTCCCCTTCTTTTCCTTTTCTCCCCTTCTTTTCCTATCCTCTCCTCCTTTGCCCTTCCCTCCTTTTTATTTCTTCCCTCCCATTTCACTTCTTTGCATCTTTTTCCATTCCTCCCCTCTTCTCCCTCCTTTTCTTTCCTCTATTTTATTTCTTCTCAGAGATGTGCCACTGAGGTGCTGCTGCGCAACAACTTGACAAGGCCACACGCAGAGGAGCTGGGGCCCAATTATCAACCCCTCTTTGAGACCAGCCCTCATTTAGAGACTGAGATTGGAGCTGTCGCAATATTAATGAGCTCTTGCTGGTGGCTCTGACATCCAGCAGCCATGCACTGGCACTGGGGAGGTGTATAAGGTGATGGGATCCTTGAACAGGACCAGGGTGAAGCCTTAGGCAAAGAGCTTCCAGGGTTGGAGATGATGGTGTGATGGTGTCCATTAAACTAACCTGGGATGGTGGTGTACCAGGCATGGTGTCCAGTAAACCACCTTGAGATGGCCTTGTCCAACCTGGCCTTCAACACTTCCAGGGAGTGGGCATCCACAATCTGCCTGGGCAACCTGTTCCAGTGTCTCACCACTCCACTTCCACCAGACAATACCCAGCCATGGGGAGGCAGCATGGTCTTATGCTTTGCCGTTGCATTGCCAGCTCTGAAGGTGGCCTTGAGACTTGTTCCCTGGGTAGGAAAGGGCTTTCCAGGGTGCTGGACAGTCACTCTTCTACCACCTTTCCTCATCCCTCCAGCAGGGAGTTTCCACTCAAAGGTAAGTCTCATCTCCTGAGAGAAGAAAATGACTGTGGAGAAGAAGTAGTGTGGGGAGAAGATGCAGAACACCCAAGATCTCTGCTAGCAATGGTCAGAGCTACAAGCCACCCAAGAACCCCAACTGCAACAGCCACAGTGGAAAGAGTTTTGGTTCCATCACAAATAACAAACATGTCCAAAATGAATGTGAAATTCTCCTCAGCAACAAGGAGAGCTCAAATCCAATGAGAAGAATCAAGGAAGTCCACAGAGGGTCCAAGGACTGGAAGTTCATAAGACTAATGAGCACAGCACAGCAGAATTTAATAGCCAAGCACATAGAGACTGGGGAGGTATGGTGGGATAGATAAGGCTTTTATCAGACCTTCAGCAGAGAAAACAGGTGGATTTTCAGCAGATGAGGGCTTCAGATCTACAAGAGAGGAAGAAATTGTCAGCTTGGTAAAAAAAAAAAAATGTTTAAATTGCATTGAGTGAAGTTTATGTTGATTTTTGTTGATCAGCTGGAGAGTCTGAGAGGAGAGGACAGGCTGTATGTGCACAGCAGGGAATGAGGTGCCCCTAGAACCCATGGAACACTGTGGGATTAGTCCAGTGTTGGGGACAGTGTGCTGGAATCTTGGATGGGTGCAACCTTTGAGTGAAAAGTTGAGCTGCTGGAGGGTTTAATCCTTCCTATTTCTTCACAGGGTATGGAAGATCCCTCTGCAGCCTCAAGGTGGGTGACTTCCACAGGAAATTGTGCTCTTATGTGGGTCCTTACAGGGAAGGGAAAAGTCCTAAGACAAAAAGACAAACTTCCAATGTCATTATTAGTTGTCCTATTACCACAACAGCTTGTGATACAGCACAAGAAATTACACAGACAGGATGCTGTCTCCTGCACTCTAACCTGGATGATCACTCTCTCCAGAAACTGTTTCTTCCACTCCACCACTTTGTCCCTGTTAAATTCAGCCAGGCCCTTCCCAAACGTACAGGGTTAACCCTCCAGGGGAAGAGTGACCTTGAACCTGACCCTAGATGGTCTTGACCCAGGGTTGGGTCTGAACACCACCAGGTGATTCATGGTTAGCTCACTCCCCCTTCCTGTCTGAAGGTCTATAAAAGCAGGGGGCACTTCCCATTCTCTCTCTCTCTGTGCTCCCTGCCTCCCTGCTTACCAGCATCACCATCCTGGTCCTGGCTCTCTTTGGTTTACCACGCAGCCATCACCTACCAGGTGGACAAACCCACTGCCATCAAACTCTGGCTATGTTTACACATTTTGTATCCTGCTTTCCCTTCCTTATACCTTTGTAGCTTCCCTACCTCAGACACCTTTTTAATTTATTGTTAAACTTTTCCTCTTTTAACTTCCAAATCAGAGTGAGATTGTTTATTTGGGTGTGCTTACCTTTTCCTCTCTCTGCATCTAATTCCTTTGTTTTGGGAAAGAAGGGGGAAGAGGGAAGGGCACTCTATAAATTATTATTGGCTCTATCAAATATATTTGAGTCTCTGGGAATTTAAATTAGAACCGAGACACCAAAGCACATCTGAATTCTCCACTGGGAACACTCAGATTCTCTGCCTGACTCCAAGGATTTGCTTCAGCTCACCTGATGAATTTCAAAAGGAAAACATCAGGGCTAAGTGTCTATGCAGAGCCATGTTTCCAAGCCTCTTGAGCTGTTCAGGAGCCTGTGACACTCTCCATCACTGCAAGGATGTGGTGCACGGCTCCAGGTCACAAAGACTGCTGACTGTTGTACCTGTGCTGGGCACAAGCACCAAAGCCCACGGACCAATCCCTTCCTCATGCTGCCAGCACATTCAGAGCTCTACACAAAAGATGAAAGCCAACCTCCAGCTGGCTAAAGGTATTTGGTGACTGGCTGCCAACATGAGAGGCTGCAAGGAAGCAGGAAAAAGCACTTATCTACGTGCTGGATATGGATTCACCCCGTCAGTTCCTGCAGGGATACCAATCCTCTCCCTGCATGCTGGGAAACAGGCTTTCCCCAAAAGGAGGCTCCAAAGCTGCTGAGGGGCCTGGACCATCTCTGTGAGGAGTAAAAGCTGAGAGACCTGGGGCTGTTTAGGCTGCAGAAGGGCAGCCTGAAAGAGGACCTGCTCAATGCTGAGCAAGAGCTGGAGGGTGAGGGGTGAGAAGTTTGGACCAGACTCTTGTCAGTGGTGGCCAGTGACAGGACAAGAGGCCATAGGCACAAATTGCAATCCAGGAGGTTCCACCTAAATATAAGGCAAATCTTCTTCAATTTGAGGATGACAGAATCCTGGATCCAGCTGCCCAGAGAGGTTGTGGTGTCTCCTTCTCTGAAGAGATTTCAGAGATTCCAAACTCACCTAGGCTTTGCAACTTTGGACCACCTGCTGTAGGTGGCTCTGGTCTAGCTGGCAATTTGCAATACATGATCTCCCAAGGTCCCTTCCAACCCCCACCACTCTGTGATGGTCCTGTGACAAGTCTGCCCCTGAATTATGCAACTCCATCACCCCTTGCAGCCCAGAATCAGGAAGGTCTGGCTCTCAGGAAGATTGGAGAAGAAAGGGTAGATCAGACCCAAGCAGAGGCGGTCACAATATCCATGGAGAGTAGGCAGCTGATGATGGGAGGGGGAGAAGATTCCAAGAAATACCCACAGTGGGGATCGTTTGTAGCTCATAGAGCCAGATAGTTCTTTCAGGCTTCTTAATCCGACTTGGGCTATGGTGCTGCTGTCATCAGTTCCCACCTTCTGAGCCCAGGGAAGGTGGCTGGTGGCTGGAGCAGACACAGTTCTTGCCAGCCCTTCTAAGGTGGTGTTTGGGGCCATGGGACACTGAAATGTTAAGAGAGCAAAGTGTGATGCTGTGGCACGTTACACGCTCAGCATTGCTGCCCGGGAGCTCTGGGGACATCTGATGAAGTGTGACAACAGATTTCATCCACTGCTAACTAAGCCCAGTAACTTTGGGTCACTGAAACTGCCCCTCAGAAAAGAACCATGTCAGGAGACCAGAAAGAATCTGAATGTTCCCCTCACTCATTTTTCTGGAGACAAATCACCAGAGCTACCAAAGCCAAGTGTTCCGACACTGACACTGCCAAATCCAAGAGTCCCAACGCCAGCACTATCAAATTCAAGTGTCCTGACACCTCCATTTGCTCACTGAGACATCAGAAATGAACCAAAGATTCCCTCAGAGCATTTTGGAAGCTGGTGGCTATTGGTGGTAAGGTAACCCAGTATGGGACAGACAGAGTGAGGGGATGCACCACATAAAACTGTTGTGATGCCCCACCTGGAGTGCTGTGTCCAGCATTAGAGGGACATCAAACTGTTGCAGTAGGTACAGAGGAGGCCACAAAGATGATGAGAGGGCTGGAGTACCTCCCCTGTGGGCACAGGCTGAGACAGTTGGGGCTGTTCAACCTGGAGAAGAGAAGGCTCCAGGGACACCTTATAGAAGCCTTCCAGTACCTGAAAGGGGCCCCTAGAGAAAAGCCAGGATAAGCCTTTTTACAAGGCCTTGTAGTGATAGGACAAAAGGGAATGGATTGGATCTTGAGGAGGGCAGATTTAGACTGGTTATGAAAAAGAAACTCTTTTGGGTGAGAGTGTTGAGATGCTGGAATAGGTTGCCCAGGGAGGCTGTGAATACCCCCTTCTTGTAAGCGTTGATGGTCAGGTTGGACGAAGCTTTGAGAAAATCAGTCTAGTGGAAGCTGTCCCTGCTCATGGCAGGAGATTTGGATTAGATGATCTTAAAAGATCCCCTCCCTTCCAACCCAAATCATTCTATAACCACCCCCCTGCCCATCCACATGGTTTGGCAAAGCAGAGAAGAGGGAAGGAGAGAAACCTGCAGCCTCAACCCTGCCAGCTCAGCGCTTTTGTGCTTTTTTCCCTTGTCAGGGAATAATAATAATAATAATAATAATAATAGGGGGGAAAAAAGAATAATTTTTTTAACATCTCTTTTTTGTTTTAGTGGGTTTTTTTTGTTTGCTAATTTATTGTTTTGTCCTGAGCTCATGCCTCTTGAAATCCCTTGTTCATGATTCTTGAAATCCCTTGTTCTTGCTGCTCATTAAAATATTTTCGGTGCTCGCCAGCTTGGTGAGTTGCTGCTATGCTCCTTTATTATTATTATTATTATTATTATTATTATTATTATTATTTATTTTGCTTTCTTTCCCAGACCACCACCCCCTACACACACCTCCCTCAACCCCCAACATGCCCCCCTGCTACACAACCCTGCGGTCAAAACCTCCCTGTGTTTTCCATGCGCTTATTACCCAGAGAATCTAAGCTCCTGAGCAATTTGTGAGTCACTCCAAAGCGATCAATTATGCATCAAATGACTTTTTGATTCTTTACCTTGTGAGAGGCAAGATGGAAAGAAAAGGCTGGGGTTTTGCTTTCTGTTATCCTTTTCCCCTCCTCTATATTATTATTATTTTTATTATTATTCCCTTCTCTCTCTTTTTCTCTCTCTCCCTTTCCACCCTCAAACGGGCTCTGCCTGCTGGCAGCAGGATTATGACATGATCAAATGGCTTGCTCTTAATTGGCAACAGCTTCAAGATGGAAAGAAGACAAAAAAGATGAACAAAAACAAAAGGAAGAAAAAAAAAAGGCAAGACCAGAGGAGCTGGAGCCTCTGCGTACAGCTCCAGCAGCATGTTGTGGTGTCAAGTGGGGTGGGACAACAGGGCTAAGCCAAAGGGGAGCCAGGCACCTTGGTGGGCAGCTAAATGGGGACAACCAGGTGAGGAAAGCCACGAAGATAGGGGAAAAGTAGAAGGGTCACTCCTGGCTTACTGCAGGGGGGTTGAATTAAAGGAACCTCTAGAGGTCCACCTATGGCCTTAAACATCCCTGAGGACACTCCCCATAATCATAGCTTACACTGCCCATCAGTTTCTATGCCACCTCAATCCAGATGCTAACAAGCTACACGCAGGTGATGCCTCAGACTGTGGACATCCTTTGCAGTACACCATAAGAGCTGAGCTGGATATGCTGCCTCCATCAGCAGCATCCATTCCAGCAGTTAAAGCCAACTGTGTCCTGGGCTGCCTTTACAAGAGGTTAGTCAGCAGGACAAGGGATGTGATTAGTCCTCTAGATGTGGCACTTAGGAGATGGGATCTGAAGTCTCCTGTCCAGTTTCAAAGCTCTGGTGCACAAGACAGGCTGATAAACTAGAGTAAGTCCAATGGGGACCACCAAGGTAGGTAGGAGAGTACAGGGGGTGATTGAGTGAACTCAGCTTGCTCAGAGGCAAAAGGAAGGTGAAAGGTTCTCCTAGTTACAGCCTTCAATACACAACAGACATTCATGAAGATGGTGAAGCTGAGTTCTTCTCAGAGGTGTAGAGCAAAAAGACAAATGGAGACAATCACAGCCTGCAGTAAAGGAACGTTTTTACCTTGAGAATGGTCAGACCCTGGAAGAGAGGCCTCGAGGCTGAGAAATCTCTATCCTTAGCTAGACAGGATCCTGAGCAGCCTGATCTAAATTTGAGATTGGTCCTACTTTGAGCAAGGGCTTGAACTGGAGATGCCAGCACTCTCTCCTAGCCTAAATTATTCTGCCACTCACATTTACCTGTAGCTGGGCAGATTCCTCAAAGCGAAAGGTCCTTGTTGTGAAGTGAGGAGCAAGGAGAGAAAGCACTCCTGATACACCATGTTCAGAGGTAGCTTTGAATGCTCAAAGGCTGGAGACACCATCAAGCTGGACTGTCCCTAATCCTCAGCCATCTGGGCACAGCAGCCAGCTTACATCCCCTGCATGACACCAGTAACTCCAGGATGATGCAGGACTCAGGACACAGCAAACAGAGCATCCCTTAGCAGACATAAATGGAAAAGAAGTAGCAAGCTGAAGGCATCACAAGCTACAGCTACTATTGATGTGATGTCTGCAACATTCAGATGCTCTCACTCAGGGGCTACAAGATCTGAAGAAGACCAAAGGTGTTAGCTCACTGGTGAAATCTGTGTATGGTCAAAGTGGGTCTAGGTGGACCTGGAAGTTAACAGTTGGGCTTACTGATCTGGATGGTCTTCTCTAACTTAAATTACTCTATGATTCTAGGTAAGGTTAGGTAGAAGCAAGGTGAAGGCAGCAACAGCAAAATCCTACATGCAAGGCAGTAGGTTTTTACAAGGGAGGACAGTGTCTGGTCCAACATTGAGGACCACACTGAGGACACATTAAGAGGAACATGTCCATGGTTTTATGATAACATCAGACAAGGGAATCTCCACGTCCTTTGAGATCTCCAACAGTCTCCAGCTGAGTGAATGGTGATCTACCCTGTCACACTCATCCATTTCTTCCAAGGCCAGGTTTTGGGTGAAATCAGTCACCATGGAAAGAATCTGAGCACTGATTCCTTGATTGAGTGGATGGACCTGGCTCATGGAGGAAAGCACAAAATCAGAACAAAGTTAGACACTTGGGAACAGCCTACTGAGTGGAGTGAGACAATGAGGCAAACAATGAGTATCAATGGAGGGGTCCACACAGGGGAATCTTCTCTCCATTGCCAATGGATTTGAGGCATCTATTTCTAGTTTGGGTTGGAAGAGACCTTCAAGATCATCTAGTTCAAATCACAGTGACATAGGCAGGGATATCTTCAACTAGACCATATTGCTCAAAGTCTCATCCAGCCTCTTCTTGAGCATTTCCAGAGCTGGGCCATCCACAGCTTCTCTGGGCAAACTGTGCCAATGTCTCATCACTATCACAATGAAGAATTTCTTCTGAATATCTAATCTAAAGCTCCCCCTCTGCTCCAGTGAGGCCACATCTGGAGTACTGGGTCCAGTTCTGGGCTTCCCAGTGCGACACAGACAGGGACCTACTGGGGATAGTCCAGAAGAGGTTACAAAGATTCTGAGGGGGTCTAGAGTATCTCTCTCAGGTGGAATGGCTGAAAGACCTGGGAAAGAGCAGCCTGAGAGGGGATCTTCTCAAGGCTCACCAGTATCTAAAGGGCAGGGACAAGAGGATGGAGCCAGACTCCTGTCAGTGTTGCTCAGTGACAGGACAAAGGACAGCTGACACAAACTGGAACCTAGGAGGTTCCATCTGAACATGAAGACAAACTTCTTTGCTGTGGGGGTGCTGGAGCACTGGAGCAGGCTGCACAGAGAGGTTGTGGAGTCTCCTTCTCCAGAGAGATCCTGAACCCGCTTGGACATTGTGATCCTAGGCAAGCTGCTTTAGCAGGGGGTTGGACTAGATAATCTTCAGAGGTCACTTCCAACCCCCACCTTCTGGGATTCTGCACAGCAGGACTTGGATGTGTTGCAGATTTCTTCAGTGGGAAGATCACATTGGAAAGAAAAGTTACTTGAAACTGGTATTTGGGAGGGGGGGAAAAAGAATGAATTAGTGATTCCTGCCATTTCCCAGGAATTCCTTGGGGTGAAGGACTGAGCCATGCAGCAAGCAGCTGTCCAAACACACATGGTGTGAGACTTTAACTAAGCATGAAGAAGAAACGAGGGCTATGGGGAGAATCATGGACAAAGGACATACTGCTGCCATCCATATGGATCTAAATCCCTTTCCAGATCTCAGAACATTGATGGTTAGTGTGTAGGAAAATAAGGGAAGACAGGCTGTGGCTGTGGAGAATCAAGATGTAACACCAGAGAAGTCGAGCTCCTGCAACAAATGTCCAGGGAAGGTGTGCAGTTAGAGCTAATTGTTTACTGAACTCCAAAATTTACCACCTTGGGTTGAGAAGTAAAAACTCTCCAAGGACCAATATTCCTTCTAGTCCAAAAGATGCACTGGGAGTTTTCCAGTGCTGCCTGAGCAAGTGTTTGACGAGCCCCAGGTAGGTCACATCTCAACTTTAGAGGTCTGGTTCTGGCCATCATGGGAAGAATTTAAGTAAATTGCAAGCCCTGGGGGTAAACTGAAACCATTATTAGAGAAAACCTTGGAGAAACTCAAGTCCAATAAATGAGAACACCAGCATGAAGCAGTGGATGCTCTCCAAGGACCTGTTCCAAACACTGGTGGACAACAGATGGGTAGACTATGAAATTTCTGACATGGCCCCACAAAAGATACATTTGGAGAAGGCCACCAGAAGACTGAGAGGAGATCTTCTCAACACTCATCAATGGCTAGGGGGTGCAGGACAAGAGGATGAGGCCAGATCATTTTCAGTGGTGCTCAGTAGCAGGACAATGAGCACAAATAGGAACCCAGAAGGTTCCATTTTAACATGAGGAGAAACTTCTTCCCTGTGAGGGTTATGATGCATTGGAGTAGACTGTCCAGAGAGGTTATGGAGCCTCCTTCTTTGCAGTGATTCCAAACCCACCTAGCAGAGGGTTTGGTCTTTTCTGACTCCCATCATTCTCTGATTCTGTGGTTCTGTGAAATCTGGTGATTGCTGGTCAGTATTTTATCCTCACATTGACCCTTGTTCATAGAGTCAGTGACATTTACCCACTGGTGTTTCACCTAAAGAGTAGGAGAAAATCATACTCGTGTCAGGGGATCATGAAATCATTATCTACTGATTGCAATAACAAGAGACATTGTTACTGTCCAGGGATTTCAGAAGCACCAGCTTCACGTTCAGAGACTCACAGATTGCATCAGGTTGGAACAGACCCTTAAAGGTCATCCATCTTGTCCAACATCCTTGCAGTAAGCAGGGACACTTCTAACTAGATCAGGCTCCCCAGGCCAAATTCATTCTTGAGAAGTACTTGTAGGGGTTGGACTCACCTTATGTCACTGATACCTACAGCAGATTTTGTGAGTGAAGACTACAGTAGAGCTAAACCACACAGAGTGTTTGGGGCAGTTGCTTTCAAAGCTCTTCTGCAGGCTAATCTGTTACAGACCAAATCAGCCCACTAATAAGCTGCTTTCTAGCAACAAGTTGAAGTTATGGAATTATGCTCATTTTGCATGGAATTATGCTCAT
Source organism: Pogoniulus pusillus (assembly GCF_015220805.1). NCBI lineage: Eukaryota > Metazoa > Chordata > Aves > Piciformes > Lybiidae > Pogoniulus > Pogoniulus pusillus. Next base: position 19,768,344 of record NC_087277.1, read on the forward strand.
TTTGCCAGTGGGGTCTTACCTTCCTTCTTAGCCATCAAGGCACTTAGAATCACAGAATCAACAAGGGATGCCCTTACATAAAGAAAGAAGCAGGTGTGAAGCTTTTCTACTCTGCAACATGATTGTAGCTAGAAATGGAGTTGGGAGATGCAGTGTTATCAAAAGTCATGAAGAAAACAAAGTGCTGTAGCCACACTACATTCTGGAGAGCTGCAGAAGAGTGTTATTTGCAATAAGGAATGCTACAAAGACCAGCGATAGGACAAGGGGCAGCAGGCACAAACTCGAACACAGGATTGCTGTGAGGATGTCGGAACCCTGGAGCACACTGCACGGAGAGGTTATGAAGCCTCCTTCTCTGGAAAGATTCCAAACTCCCCTGGGCATTGTGGTCCTGGGAAACCTGCTGTGGGTGATCCTGCTTTAGCAGGAGAATTGGACTAGATGATCTCCAGAGGTCCCTTCCAACCCCCACCATGCTGGGGTTCTATGATCATCGAGCAGTTCATCAAATATCTGATCACAGACTGCATGTGGCCAGACCCTGCTTTTATGGCTCTGTCCAAACCCAAATTACCTGTGGAAAAAAAAACTGTGACCTAAAGAATCCAGAAAGAAAAAGGAAGGGGTATTGCACAGAGCCAAGGAGATGAAGTCTTCTGCCTTATCTTGCATCTTCTCTAAACTCTGGAGACCTAGTGCCTCAATCATGGGACCATCCTTCCTCCCTGATGTAGGTAACAAAGTGCTTTGCAAACAGCATTCCAGCCCTGCCAACCTGTGCAAGTGTGAGAGGCAAGCTGTCACCCAGCCCCATCATCCTGATGGACAGGAGCTTATATCCCACGCTGGACCCAGGAACCACCAATTCCAGCAGCTTATTCCAAAACAAAGTGTGCATTGAGGGGTTAGGTTTCAGTTTTTCCGGCTGTGAGGAGAAGAAGCTGCCAAACAAAATAACACTGACAGCTGCTCCGGGAGTCATGTGCTGCTCAGTGACCTCAGCCCCTTCACATGGTGACCTCCAAGCAGGCACTGGCCAGCAGTGCCATGAAGCACCAGGGCAGCCATTGGGGGCAGCCAGGTCTACGTTTGGAGAGACAAAGTGTGCAGCCCACCAGCTGTGAAACACAGGACCTCCATCCAGCACCATCCTCCCCTCGTTCTGCTCTCCCTAGAGTTAGAGCTTCAGGATTGCTTTGGGGGGACCTTTGTGCTGTTTTTTGACTAAACTGAAGGCTGATTAGCAAATCAAACTGGCAAGAAGGCTGGGCGAAGAAAAGGGCTCTGCAGTGCTTGGATCACAGGCAGAAGCTGTCACCTGAAAGAGAATTTTCCTCATGTTGCACATGGACAAAGAGGGAACTCAATGCACTTTGCAAATCCCTCCCTTATCCTCTTCCTCACACGCTGAGCTATTGAGAGATGCTGAAATACCAGCCACACAATCCTCTCAGGGGCCTTCTTCCTCTCTCAGAAGGAGTTAATGATGGACTCACGGTGCAGAGATCACCATCACAGGGGACAGTTAAGGGGTGACATGTTCAAGACTGTTTAGGAAACTGCACTGAGTTTCACCAGTTTTCAAGTCTAGCCATGAGTGGACTGATTCAAATCTACTAAAGCTCAAACAAATCCCGTGCTTCAGCTCAGAGCCACACTATGTTCAGGAAGAGAAGATATTCTCTCTGTATCCACTGGATCTCCTAAGAAGCCAGGCCTTTTATCTCCAGGGGCTCCATCCAGTAGTCCATACAGGCACCTTTGGTGATACTTTTAAGGGTATCCTGGCTGATTTTCAGCTGCCAGTCTGAGAAGGCTCAGGTTTCCCATGGATCCTATGTGAAATCCTCCAATCCCATGCAAACATCTTGCACGCTATTGGGTACCTCAGGTGCCAGAAGGCACTGTCTTCAGACATCTTTAGATGGCTAAAGAGCCATCTAAAGAGCAATCTTCAGGATGAAGCTCTGGGTAATTCCATGGGAGTTTATCAAAAGTGACATTTGATGACTACTTCGGTTCTACAAATGGTAGAAGATGATGACCACTCAGTGCTTTAGCACTATCTCATCTTGCATCAGACCATCACCATCTTGTTTTCTTCTCATGCTTTCTATCATGCAAGTTTCCAGCTGCTCCTCACTGCAATCCTAAGGATTGTTATTTAGGAAACATCTGCAATGAGTTAGAGAAGCAATCTCCAGGTCATCCCTATTGGAGGCACTCAAGTTATAAGACCAGTGTGGGACTGATTTGGTTTGGAGATGGGGAGTTCTAACTGAAGGACTTTGATTCAGGCTTTTTCTCTGATTCTTGGTCTTTGACAGTGGACATTTCAACACTTGTGGATGTGGCCTTTCAGAAGCAAGAAACTTCATGGATGCAGTTATCAGGAGAGACCATGGTGAGATCAGTTATGTTCCACGTACTCCATCTTTCATAAAGTGCTCAGGTTCAGAGGTAGATGTGACTGCAGCACAGCCTACAACTCTGAATCCAACTTTTCCCTTGAGTTTTCCTTGCAGCAACAGGTGGCATAAGGAAGGTCCTTGCAGTTTTGCATGGTGGAGGAGAGTAGCCCACGGACTAATGATGCTTTCTGAGCCACCTTCACTTTCCTTCCCAATGTCTGACTTCCTTGCATATGTGCTTTCCTCCTTACACAACAATTCACCCTCCTCAACAGCAAACTAGAGAAGACCAACTACCAGGAGCCTCACTACCAGAGCTTCAGGGAAGAGACTTTGCATGAGCAGTCACAGCTTGTAACACATTCTCAGATGGTCATCTAAAAGCTCAACTCTTGCAACAGCACTTACAGTTGAAATTCCTGGAACTTCCTGGGGCAAAGAATGTCCTTCAGTCATTCCTTATTCCGCACATTTAGAGGAGATGGAGAGGTCACCCTCTGCTTGGTTGAACCTTAACCCTCAGAAGGCTCAATGAGGCTAGTCTGCCTGGTTTGCTGGCCAGAAATACACTCTCTTCCACCATCCCCTCCTCATATGCCTTCTTGTTCTTTGCAACGTGGAGGAGTGAACAGATGTTTGTCTGCTTTCCCACCTATCTCCCCCTCAACTCCCCACTCACCTCCCCAGTGTGGGAAAGCCCTGGAGCAACCTCCTTTGCAACTCGGCAGGCTCCGTGTCACCTCACCTGCCACGCAAGCTGGTGACAAGGCAGGCAACAGCAAGCAACCTGCCAACCACCACCACGAGCCAACAGGGAAGAGGAAGAGAGAGTGGGGGGGGGGGGGGGGGGGGGGCAAGCAGATGTACCACGAGTTGCTCCCCGAAAGCGTTTTGTTTTGTGTTGGGAAGTGTGAAACGAAGCCTGCACCACCTCCCTCTCCTGGTGTAGGTACCAGAGCATCTGCCAATGGCTACAAGCCTACCACATCAGCCTTGCTATTTCTGTGAGATGTCAAACATGCAGTGCTAAGCAGTCATCTCTCCTGCCATCTGCCAAGGTGAACATGGCGTGTGGATGTGTAGCTCAACTTGACAGACCCTCACCCCCCTTCCTTTACAGTTTTTCTTGCTTCTTTTTTGAAGAGAAAAAGAGAAGGGGAAGAGAGGGAGGAAAGAACATCACAGTAGTTCAGAGACTTCATCCATCACTACTGCTCCAAAGCTATCAGAGCTGGAAGTTCCTTTCAAAATGGATTCTCTCCTATTCCCAACCAGGATGGAAATGGGGCAGGACAGGGACTTCTGCCCTCACAATACTAAGGACATTTGGTGGGATTAAAAACACCCTGTTGGCCCTGGAAATATCACCAGTCCTAGAAGATATCAGCTGTTGGTCAGCACTGAGTCCCTCTTAAAAAGATACCTCCACCCTTCCCCAGCAAGAAGACATTCAAATGACATGAACAACAAGAAAATATTTAGACCTCAGAGCTTCTCTCCCCAGCAAGATGAGATGATAAACACAGGAGTTATGGATGTTCTGGATTGCTGTGGGATAGATTTTCCAGTTCCTGCCCTCTGGAGTGCACACCTGATGGTGTTATGGTGCTGAACAAGTTCAACAGCAATGAATGAGCCACTCTTCCCTTGCTGAGTTCTGGAGTGATGGGCAGGAAGGGCTTTTATGGCATATATGACATGTCCTTCAATAAAACATGTTGGGGATAGATGTTTACTTGACCCCTCTTTCACAGTCCTTCATTGAAGACATACTAGAGATGAGAGAACTTGTAAAAAGCTCTTATTTGCTTTTCCTGAAGGTTCCTTGCAACTTTTGGGACAGCTCTTTTGACATTTATCCAGTAAATACTTCAACAGGAGTGGCTACAGTCACAGTCATCCCACTTGGTGGTTTGCCATGAGAAGCCCATCATGTTCCAGCTGTAGAAACCTTCACCCCTATCTTGACTTCCAGGTCATTAAAAGTTCAGTATTGTTCTTGCCTAGTGAGACTCTGATGTTTTCAGGTTGAAACGTCTTATAAAGCTTTGAGAAGGGGAAGGAGAATCAGTAACAGCTGCCAGAGGAACTGGTTGCATCTTCAGCTCAAATGAGGAGTCTCTGCCAGTGGATGTAGGGAGGATCTATCTTCTTCTTGACTTCTTACCACACTTTCAGACCTCCACAAGACAGAAAGTCTCCTGAAGGAGAGAGGAAACTGATTCATACAAGAGCTGCTCATGTAGCTGGTTCTGAAGAAGGGCAATCTTCCAGCATGACTTTATCTTACAGAATTAACCAGATTAGAAAAGACCTCTAGGATCATAAAGTCCAACCTACCACCTATCTACAGACACTACTGGTGAAGCAGGTAAGTCTCTTCTTCATAGTCCACAGGAAACTTGTAAGTGTTAATCATCAGTTCCCATCCTCCCATCTCTTTGACCTCTTGTCTTCCTTCCCCTTTTCACCCTCATCAGACACACAAGGAACAAGGGGCACCAGACACCCATGAGGTTCCATCTGAACCTGAAGAAGGTTCTTCTTTTGTATAAGGATGTGGGAGTCCTGGAGCAGGATTCCCTGAGAGGCTGCAGAGTGTCCTTCTCTGAGAGATTCCAGACCCATCTGGACGTTGTGATCCTGGGCAGCCTTCTATGGTGACCTTGCTCTAACAGGCATATTGGACTAGATGATCTTGAGAGGACTCTTCTAGCCTCTGCCATTCTGTGATTCATAATTGTTTACCTGCAAGAACAGCGCACCAAGAAGTTCAGTCTTCCTTATTGTCCACAGCTCCTTTCCACCATCCCACCAAGCTGTGGTGGGATCATTCATGGCTTCTGACAGACTGGGCACTGTAGATGGCTGAGGCTGGGAAAGTAGGTCTCTTGCACCCAAACATGCCACTTTAAACCACTTCATCTGTCTGTATTTTACCTCTTTTTAATTTGGGGAAAGCTGCTTGAAGATAAAATTGGTAGCACCTCAATGATTGCTTGCCAGCCTGGGAGGTGCAAAGAGACCTCCTCTACCTGTTAACTCCAAAGCACCCTGAACAAAACTAACTTGGAGATACCAGAGACCTAACTGCAGACCTTTTTGTAGGAGTTGGTCTTCTGAGCCCATCTCATCCTCTGGATCCACTCCAAAGACAATTTCTTCCACTATCTCTGAGAAGCCAAGAGGCTCAGCAGCTGAATCCATGAGTGATGGAGGATAGAGAGCAGCAACCTGGCTGTCCTGCCCCTCCCATTCTCAACTGTAAATCAGGGACCTGTCAGAGGAACCAACCCTTTGGAGAAAGAGGAGCAGATAAATCAATCCCACCAATCGACAAGCTTGGGCTGAGATGCATTGTTGGTTTATCAGTCAATAGTTATTGACCAGGATCATGTGTCCAGAGCAATGCTCTGCTCTCAGAAGTGAGCCCACACCCTGGTGGAAATGTAAGATGTAGAAGTGCTCAGGAGTACAGAGAAGAGAGCTGGGAAGAGATTAAAGAGAGGGGCAAATTGGGCACATAGGGAGAATATTGACACCTGGTAGGGGTGTAGGTGAGTGTTGTGGACAAAGAGTGATGATGGTGAAGAAGGTGGAGAGGAGACAGAGTCTGATGGTCTGCACTCATGACAAAGACAGAGAAAAGAGTCTGCACGTGACTCATACACCCTTGATAGAATCTGAGGTTTTTTGGTTGAAAGAGGCCTTTAAGATCATCAAGTCCAAGCACTAACTCGGCACTGCCAAGTCATCACTAAACTGTGTCCCCCAGCACCACATCTCCATGGCTTTTCAATATCTCTAGGGATGGTGATTCCACCTCCGTTCTGGGCAGCCTAGAACAGGACTTGACAACCCTTTGGGGAACAAATTGTTCCTCATGTCCAACTTAAACCTTCCTGGCACAACTTGAGGCTCTTTCCTCTTGTCCTATCATTTGAAACCTTTTTTTGCTTTCAACCCCAATCCATGTGTTCCTGAATCCAATTTTAGATGAGAACTGAATTCAGTTCTCATCTGCTACTGAGTCGAGTCTGGGACTTCCCCAGTGCCTGCCCCCAGCATCAGCGGTGATAGTGACATAATTGTCATCAGGAAGATCAGATTCAATACCAGTTTTGTATCTTTGTTTCTATTTCATTTGATTCTTCTCACTTCCATCCCAGATGCTTTAGTTTATTTTTCAGCCCATCAGTCCCTCTCCCTTACTCCTTTTCTTTTCCCTTTGGGAATGGCAAGTCTCTGACACCCATGTAGTGACCAACCCAACCCTAAGTCTTGATCAAAACAAACACATCTGCAGCAAATTTTCTTCCCTCTCTCTGCCCAATACCATCTCTTGAAAATCCTTGCTTATCAGCCCTGGAAAGACTCTAGAAACACACACTATCTTCCAGGGACCCCTCAGCTCCAGTCTTGCTCCCATCCCACCACTGCCTTAATCAACCTCTAAATTGGCTCTTTGGGAAACCAGGCTGCTCACGGTTGGTCACTGCCCTGTCTCTTTTTAATTGGAGCTTTAATCTCTTGGTGGCTCTGATGATTGGTATCACCAGGTCATTTGGGAACAGTTAACTGCCCGTGTCCTCTGCAGCCCATTAGACACAAAATCTGCCAACTGCTCACAATAGTTGGAAAAAAAGAGTTCAGCAGGGAGCATCTGCAGGCAGTGATGGAGATGTGAGCAGTGATGGGCCAGTACGGCAAGGCTCTTGGGTCATCTCCCTACCACGTCATTTGTGCGGGACAAAATCTGGGGGTTCTCTTTGAAGATCTGGGGAGAAGCAGCAAATAAAATGGTCATTTGAAGCAGAGTTGGTTCAAGACTCTTGGACCCTACTCTGTTCTTGAGGGATTTGGGATTGAGTAGTTATCTCTAGGCTCCAGACAGGTATGAGAAGTAAGGATGGGAGGAAGTAGCACCTGGGTTTCCACCACAAGTCCATCAGCGATGTTTTGCCGATGTCTTTCTTCACATAACGAGTCAAGTGGCCTCATTCTGCCCATTTCACTGGCAGTCACAGAATCATGGGATCACAGAGTCATTTATGTTGGAAAAGAACTTTAAGATCAAGTCCAACCATCAACCCAGCATGACTGCATCACCACTCTGGGCGGGGGGGGCAAGCCTTGACAACTCTTCTGGGAAAGAAACTGTTCCTGATGTCCAATATAACGCCACCCTGGTGCAGATTAAGGCTATTTCCTCTCATCCTCCTCTACCCTTGTCTAATTTAAAACCATTACCCTTTGTCCTGTCACCACAGACCCTTATAAAAAGTCCCTCTCCAGCTTCCCTGTAGCCAACTTCAGTTACTAGAAGGCTACTATAAGGTCTCCACAGAGCCTTCCCCTCTCTGAAGTGGGTCTGAGCAGACCCAACTCTCAGCCTGTCCTTGTAGGAGAAGTGCTCCAGCTCTATGGTCATTTTTGTCATCCTCCTCTGAACCCTCTCCAACAGATCCATGTCCTTCTTGTGTTGGTGACTCCAGAGTTGGATGCAGTACTCCAGGTCCAGTCTCACCAGAGCAGAATAGAGGGTAGAATCGCCTCCTGTTAGTCACCCATCTTTTGGCTCAGCCCAGGATGTGGTTGGCTTTTTGGGCTGCCAGCACACATTGCCAGCTCATGTCATGCACCTCATTAACCAGCACCTCCAAGTCCTTCTCTGCAGGGCTGCACTCAGTAGAACCTCAGGCAGGTTGGGAGGTAGGACATCCAAAATGATCTTCAAATCTGCATGAAAAATGGGAGTCATTCCCCTCCCCTGATGTCACAAATCCCAGCACAACCCTTCTTAAAGCCCTCACAAATGAAGAGCTACCCGTGTGAGCACTTTAGGAAGCCAAGTCCTGATCTTGGCAGCCAGTCTGACAGCCTTACTTTTAATGAGGGAATCATCCAGATGGGTGGCTCTCCTCACATGAAAAACATGGCGGGGAAAAAAGGCCACCCTCATGTGCTGGCTTCCACATATCTTCAATGAATGTCCTATTTTCCCAGGCTCCAAGCTTACTGATTTAATTCCTCCCCTAGAAGGCACATCCCATGTCATGTTTTAATGTCCTAGAACAACAGCTTCCAACATCCAATATGACACTGCAGCTTCTTGGAGATAAATTCACCTTTTTTTTGACATGAATGTTGAAATAGGTTGGAAAATACTTGAGAGGTTGTGTATATGTGACTGTACTGGAGAGACCACTTTGCTTTGAACTATCTGGAACATTTCTCTTGGGCCAAGAGCAGAGCTGGCAACTGCAGCTCAGAAGGTGAAAAATAGTTTGTAGTTATGAAGAGGGTTGATCAATAAAAAGCTTTTGTCTTTTTTTGTTTATTTATTTCATCAAATTGTTGGGGAAGGTGGGGGCAGAAGATTTCAGTTAGTGAAGACAAGGTTTTCTTCTGATGAGCCTGGTGCTTAGAGCATCTCGCTCCCAGAGATGGCTTGAGCTGAATTGGGGTGAGCAAGGACTTTGCACTTGCAAGATCAGAAGATTGTGTTGCCACTCAGTTAAACTTGGGCAGGCTGGAGAGCTGGGGGAGAGGAACATCATGGAGTTCAAGAAGGGCAAGTGTAGAGTCCTCTATCTGGGAAAGAATAACCCCCTGCACCAGCACGGGTGAGCAGCTCTGCAGGGAAGTGTCGGTGGGGAACAACTTGCCTGTGAGGCAGCGATGTGCTCCTGTGCTTAAGAAGGCCAATGGTCTACTGGGATACACAAGGAAGAGCATGACCAGCAGGTGAAAGGAGGTTCTCCTACCCCTCTACTCTGCCCTGGTGAGGCCACATCTGAAGTCCTCTCTGGGCAACCTGGGCCAGGCTTTCACTGCACTCATGATAAAAAATTTCTAGGAAGTTTCCCTGGAACCTTCTGTTTTCTGGGCTGAACAATCTTGACTCTCTCAGCCTGGCCTCACAGCAGAGGGCTTCCATGTCTTCCTCTGCCTCTGCTCCAACAGGTCACAGAACCACACAGAATCACAGAAAACATCTGGTTGGAAGAGACCTCAAAGATCATCGAGTCCAACCTTCAACTTGACACTAAAGGGTCAACACTAAACCATGTCCCTGACTGGCAGGTTCACACACTGCTTAAATACCTCCAGAGATGGTGTCTCCACCAGTGCCCTGGGCAGACCATACCAATGTTTGAGAACCCTCTCTGTGAAGAAGTATTTCCTAGCATCCAGCCTGAACTTACTCTGGTACAGCTGGAAACCATTTCCTTCAGTGCTGTCTCTTGCCATCAAGGAGAAGAGGCTGCCCCCTCCTCGCTCCAACCTCCCTTCAGGTAGTTGTAGAGAGCAATGAGGTCTCCCCTCAGCCTCCTATTCTCCAGACTGAACAACCCCACCTGCCTCAGACACTCCTCCTAGATCCATATCCTTCTTGTGATGAGGACTCCAGAGCTGGACCCAGCACTGCAAGTGGGGTTTCACCAGGGTGGAGCTGAGGAGCACAGTCCCCTTCCTTCACTTGCTGTCCACAAAAGGAAATGATCTTGGATACCTCAGGCAAGTATAACCTTCAACTTCTGATTATGTTTCATCACCCAACTTCCTTCAGAGAGAGCTGCCAGACAGGAGAACTTGATCAATGGAATGAAATGAAACCCAAATTGATTCTGTGACCACTGCCTGTTCGTCTTCTCCTCTGATTAAACCATCCCATGATAATTCTGTTTCCAAAGCCTGGGTTTATTTGCACGCAGTTAAATTAATTACAGCCCCTCACACACTAATCCATACACATCTCCTGGATGAAGATGAAGCCCCAAGATTTGACACTGAGATATTCCCAGCAGGAATGTGGCATCTCAGGGAAAATCCTGTGGAGTGGAGGAAATGGAATCAATCTCATCCTGCCCTTCATCTTAACTCCATCAGTCTTGGGAGAAGGTTTTCACTGGTGACTTAGCTAAGATGAATGCTACCCTCTCACATTAGGACTGCCTCCAGTGACCTTCTCACGCTGTTTTGAGGGGGCTTTAGTCCCTGCACTGCTAACAGGGCTGAGAGCACCAGTGCCCATTTGAAACACAGAACTGCAGGTTGGAAAAGACCATCAAGTTCCATCATTAACTCAACACTCCCAGGCCACCACTAAACCATGTGCCTCAGCACCTCATCCCCATGCCTTCTAAATTGCTCCAGAGATGGGGACTCCACCACTGCCCTTGGCAGCCTGGTACAGGGCTTGACAACCATTTCCATAAGGAAATTGTTCCTCATGTCCAACCTGAATCTCTGCTGGAACAACTTGATATTTCTCCCCTGGTCCTGTCAACTATCACTTGGGAGAAGAGAACAAACCCCACCTAGCTCCAGCTTCCCTTCAGAGAGCCAAAGGGTTTCCCCTCATCCTCTTTTTCTCCAAACAGAAAGACTGCAGTTCCTTCAGCCACTCCTCTTAAGGCTTTTGCTCCAGACCTCTCACCAGCTTCAAATATACCACCTCAGCTGCAAATTTGGGTGGCTGTCCACCCTTCTGTATCTTCTTATTGTCACAGAAACTGTGGCCTCTCTTGACCAGCCTTGCCCAGTGGCACAGGACCCTTCACCTAGCCTGTTCCCTAAGAAGGGCAGATCTCTACAGCGTTTTTAAACCACTATGCATGGTTGCTCCTCAACCTCTGTGCCTCCTTCTGAATAAGCTTTCAGACTCTGAGGGCAATCAACATGAAGCCATTCGTAAGGATGTCTGCAGCTCCTGGTTGTGGGTGCAGGGAGATTTATTTCCTCCTGGGGAGAAGGAAAAAGGAAAGGATAATCCTGGAGGAAGAATGACTACACCAATGTGCAAAACGTTCCCCATCCTCCCTTCATCTTTCTCCTCCCTCTTGGACTACCAGAAGAGAATCACTTTCTCCTGGGAAGGGATGAATGTAGTTGCATGGGTTTGCCACCTTCGCCTTGGTGGTCTCACCATCTCATCACCTCCACCAGAACCTTTGCCTGTTAGACAATCCCTACAAGCAGAAGCTCTCCCATGCCTGTCCCCACAACCATCCCTCCCAAGCACGCAAGGCTGCAAGACGTTTCCCGCTGTGCTACGTGACTGGGTTGTCCACTAATCCTCCCACCCTGCTCAGTACCTGTGCTCGTCCGGGCGCCTGAGAGGATTTGGAGCAGTATAATTAGAGGAGCTGTTGCCCTCGGAGTCAGACGGGGGCTGGCTGGTGGAAGGGCAGCGGTCAGCAGAAGGAGCGAAGAGGAGTCAATTTAGCACGGCTTACGGTGCCGTTCCGGCTGATTAGGGATTTGATGAGGGAAGGGGTTTGATTTTGGTAGCCAGAGTGACAGAAGCCTTACGGTCAAGTTGAGATCTTGTTTAAAGAGGGCAAGCGGATCTGGACTGGGGATGATAGATAGGGAGACGGGGACAGGCGGGACAAATTGGTATGGTTCCTCGTCCTTCCTGTTTGCCTCTGCAGCCCCCTGACCTAATCCAGCCAGAGCTGGACACCAGCAGCCAGGAAGGAGCTCAAAAAGGAGTTCAAGCAGGCTCAGAAAGGTGCACGAGGAGCTGAAAACAACAGCAATAGAGAACAAAAGGTGCCAAGAACAACAAACAGATGGTGAGTCTAAGTGCCATCTTCTCTTAGAGCATATCTTGGTCTCAGTCATGCCAACATCCTCTGGTTCTGGGTCCTCTACCCATCATCAAATTATGGAATCACAGACTTGATTCAGTTGGAAAAGACCTCTAAGATCATCGAGTCCAACCTTCAACCTAACACCACCTTGGTCATTAAAGCATGTCCTGAAGTGCCATGTCCACACATTTCCTGAACACTTCCAGGGATGGTGGCTCCACCACCTCCATGGGCAGCCTTCTCCAATGCCTGACCACTCTTTCAGTACAGATTTTTTCCCTCGTACCCAGTCTAAACCTCCTCTGGCACAATTTCAGGCCATTTCCTCTCATCCTGTCACTTGCACTAGGACAAAAAGACTGACAACCCAGCTGGCTCCAACCTCCTCTCAGCCTCCTTTTCTTCAAACTGAACAATTTCAGTTCCCTCAGCTGTTCCTTACTGGTTCTCTAGGTCATCTCAGCCTCTGTCCTGCAGCCCTCCATGCACCAAGAGCAGGGAGGAGAACAGAGGTAGAAAAGGAGATTCAGCCTCCCATGATGTTTGTCCAGCCTTCCCCTTCCTCGTGGCTGGTTTGGGGACTGACCTCCTGGGAATGGAAGGGCTGCTGCACACATATCTTCCTCCCATCTCTTCTGGGACCGCAGCACTGTGGGGCTGTCCCAAGTGAATCCTGTGAACTTCTACTTGGTCCTTTCTGTGTTTTCTGAGGAGATTCATCCCTGTTATGCCAACAGTTCCCTAATTATCCCCCTTTTGGGTGGATATAATTGCTGATGTGTTCATGTCCACGTTATTCCCATGCTCAGAGGATTAAATCCTCTATGGAGGAAGTCTTTAGAAGCCCTGATGAATAATGAAGATGCAATCACAAAGAGAGTATTAACAATAATTTCATAATACTGAGATAGTCTTCAGCTGGGATGACCCAAACTTGCCCAGATGGATGTCAAAGTCATTGCAGCAAAGGACGGTAGGACCTCTTTCACTCCTGCCCCTATCACAAATCCAGCCCAGGAAGGTTTTCCAGAGAAGTCATTGCAGATGCTCTGCATCTGCTGTTGGCTGCTCCTGAAGATGGTCAGAAAGAAGAGACATGCCCCATGGTTAGATGTGGGCTTTAAAGCCATTTTTGCCTTGGAGTGTTGATCTTCCCCATTAGATGATATCCCACCCAAGAATATCTCACCTTTCATTCCCCTCTAAAGGCAGACCCAGAGCCAGGGAAGGGAGAATTAACTTGATGCCATGTCTTCACTTCAGTGTCAAAGGATGATGGAGAGGCTTTAGACCATCTAGAACTTCATGTGAGCCACATGTGAGTCTGGGGGGCTCATGGTACAAGTGTCATGAGCCATGTGGCTTTGTCTGGGGGGCTCGTGGTACAAGTGTCACGAGCCCATCACACCTTTCTTGCATTGTGACATGGAGACTGAGTGACTTTGCCAGCTGTTCAGCCAGGGCTGGGTGTCAGACCCAAACTCCTAAGCCTCACAATGGTGCCCTAAGTGTGGGACAAGCCCTCCTCCATCAGCAGGTCACCCAGAAGCTTTTAGAAAGTTGAACTATTAGGAGATAAACCATGCAATGTGGACAACAGTCTGGTCTGGGCAAGAGGTTCTTAAGCCACAACACTCTGTAAGTCAGGCAGGACATGAGGAAACAGGAGGAAGAGGTTGCTCGAGGTTGAAGAAGGTACATCATGCACAGCCTTCAACACCCCAAAAAGCAAAATCCTCACAGCAACTCATACCATAATCCTCCCTTCCCAGCACCCAACCCTGCTAATATGAAGCTAGATAAGGTTTAGCGTGGAAGTCAGCAGGAGTTCAGTGCCAGCACAGCTGAGCCTTTAAGAAAGCAACTGCAACCTCCAGCCAGAAACTAAAGTAGGGAAATATTCTGTGTTAATAAAGCAAATGAAAGGGGAAGTTAAAGCCATCCTTCTCCCTGTTGTATCTATGATGTGTTTGGCTTTCAGTTCTGTTTGACAAGCCCTAAGAAATTAACACCACGAGATGTACAATTATTGTCAGGTGGGAGGAGGACAATCAAAGCAGCTCAAATCAATGTTTTGGCAACAGAAATAAATGACTGCGTTTGCCACGAAAATTCCCCACAAAATATTGGCCCTTTTCCCCCTGCAATGCAAGGAATCTCTTTTTAGCTCAGCTCTGAAGTTCCTTTTCATCTGTCATCCTATCTCAAAATGATAAGAATTACTCTCAGTAGGGAGTTATTTCTTTGCTTCCCTTTCAGCTCAAAGTAGAAAGCATCTTTATTCTTTCTTTCTTTCTTTCTTTCTTTCTTTCTTTCTTTCTTTCTTTCTTTCTTTCTTTCTTTCTTTCTTTCTTTCTTTCTTTCTTTCTTTCTTTCTTTCTTTCTTTCTATATTCCTTCCTTCCAAACTCCTTCCTTCTCTCACTCCCTTCCTTTCCTCATTTCTCCATCCTTCTCTTTTCTCCTTTTTTCCTCCTAAATTCTTTCCCTCCTTCTAAATTCTTTCCTTCCTTCTGAATTCCTTTCTTTCTCTCTTTCACCTTTTCTCCCTTCCTTCTTGAACTCCTGAATTCCACTGATTTGACCTCAGCTCAGTGTCCTCAGTGGCAGTTCCCAGTCAGAACTGAAAGCTCAGCTCTGCCCACCGCTCACACAGAAGCGTGGAGCTCTCACCTGCTAGCTGCAGCCTCCCAACTGCAGCCTCGATGTAATTAAATACTAATCATCCCAGAGATACAAAGCTGGGAATCCTGCAGCCATGCTTACAAGAGTGCCACCTCCACTTCAGATGGTTGAACAGGGGTGATTTATTTGATTAATTAGCTAGGCAGGTTTTCTAACAACCCTCCCACTGCATTTTCTACAGGCTCCGTCCAAAGCTCACTTAAGCCAGTGTAATAAAATCTTTTGCCTACAAAGGGCCTTCAGATAAATCCATGGGCATGTGCCAAGGGTTAATTTCTGCTTCAGCTCATGCTGGGTCTGCTCCACTGCAGTCCCCAGTGATTTCAATGGAGTTATTCCAGCTTAGCCAAAATGAAGGCTGACACGGGGCAGCCTCAGGAACAGGCACCTGACTGTGAAGAGGAAATCTTTGCAAAGACATCCTCCTCCAGAGACAATCTCTTTCCTGGAGTATTTCCCTTGCCCCCCAGGAAAGCCCTGGAAATTACTTTCAGGGGCAAACAATGAGGAAGGTAGATGAACTCTAAGCAGCAAAGATCAGCTTTTGGCTGAAAACACCTCTAAGATCACCGAATCCAACAATTAACCTAACATCACCGTGGACATTAAGCCATGCTCTGAGGCTCCATGTCCTCACACCTTTTAAAAACTCCAGGGACAGTGACTCCACCACCTTCCTGCTCCAATGCCTGACCACTCTTTCAGTGAAGAAATATTTCCTAATATCCAAGCTAAACCTCCCCTGGCACAACTTGAACCCATTTCTTCTCCTCCTGTCACCTGATACTAGAGAGAAGCCACTGACCCCCACCTCTCTACAACATCCTTTCAGGGACGTGTAGAGAGCAAGATGTTACATCAACTGGAGCATAGTGGTTTGGCTGGCACAAGCTGCCATCTCCCCATCTCGGCTCGGCTGGCATCCCTCCAGAGACATGATCTCATTCCTCCCACCTTCCCAGAAGTGCCCCATCTCATGTCCCAATCAAAACTGTTTGCTTCTTCCACCTCTTCTTCTGCCAGGGTTCGTCTAGCAGACATCTTCCTGTGAGCCAGACCTCTTCCTTGAAATTAAAGCCTGCGAGGAGTTGGTGGTGGCAACCAAACATCTTTGTTGAGACACTGGAACAGGCTGCCCAGGGAGATTGTGGATGCTCCTTTCTTAGAGGTGGTCAAGGCTGGTTTGGACAAAGCCTTGAGCAACTTGGTCTAGTGGAAGGTGTCCTTGCCTATGGCAGAGGGGTTGGAACTAGATGGTTTTTAAGGCCACTTCCAACCCAAACCATTCAATGATTCTGTGAATCTCATTTATTTGACATCCCAAACACATTCCCATCTCATCCCTCAATAGCCTGTGAAGTCTCCAGCCCTTCCAGATGCTGTGAAGGGACCAGACACAACTGAAGAAGCAAGATGACAAATGTTGGATTATTTTAGGAATGCATTTGTGATGGTTTGGGTGTTATCCACCCCACACACACACACTTTGGACAGTCACCCAGACTAGACTCAGCAGCTCTGGAAATCAAATGAAGCTTTATACTTACAGCTCAGCACAACATACAAGCAGATATTTACAATATATATACAGCTATGTATATAAATATACAGGTTAAAAGGCAATACAGAAACACAGCAGCCCTCCCAGAAACCTGAGTCCCCAGGAGGGGCTCCCAACCACCCTTCCACCTTCTCCCACCCCTCTACCTTATCCTGGATCTTATGCCCAAGGTAGATTGGAGGGTCGGCCAGGGGAGTTAGGAAGCAGATGGAGTAGTCACACAGACACAGGTTAGGCTAGAGGGAGAAGTGCAGCCCACAAAGCCCAGAGAGTGACTCTGTAATCTATATTTATGTTCTTGCTCTTATACATCTATACATCTCAGCAAGCCTCTGAGTGAAGCAGACATCACCACTGTTTCCTTTTCACAGCCTGTAATCTAGTTCTCAACAAAACATTCTAGCTAGCTCCAAACCAGCACAGCATTCTTCAGGCCAGGGTAGGTGCTGAGGTAGTTCTGCAGATGAGGGCAGCCACTGTTGGCTGAGTGCAGGTGACCACAGTGCTAGCAGACACACAGCTGCTGGTTTACATTTCCACTCGAAGCATGTGGTGGTTGGAGAAGAGAGGAGAGCATCTCCATCTCTTGTTTATTTACTGGCAGGGAAGGAAGAGAAACTCCTTCAGCCCTCCCGTGCTCCAGAGCAGGGATGGGAGCCCGGGAAGGTAATTGCCTCTCTCTCTGCAATCCCTGAGAAACCTTTAATATGTGTCTCTGCCAACTTTGAGGTCTTGTCCAATCTTGACAAATTGTAGTGGAACAAATCCTGTTTGGTTGTCACGCAGCGATTCCAGGGAAGATGGATTGGAGGGAGCTGGCAGGGCCCTGCACAGCTGTTTGGTGTGTTTTGGGTGGGGATGCTCAGGGGAGGAGAAGCATGATGCTCGAGAAATGTCCCCCTGCATAGGGAGGGGACAGGTCAGGACCCCAGCCCGGATGCTGGCAGGGATGGAAGGACATTCCTTAAGGACATTCCTCCACACCAGCCGGAGCGTGCAGACAACTTTGGCTTCCTTCCCAGAAAGACGCCTCTGCAAACAAGGAGGGCACTTCTCCCCATTGCACAGCACTCAGTGGTGGGCATTCCTTCCTCAACATGTCCCCTGAGGACTTCATACCACCCTCCTTCCACCCCAGGATCTCCTGGTCATCCCAAGAGTTATTTTTAAACCAAACCATCCAGAGGAGATGTCCGGGGTGGGGAGAGGCTTTGCCATCAGCTGTTGATCATCTGTTTGTCCAGGAGAAAAAGCATCCATCAGATGGCAAAGTTATCCCTCAAATGAGCCAGAACCTTGGGAGCAGGATCTTGTCCCACCAGCTGGCATGGAAAGTGAAGAACATCAGAAAGCCCTGGTTAGAGTCCCTCTTTATTTCAAATGAGGCGTGAATTCGGGGAGGAGCAGAAAGACATTTTGCATTCTCATATCTAATGATGTGTCAATAAGGATGGAAATTGATTTGGGGCAATTAAACCAGATTATAGGACTGCAGAAGGGAATATTGTTTGTTTGTTTGTTTGTTTGTTTGAGACAGTAACAAAATTGCAGTTCAAAAAGCAAAACAACCCAAAACAAAAGCCCCAAAAAGTTGAAAAAGTGAATATTTTAAAGACTGTTTAAAAAATTGCAATTCCATGGGGAAAAAAAGGTATTTCAGTTTGTAAGACAGCAATAAAATAGGGGGGGGGAGGGGGGAGAGGCTGGGAGGAAGGAATATTTTAAAGGCAGTAGCAAAATAGCAATTCACAGAGGGAAGAAGGGAGGCTGTAGCTAGGTGGGGTTGGTCTCTTCTGCCAGACAAGCAGCAACAAAACAAGGGGACACAGTCTCAAGTTGTGCCAGAGGAGGTCTAGGATGGATGTTGGGAAGAAGTTGTTGGCAGAAAGAGTGATTTGCATTGGAATGGGCTGCCCAGGGAGGTGGTGGAGTTGCTGTCCCTGGAGGTGTTGAAGCAAAGCCTGGATGAGGCACTTAGTGCCATGGTCTAGTTGACTGGATAGGGCTGGGTGCTAGGTGGGACTGAATGATCTTGGAGGTCTCCTCCAACCTGCTTGATTCTATGATTCCATGTGAATAGTTTAGTTTGTAAGACAGTAATAAAATAGGGGGGGGGGAAGAAAAATATTTTAAAGGCAGTAACAAAATTGCAATTCCTGGGGGAGGGGAAAATGAGTATTTTAGTTTGTAAGACAGTAATAAAACAGGGGGAAAGTGAATATTTTTAAAGGCAGTAACAAAATTGCAGTTAACCAAACCAAAAAAAAGTTGAAAAAGTGAATATTTTAAAGACAGTAAAAAATATTGCAATTCCAAGGGGGAAAAAAAGAAGATGAATATTTTATTGTGTAAGACAAAATACATATATAGATATATAGATAAAGATATATTAGATATAGATATATTATATATGGAGATAGATATAGAGATAGAGATAGATGTAGATACAGATATATTATATGTAGAGATAGATATAGATATATAGATATAAATAGATATAGATATAGATACATAGATAGATATAGATACAGATATAGATATAGAGATAGAGATAGAGATAGATATATATATATAGATATAGATACATAGATAGATATAGATACAGATAAAGATATAGAGATAGAGATATAGATATAGAGATAGAGATAGAGATACAGATAATAGATATATAGATATATATATATATATATATATATATATATATAAATATAGGAGGGGGGGGAAAGGATATTTTAAAGGCAGTAACAAAATTGCAATTCCAGGGAGGGGGGGAGGGAGGGAAGTGAATATTTTAGTTTGTAAGACAGCCACAAAATGGAAATTGCTTTAAAATATTTTAACTTTAAACCATTACCAAAATTGCAATTCCCTCTCCCTCCCATCCCCACCCCCCCCAAAAAAAAAAGCTAATATTTAAAAGGCAGTAACAAAACTACAGCTCCCCAAAGTAAAAATTGTGACTATTTGAGTTTAATATGAGTAATAAAGTCAAACTTTTCGATCAAATTTAGTATTTTACTTTTAAGACAGTAACAAAATTGCAACTCCCCCTCTTCCTCCCCCCAAAAGAAAAAAGTGACTATTTTAGTTTAGAAGACCAGCAAAACTGGGTTTCCACCAGCCTTCTACATACAGGTATAACCTATTTGTCAGGAGATGAATGTTAGTCCCCATTGCAGAGCACATAAAAGAAAATCCCAAAATGTACCACATCAGGAAATTGAGGGGGAATAAGCTGTTTTACTAAATCTATGCCTGAAAAATGTATCAGCTGAGCAATACTGCTGGTATTAGACTGGGTCACAGCTTCAAATTTCCTCTCCTGCTTCATCCCAAATCAAGATTTAGTTATTTATCCCTGTAAAAGACATGCACAGGTACAGAGAGATATTATTTCTAACTATATTTGTATGTATTTATATATATATATATATATATATATATACTTATATATATACTTATATATATACTTATATATATTTACATATATATATTTATATATGTGCATATATATGTACTTACATATATATACTTATATATGTACTTATATATGTACTTATATATATACTTATATATATACTTATATATACATATTTACATTATATACTTGCATATGTACTTTATATATATACTTACATCTGCATACTCACATATATATACTTATATATGTACTTATACATACTTACATATATTCTTATATATGTACTTATATATATACTTACATATATATACATATATATTTTTTTTTTATATGTACTTGTATATATACTTACAGTATCACAGTATCATCAGGATTGGAAGAGACCTCACAGATCATCAAGTCCAACCCTTTACCACAGAGCTCAAGGCTAGACCATGGCACCAATATATATTTATATATAGACATACTTACATTATATACCTGCATACGTACTTTATATATATACTTATATATATACTTACATATATATACACATATATATACTTATATATATACTTATATATACATATTTACATTATATACTTGCATATGTACTTTATATATATACTTATATATGCATACTTATATATATATACATATATATATTTATATATATACTTATATATACATACTTACATTATATACTTGCATATGTACTTTATATATATACTTATATATGCATACTTACATACATATACACATATATATATTTATAAATATACTTATATATACATACTTACATTATATATTTGCATATGTACTTTATATATATACTTATATATGCATACTTACATACATATACACATATATATATTTATATATATACTTATATATACATACTTACATTATATACTTGCATATGTACTTTATATATATACTTATATATGCATACTTACATACATATACACATATATATATTTATATATGTACTTATATATACATACTTGCATTATATACTTGCATATGTACTTTATATATATACTTACATATGCATACTTACATACATATACACATATATATATTTATATATATACTTATATATACATATTTACATTATATATTTGCATATGTACTTTATATATATACTTATATATGCATACTTACATACATATACACATATATATATATATATATGTACTTATATATACATACTTGCATTATATACTTGCATATGTACTTTATATATATACTTACATATGTACTTATATATACATACATATATATATATACATACTTTTTTTATATATGTGTATATAAAACCTTATATATATAAATATGTACAGGTTAAGAACTCTTTTATTCCAAGAATAATCCCAAAACTATTTCTTGAGTCACCCGTGCTTTGATTTTTCTGCATGTTGGAAGATCCCAGAAATTACAACATCAAAATGAGCCTTTCTGGCTTGATGAAAATGCCACCACAGTCCCATACAGGTACAAGGATAAAAATCTATGTGTCCTTGCCAAAAATAAAGGTGGGGGGGGGTTCTTCGCAATTTGTGTCCAGCTGGCTGACACCCAATTCGGTGTCATCTCTACACTTATTGAAGGTGCCCTCAAGCCCTCCATCTAGATAAGTGATAAAGGTAATAAAGAGGACTGTCCCCAAAGCTGAGCACTGAGGAACACCACTTGTGACCAACCTCCAACTGGCATTAACTCCATCAAGATAACTCTCATTGGGCCATTTCACAGAGCAGAATTCAAGACCCTGGCTGCAATGCAGTTGCTATTTATTAGCTGGTGGTGAAATTTGGTGCAACTATGTGGTGAGATATTGGAATGAGAGTTGAGCTTTACTCACAGCAGCAGAATTTGTCTGAAACCAAAAGCAATCAGAAGGCAAACAAGAGATCTGGCCACAGACCACTGAAAGCAAGAGGTTTGTTGCGAGGTCAATGGCCTTGGCTACTTGCAGAGAGGATTTAGGAGAGAGGAGAATCTTCAATGCCATTTATAAGATCGAGCACTAAGAGACATATGGGAGGGTAGAGCTGATGGATGCTGCTTGGGGAATCAAGGTGATGGTGGGATGGATCCATCTTTCTAGTCAGGACATCTAATTTTGGCCAAAAAGAAGGAGGCACTCATCACTTTGAGTAGAAATGTGCTATTAGAGAGATTAGATTGTGCACAGTCAGTGTCTGTACACGTACAAAGGATGAGAGAAGAAAGAGGGAATAAGGGACTTTTTAGTCTGTGTCACTCATGCTCTTGAGATCAGAAATATCATGGAATCATGGTATGGTTTGCATTGGAAGGCACCTTTAAAGGCCATCTAGTCCAACCACCCTGAAGTCAGCACAGACATCCACAATGAGAGCAAGTTGCTCCAAGCCCCAAACAACCTGACCTTGAATATATCCATGGATGAGTATCCACAGGTATCCATCTACCACCTCTGTGGGCAACCTGGGTGAGGGTCTTATCACCCTGTGATGGTTTGGGAGTTACCTGCCCCCTCTCCCAATGAATTCATTCAGACTAGACTCAGCCAGCTGGAAGTTAAGGCATGAAACTTTGTATTCACAGCTTAGCACAATATACAAGCAGATATTTACACTATGTTACATAAAATTATAGCTGTAGACAGAAATATACAACTTAAAAGTAACACAGAAACACAATACCCCTCCCAGAAATCAGAGTGCCCAGGAGGGGCTCCCAACCACCCTTCCACCCTCTTCCCACTCCCCCATCTTATCCTCGCATGTGCAAGGGATAGGCAATGGGGTTAGAAGCAGAATGATTAGTTGGGTTACACAGATCCAAGCAGAATGGCAGAAGCCCAGAGAGAAAACGTAGACACCAACTGACTCCAGCAAACAGACTGTCTAATCTATCTTTATGTCCTTGCTTTTATACACCTCAGCAAACCTATGAGTGAAGTAGACATCACCATTGTTTTCTCTTTCACAGCCTATAATCTATTTTTTCTCATTAAAATATTCCAACCTGCACACACCCTCATCATAAAAAAAAATCCTTCTTTCTTTCTACACTGAGTCTCTCTCCTTTAGTTGGAAACCAACACCACTTCTCCAGTCACTATTGGCCCTGGTTAAATATCCCTCCCTAACTGTTCTGCAGCCCCTTTTAAGTATTGAAAGGTCACCAGATGGTCTCCCTGGAGCCTTCCCTACTCTGTACTGAACAACCCTGACCCTTTCAGCCCCCTGATTATTTTTGTGACCTCCTCTGTGCCCACTTGAACAGGTCCATGTCCTTCTACTGCTAAGAACTCCAGAACTGGACACAGTAATCCAAATGAAGTCTCTGGGGGAAATATTTCAGCAGTCCTACCAATGGAATGCAAAAATCCACCTCCATCACATGGAAAGCTGGAATCCTGAGTACATTTGCATCCTCAACAAGATGAAACTCCTGGACTATTTCTCAGATAGCATCTGCAGTCTAAGCAGCCCATGTTTGCCCTCCAGAGACACCAGGTCCATTGGTACTTCTCCGGTCTTACAAGACCTCCAAACAGAAGTGGAGCTGAAATAGAGACTTGTTTCTCCCTAGCCAGGTACTGGGCTTGGACTTTGTCCTCTTGGGTGTCTCCAACACTAGAATCACTCTAGGCATGCCCAGATCCTCATGTTGCAAAAATGCAACTGCAAATCCAAACCAAATATTTCTTTATTTCTTAAGTGCCCTCCCCTCTCTTCCCAATTCTGCAGCAATGTTATGCAAGTAAGCAGATGTGAGAAGTCTCCTGGGCATTAGCTGGTTGAAGAACTGAGATACAACACTCAACTTTCCTGAAGCAAATTTCCCTATGGCCATCCAGAGACCTGGTGGCAGAGCCAGGTCTAGTGTCCAGATCTCAGCTGAAGACCTTTCTACAGCTGCAGCATCCTTATTCATTTCTGGGCTCCTTGTGAAAGGCTTCTAAAACCAGAAAAGAAAATAAAAACATCAAAAAGATAGACCAAGAAGTTCTTCATTTTGAACCACAGAAGAAGGCTTCTGGTCAAAAAAAAATGGTCCCTGAGAATATTAGAGCACTGGGGCTTAGATATTCTATCACTTGAGAACTGACAAACAAGTTGAGTGAAGAAGCTGATGAAATGCTGCTCCCAAGAAACTTATTGCGTATATATCACCCACTATGTGTGCCAAATATCTGCTGGTAGCCCTGGAGAAAAATCATAGAATCATAGTACTGCTGAGATTTGAAGAGACCTTTGAGATCATGAAGTCCAACCACCCACCTAGAGCTCACCATCCCACCACTACTGCTAAGCTACTACCACTAAACCACAGCCACAGCGCCGCATCCACACCTCTTTTAAACACCCCCAGGGGTAGAGACTTCACCACTTTCCTGGGCAGCCTGGGCCAACCCTTTCTGTGAAGACATTTTTCCTGATATCCAACCTGAATCTCCCTTGGCACAAACAATGAATGGCACCTCAGATGTCTCTACTCTGAGCAGGCACTGTCAGATGAAGACCGAGGAGACAGTTGAGTTAGGCTGCAGTGATGGATGAGACAAGAAGAATTGGGGGGGGGGGGAATGGGAGCAAAGGCTGAGAAACCTTCACCCCCACTGAGAAGAAGTCAGCAAGATCAGCATGACCAGGTTCATCCCCATCTCTGAGTGCTTCTTAGAGTCCATCAATCTACCTAGGCACAGATTTGTCACCTCGTCAGGGTGAGAAGGAAGGGAGCTGTACTTATTTCTAGTCCCAGTGCTGTTGATGAGCTTCAGTATTGCCCTTCATACTCCTCCAGTCTCAATAAACCTGGCTAATTAGCATCCTGACCACTCAATTAATTAGGCAGTACACTTAATTATGACAAACTACATTCTTCGCTCTAGCCTAGAGTCCAACGGACATTAGCGTCAGGTTATGTTCAGTAACAATTTGATTTGAGAGGGAGTTTATTGACCAGAAAAGACATATGATGAGATTAAAATAATCAGTAGAACTAGCTCAGTGCTATTGGCTTGTGGTAGCTGTGGGCTTGGGTTATAAAGACATCAAAGATGGCCAAATGACTCGCTCCATTCTCATTAAGAGCCACTACATAAATGGAAAGATATTGGCAGGGTGGGAAGGGAGAGGCAGCCAAGCCACAAGAGGGTCTCAAATGTGCTGCAGGATGGTGGGTTCAGTTTAACTTCTCTTACTTCTTTCTCTTTTCCTTTTTCTTTCTCTTTTCTTCTTCCTTTTCTTCTTTCTGTTTTTGCTTTTCCTCTGTCTTGTTTCTCTTTCCTTCTTTCTTCTTTCTCCTTTCCTCTTTCTTCTTTCTATTTTCCTCTGTCTTTCTCATTTCCTCTTTCTTCTCTTTGCTTCTTTTTTTCTTTCTCTTTTCTTCTTTCTTCTATTTTCCTCTCCTTTCTCTTTCCTTGTTTCTTTTCTTGGAAAGCATCTCTGCAGAGAAGGACCCAGGAGTGCTGATGGACAGCAGATTGCCCATGATTGAGCAATACACCCTCATGGCCAGAAAGATCAATGGTCTGCTGGGGTGAATGAGGAAGAGTGTGACCAGCAAGTTGAAGAAGGTTCTCTCCTCCTTAAGTCTGCTCTAGTGAGGCCACATCCAGAGTACTGAGTCTAGTTATGAGTTCCCCAGTTCAAAATGGACAGAGGAGAGTCCAGTGGTGACTGGGAAGATGGCAAGGGGACTGAAGCATCTCTTTGAGAAGGAAAGGCTGAGAGACTTGGGGCTATTTAGCCTGCAGAAGAGCAGCCTGAGAGGGAATCTTCTCAATGTTTATGAGTATCTAAAAGGTGGGGGAGAAAGAGGAAGGGGTCAGACTCTTCTCAGTGGTGCCCAGTGACAGGGCAAACATTTTCTTATCCTGTAGAAACACAGAATCTCCCAGCACCACAACTCCATGGCTTTTCAATCCCTCCAAGAACGGAGACTCCACCACTGCCCTGGGCAGTCTGGTTCAGGGCTTGACAACTCTTTCAGTGAAAATATTGTTCCTCATGTCTAGCCCAAAGCTCCTCTGGTGCAACTTGAGGCCATTTTCTCCTGCCCTGTGCCTTATTTCTTGGAAGAAGAGGCCAACACCCACCTCTGTAAAATCTCCTTTCAGATAGAGCATACTTCTCCCTCATCAAGAACCTAGGAATCAGGGAAGAAAATAAACTGAGTTTATAGGGGCTTTGAGCAACTTGGTCTAGTAGGAGGTGTCCCTGCTCATAGCAGGGCAGTTGAAAGTAGAAGACCTTTAAGGTCCCTTCCGACAAAAACCATTCTGTGATTCTATGACTGTGTTCATGGTGACTTGGATTTATCAGCTCAGATTGTCAAATCATGACCCTCTGGATTCAGATTCAAGCCCATTGCTCCTTGTCTTTTCACTGGGATAGGTCCCTTCCAAACTCAACCCATTCTATGATTCCATGATTCCACAATCTGTGATTTTTAAAAGGCTTCTCTGTCAAAGAGCCTGGGGATAAAATATCCAGATTAGCTTCCAAAATGAACATGGATTCTGTACCTGTTTTTGAATGACTTGGAACGTGACTGCAAGTACAGGTGGGCTGACCAAGGGCAGAGTTAAGATTCTTTGGATACTGGGAAGCTGTACACCTTCACTTATTGGATTTCTTTTAGGACTAACATTAACTCTGCATGTCTAGGTTTATTGCCCTTGGCTCCAGGATAATTGTAACTATCCCAGTAATTTATTTTTCCATAATTACTGACTTGTGCTGCCAGCTTTAACTGTGTTTTAGGATGGATGCCACAGCCCCAGGAGAGAAGGTGGTGGTCCCTCACCTTGTGAATGGTTTAGTCTCATTCAGAAAAACAAAGGGCACCCATAATTGCCTCAAAATTACTCCAGATTAACGACAGCACCAGCTTCAGTCCTATCAGGAACAACAAGGAGACCAAGACATTAGAGAGAGGGAGGTCCTCTTCCTAGCAAATGGCTGTATCCTTCAACCTTCACTGAAGGAGAATCTTTCTGTTATAAAGAGTAATGGAGAAGAGGAGGAATAACCATCAATCCTGAAGAAAGCCTGATCAACACAGTGCATGCCAAGCTCTGAATGGAGGTTCAGCCATACACAGGGTCCTGATCTACCTTCTTCTGCTCTCAAGATCACCAAGGGCAAAGCAAATAAAACATCAGCACCCAACATCAGTGTAAATTACTGTCACATTCCTGGGCCCATGAATAGGTTTCCTGATAATTCTTATGGAGCATCACTGGTTCCTATAGAGCCAGGATTTAATTTGGGAAGGACTGGTCACACTTTGCACAGGGCAAGAAATTCAGATCTCTGTTTCTGAAGCAAACAGCAGTTCCTTCCCCATCAGGTGTGTATCCACTTGCTCTTCATGCATGAGTAGCACTGCCTTTACAGTCAGCTGGTTCATGGTCTCCAACTGGTGTTGATCTCTAGGGTTTGGGACAGTCTGATCCCAGGGATACAACTTCATCTACCCAGTCTGTGCTTCCCCTCGAGGCAGACATTCAGCAGAGGACATCCAGAGGTAGATCCACACTTTGGTGTAGTATCACATCCAGGTCATGAGCATCTGATCAGTGCTCTGCCAAAGAGAAACTCCATGCCCTTCTACAGATGTGGACTTCCTAAGCTGCTCTATCTCTCCTATAAAAACAGGCAGAGAGCTGGGTTGTTCAACCTGGAGAAGGCTCCAGGGACACCTTTCAGCAGCCTTCCAGTTCTTGAAGGAGACCTACAAGAAAACTGGAGAGGGACATTTCACAAAGGCATGTAGTGGTAGGAGACAGGCTAATGGCTTTAAGCTGAAGTGGGTAGACATAGAGTAGATGCAAGGAAGTTCTGCACTGTGAGGGTAGTGAGATGTTTGGACAAGTTCCTCAGAGAGGTGGTAGATGTCATCCTTGGATGTGTTCAAGGCCAAGTTGGATAAGGCTTTGAGAAACCTGATCTAGGTGAAGTGGTTTCTGCTCACTGCAGGGGTGTTGGACTAGGTGGCCTTTAAATGTTCCCTACAACTCAAAGCAGGCACTTGAGGTGGGATTGGATAACTGAATCAGCCAAGCGCTTGATGCATACAGCCTCCAGCAAGGCTTCCATGTTGTGTCTCAACCAAGATTCATATGATAGCTCTGTTCATCACAGCTCGCCACGAGGAATGAACTGTGGCCACCTCAAGCCATCCAGGCTTCATGGAAGCAGCACTGAATACACTTGTCCCAGATGAAAAGGACATTTGATCAGGTTGTGCCCAGAAACTCTCTGAATCATGGAGACATCACAAGTCCCAGAGTGTCTTGGTCCAGCACTACGAAACAAAGGCAAAACTCAACTGCATGGACCCGGGAACATTTACCCATGGGTACAGAAAGTTGGACCAAACATCTGCTTTACCTTCATGAACTGGAGGGAGATGGATGAGTAGACAGAGCCATGCATGCACATGAGGAAATTCAAGACATTCCTTCCTCTTAAGAGCTAATTTGCAGAAATTTAGCTCAGGAGAACTTGGGCTAAACTTAGAGACAATCTCTCAATGTGGATGAGAGACAAATCAGGAGAAAGGAGGTGGAGGTTTGCTCGTCTCCCCAAATCTCTGCTGCAAATACAAAGATACAAAGTGGCCTTTGTGGACCTGTAGAGTTTATCACTCTGACAGTTGGACTCAACAATCATAGAGGTCTTTTCCAACTAAAACAATTCTATGATTCACTGATGTCTCAGGCAGCAAAGAGTTGGGAGAATTTTTCTCCTGCAAGCCTCTTATAACAAAACCAAAACCAAAACAAAACAAGGCAAGGAGGACATGTTTAATGATATTAAAGCATTCCTCAGATACATTTGGATGTCATGGGATTTTCAGTGCTCAAATTCTATTCTTAATTCCAAGAAATTAAACAACCCAGAAGCAAAAGCATCAAAAGAGACATTTTCCTTTTGCAGCTGGGAAAAACTATTCAAATCCATCTCAAAAAGGGAAGGAAGAAAAAAAGGAGAAAAGAAAAGAAGGGGGAAAAAAGCCAAACTTGCAGCCAGCTTGGAGCATTCCTAATTGAAACAAAATATTGCTGCCAGCTCATGACCAAACAGCTCAATTGGCCAAAGTAATTTTTTTTCCCCTAAAGAGTCAATCTGCTGAAGTACATAAAGAAATAATTATTCCCATTCCAATCCAATTTCAAAAACAATGATGAACCTGGTGTGTTTTTTTAGCTGCCCTGCTTTAAGCACACAGGAAGATTCTGTCTGTAGTTCCTTTCTGATGTCCTGCTAACCTCTGAAGCCACATCTGTCCATGAGCCCACAGGTTTGACCAGCATGATTGCATCACTGCCAGGAGCACCATGCACCACGATCTGTGTTGATCCTTCCACAACTTCACTTCTTCCCCAGCTTCAGCTGATCAACTTCCATCCCTTGTTCCCATGTGGTGCTGCCTCTGAAATGGCTTCCAAAGAAATCTGGAGCAACAGATTCAAAGGTGAGATAGACTCTTTCCCAGTTCCTTTCTCTCAAACAAGGATATATTCCTGGCTACCCTCCCCTTGCAGATGATCAGATCATGCTCTGGCCTATTTTTTACAAGAAGACATCTCTCATTCTGATACTGACTTCAGCCACAGATGGAGCTTTCCCCGGGGACGTTAGGGTTGGACTATGGCAGTTTAATGATGCAGGATCTAGTGGGGCAGGGGCTTGGGCGTGCCCTGCCACAGACCATATCAGGATAACATGTTTATTCACAGAGGCACTCTGAACATGGAGCTGCTCATTAAATCCCTCTTGCTCACAGAGAAGAACCCAGAAGAAAGGACTGCTTAAAGGAGAGGAGATAGATGTCTCCATGTCTGGGAACATTCCAGGACAGGCTGGGGCTCTGGGTAACCTGATGAGTTGGAGATGTCCCTGCTTACTGCAGGGGCAGTGGACTACATTCCACTTAAAGGTCCCTTCCAACTCAAAACATCTGGTGATGTTAGTATTCATAGAAAGGGGAGAAAGAGGAAAGGGACATAAAACAAGAGACATTAAAACAAATTCATGGATGCCTTGTGCCCCAGGATGTGTTCAAGGCCAGGCTGGGTGAGGCCTTGAGCAATCTGGTCTAGTGGAGGCTGTCTTGGCTAGTGGCAGGGGGGTGGAACTACATGGTCTTCAAGATCCCTTCCAAGCCAAACCATTGTATGAATTTATGAATTCTTCAGAGGTCTGTGGGCTGCGGAGGTGCAAGAAGAAGTAATTTGCTCTGCTGACCATTTGGAAGAGGAGAGAGGTCTATGACACAAGTCATCTCTCTGACTCTGCCTCCCTCCCTCTCAGACAATCAAGAGAATTAAGTTTGCAGAGTTCCGTAGGAGGCATCGGGCGTCAGATGCAATTAGTCACCCGCTGCATCATAATTACTGCAAATGGTCCATTAAAGGAAAATTATCATCAATATGATATTATCAGACAGCGGGGAAATGAATAAAGGAAAGTGCTTATTCCTCCATTGTCCTGCTAATGGAGACGCCTTTGAAACTGATCATGTGAAGGATGCCACCTCACTTGGGGACTGACACCCAAACAGGACCTGCCAAAGTGTTCAAGACAAGTGCAGACATGGCACTTTGGCACATGGTTTAATGACCAGGGTGATTGGTGATGGGTTCACTGTTGGACTTGATGATCTTAGAGGTCTTTTCCAACCAAAACCAGTTCTATGATTCTATTATACAGGATGGAGGTTCAAATGTACAGCATGGAATCATAGGATTATGGAATCACAGGATCATAGAATCATAGAATCAACCAGATTGGAAGAGACCTCCAAGATCATCCAGTCCAACCTATCCCCCAGCCCTATCCAGTCAGATAGACCATGGCACTAAGTGCCTCATCCAGTCATAGGATCAGAGAATATATGAATCGAAAAATCATTTGTTTCAGTTGGAAAATACATCTAAGGTCATTGAAGCCAACCACCAACCCAGCACCACCATGCCCACTAAACCACAGAATCATAGAACCCATTCTTTTGGCTGGAAAAGGCCTCTAAGATCATCAAGGCCAACCATCAACCCAACACCACCATGCCCACTAAACCACAGAATCACAGAACCAATTCTTTTGGCTGGAAAAGGCCTCTAAGATCATCAAGGCTAACCATCAACCCAACACCACCATGCCCACTAAAGCATGTCCCAGAGCACCATGCCTACGTGCTCTTTGAAGACCTCCGGGGATGGCAACTCCACCACCTCTCTGAGCAATGCATTCCAATGCCTGACCAATCATTAAGGCAGGAAAAGACCTCTAAGATTATCAAGTCCAACTGACAACCCAACACTGCCATGGCGACTAAACCCTGCACCTTCATCTGATTGTCCAAGCAGTAGATGGTGAGAATAGATTCAGACTCTTGGTTCAGGACACCCTTGCACCACTGTGCCTTCTGCCCAAGGAATCCAGAGTAACCTTCATAGAATCCTAGGGTTTGGAAGGAGCCTTTGGAGACCATTCAGTCCAACCCACCCTGTTAATGCAGGGTCACCCACATCAGATTGCACAGAATCACAATGGTCAGGTGGGTTTGGAATCTCTCTAGAGAAGAGAACCTCTCTGGACAGCCTGATCTAGGCCTTCAGTACCCTCAAAATGAAGAAGTTCCTTTATATATTTAAGCAGAACTTCTTGTGCTCTATTTGTGCCCACTGCCCCTTGTCCTGTTACTGGGCATCACAGAAAAGGGTCTGGCTCCATCCTTTTTGCACTTCTTGATGTCCTCGTGGCATCCTCTTCCGCAGATGCTGCTTTAAACTCAGTGCCATCAAAGTTTAATGGAGAAGAATCCGAGCCTACAAGCAAACCCCAAAAGGGAAACCTTCTCTTCCATGGCTGTGCTTGGGTGTGAGGGGACCAGAGTTGTACATTATGACAAAACTTTTGAACTCAGCATGCTGAAATTGGACCAAAATTCAGAAAGACATCAACTAATTGCAGCTCTGGATCAGCAAAGGTGGTGGTTTTGTTCACTGCTGGGCACTAAGTGTAGAACAGCTCTAGAAACTTTGATTTCCACTTTCACAGCTGGGAAGCAGAGAGCTGGGGACATTGGTGCTGGATAAATGAATCACAGGATGTGAAAGGTTGGAAGGGATCTTAGTCGTGAAGCTCAATCCACATGAATTGATCAGAGGGTTGGAGCACCTCTGAAAGAGTTGGGGCTGTTCAGTCTGGAGAAGAGAAGGCTCCAAGGTGACCTTCTTGTGGCCTGCCAGTATCTGAAGGGGGCCTACAAAAAGCTGGAGAGGGACTTTTTAGGCTATCAGGGTGTGACAGGACTAGGGGGAATGGAGCAAAGCTGGAGGTGAGGAGATTCAGACTGGGCATGAGGAGGAAGTTGTTCAGCATGAGAGTGGTGAGAGCCTGGAATGGGTTGCCCAGGGTGGTGGTTGAGGCCCCATCCCTGGAGGTGTTTAAGGCCAGGCTGGATAAGGCTGTGGCCAGCCTGATCTAGGGTAGGGTGCCCATGGCAGATGGGTTGAAACTAGGTGATCCTTGTGGACCTTTCCAACCCTGACTGCTTCTACGATTCTATGAATGACCAATGCTCAGGATAGCATGAGATGTTCTGCAACATGAGAAAAACAAGGACGCCACTAGATGAGATCAGACTCCTGTGGGTCACCAAGAGATGTCCTGGGTGCTCAGACCACCTGAACTAAGTCTCTCTGCAAGACACAGCCTATCTTGCTGGAAGACCCCACGCTTAAGGGCTGGGAGGTTTAACACCCAGAGTTATGGTTACAAAAGTCTCTTCAGACCTTCAAAATGGTGATCACAAGTCAGAGACCTATCTTGAAGGTCTGAAGACAGCAGGGTCCTTTCAGAGCTGTGCAACACACTACAACCATATCTGGGCTTTGAATGGTTACTGAAGTAGAGAAATAGAGCAGGAAAGGTCAAATCTTGTTTCACACATTAAGACAGAGATCTTCCACCTAGGACCTTCAGGCCATGACAGCTAAGGAAATTACAGAAGCCTTTTCCAGCAGAGAGATCAAAACCTTTCACTCTCACCAATATGGGCAGTGGAGCTCCTGCAGCCACTGAATTTCTGGTAATTAATTGGACATAGTCAAACGACCTGCTACAACATGGCTGCCTTTTCCCTTCTCCAACACATCAGTGGCTGGACACAGTGGTCTTTCCCTCCTAGTATTAAGTGATAGAATAAGAAGAAATCACCCAAGATTGTGCCAGGGGAGGTTTAGGTTGGGTTTTAGGGAAAAACTCTTTACTGAAAAGGGTGGTCAGAGACTGGAACAGGCTGCCCAGAAAGGCGTTGGAGTCACCATATATGAAAGCATTTAAACAATCTATAGACATGGCACTCTGGTCATTGTGGTGTTAGGTCAGTGGCTGGACTCAATGGTCTCAAAGGTCTTTTCCAGCCAAAACAGTTCTATGATTCTATGAAATTTCTTTACTGCAAGAGTGGTCAGACATTGGAACGGGCTGCTCAGGGAGGTGGTGGAGTCATTGTCCTTTGAGGTGTTCCAAAAGCATGTAGACATGGCATTTTGGAACATGGCTTAGTGGCCACAGTGGTGCTGGGTTGGTCATTGGACTAGATGATCTTAGAATCATAGAGTCATCATAGAACAGTTTTGGTTGGCCTCTAAGATCATCAAGTGCCACCAAACCAATTCTGTGATTCTATGACACCAGAGTGACAAGGAGCCTTGTGATGACCCTTAGATGAGCTCCATCCAGGTCAGCCAAGCTCACTATTTAGTTCTTCATACTTTACCAAGAGTCCCCTGTTCCAAGAAGATCCAGGGCAGGTAGCCTTCAGAGAAGAGTGAGCATCTGGCCAGAGCAGGAATACGCCTGCGGGGCCAGGTTTGGTGAAGCATCGCGGAGCTGCCATCGGTCTCAAGTGTAGAAAATAGTCAGTGAAGGGAGTAAAGCGGATCTGCTGCTATTCATTTCACAGCTGTAGTGGGATTAGTGGAACGAGGGCGCTGGGGTAAGCTGCCCCTTTTATCTCATTCAAACATGTTGCTAATTCAGCAGAGCACCGCAGCCAGGAGCAGCTCCCAGCCTAATCCACTGTATCATTCTCACCCAGCGTGAAGAAACGAGAATTTTAATCCGCTCCCCAACCCCTCCTCCACCCCATCAGCTGCTCCAGTGAGATCTGCCTGGCCTAACCAGGCATGGGCACCCCACTCCATGCCTGGCATTGCTTGCCCCAACCCCCTTGACTGGTTTTCTGGGAGATGGAAGAAGTGGCATCTTAATTGCAGCTCCCATCCTATGCTCCATGGGTTGAACGGGGATGCTGGCGATCCCACGCCACCCCAGGATGTTGGTGATCCCATACAACCCCGGGTTCTTGGTGCTCCCACACAACCCCAGGTTCTTGAGTGGCTACGGGAACAAAAACACCGAGAGCCACAAGGGTAAATGCATCTTGAGGGGCTTCAACTGACAACTTTGGAGTATGAGCTGGATTGTTACAAAGATCTTCTTCAAAACCAAGAAAGACAGCAGCAGAGAGGTGGTGTTACTGCAGCAAACAGCAAAGGACTATGCAAAGTGACATACTGGCCAAGACAGACCTCCAAACCTGGGAGTTTGGGAAGAGGACAAACCAGCAAGTGACAGAAGATGTAGTGTCCAGGTCTCAACAGCTTGTGGCTCTCCTTTGAATTCTGCAGAGGGTTCAGAGATCACCTTCCAGGCAACATTAGTCTCTCAAAGGACATGCAACAAGCTGAGAAATGTCTTCCTCCCTCTGGAAACACAGTCCCTAAACCATCTTCCATCACAAGAAATGCCACTTCAGATACTCCTGCTCCAGAAGCCAGACCTTCTTCACTCCCAGACATTTCCACCATGCTTTGATTCCCAAGGAAATACTGATCCACAACCCCATCCCAC
This sequence comes from Pogoniulus pusillus, assembly GCF_015220805.1. NCBI lineage: Eukaryota > Metazoa > Chordata > Aves > Piciformes > Lybiidae > Pogoniulus > Pogoniulus pusillus. Next base: position 19,802,938 of record NC_087277.1, read on the forward strand.
ATTTTCATAGACTCAGAATTGTTTCAGCTGGAAAACACCTCTAAGATCATCAAGTCCAACTGTTGACCTAGCACCACCATTAAACCATGTCCCAGTGGTTTACATGGCACTGTAAGAACCAAAACATCATGGACCAGCAGGCAACAAAAAAGGTGGGAGAGGCTCTGACTTGCTATGTGACACACAACTGGTAGACACTGAAGCTGAAGTGGAGAGTCTGAGCACAAAGAAGAACCCAAATATTTTGGTTGTGAACCTTCAAGGTCATCAGGCAGGATGTTTAAGACCAGACTTGAGGAGGCTTTGAGCCACCTGGTCTAATGAAAGGTGTTCCTGCCTATGCCAGGAGTCGGAGCTGAATGATCTTCAAGGTCCCTACCAACTCAAGCCATTTTATGATTCTGTGATTTCCAAAGCCTGTTGTAGACCTTTGTAGAATGAATCCAGCCTCAAGCACAGCTCAGTAAAACTCATCTAGGCTTCTGTATAACAGGTTGTAGACAGGAGAGTGTTATCATACCTCTGAATCCTTCTTTGCACCAAACACCACATGCAACCAAGGTGGTGACAGCAGACCTGCCTAAAGCATCAACATTTATGAACCCTGAAGTCACCTTCAACCTGCCTACACTCTGTGGGGCATTTTTTGGTATCAGTAGCTCCATATTGTGCACCTTGTTTCTCCACCAAAAAGCCAGGTTGTTCCTCCAAGTTCCCTCACATTATACCAAGTGACCCCCTGCTAGGTTTTTCCTTACAGTGTAGAGGTTCTTCAGAGCTTCCCTGGATCAAGCCAAGTATGAAGCTGTCAGTACTTGGGACTAAGGGCAGTCTGAAACCCAGTACAAGCTTAAGCCAACGCAGAAGATGTGCTGATTAGCCCACCAAGTCCCATCAGTACAGCAAACCTAAATGGCTCATACCACTGACTAAAGAAAGTTCATCCAGTCCAACCTCCCTGCAGTCAACAGGGATATATTCAACTACAGCAGGTTGCTCAGAGCACCAGACAAACTGAGCTGGAATGGTTCCAGGGATGGGGGATCTACCACCTCTCTGGGCAACATGGGCCAGGGTCTCACCATCCTCATCATAAAAAATCTCTCTCCAGTCTAAGTCTCCTTCTTTTAGCTTCAAACCATCACCCCTGGTCCTGCCACAAGAGGTCCTGCTACAATAGTTGTCTTAATCTTTCTTATGGACCTCCTGTAAGTAGAGAAGGCCACACAAAGGTCTCCCAGGATCAGACCTGGTTACAGCTATGTGCAATTCTGAAGCATCTGAAACACCTCCAAAGACAGGTAGATGGACCACAGAGAAGGACTGGGCTGACTGCTCCTTTACACAGCACCAGGTTGGTCTCAGTCCTCTGCGTCTCTCAGGGAATGACCCAAGCACACAGTGCTTCCATGAGATCGTTCCTCAGGGACATCTCCCCCTGATTTTCCATGAGACAACTCCTATCCTTCCCAGAACTTTTGGAATTGAGGTTAAAAATATCCAGATTCACCCACCCTGACCCCAGCCTGCCTGATCCAAGTCCTCAAACACCTCCTTCCCTACAAATCCCCTGAACCTCTTGTGGATGCACACCAGTGAAAAGTGCATTAATAACACCTCCCACATATCTCCACTCCCTCCCACTCTCTGATGGGCAATGAAACCTCCCTGAATTATCCCACTCGGCATGCTTACGATTTAATTACATTTAAAGTCAATCAAGAGCTTCTGGAGCTGAGTGGTTGTTAAAGGGCTTGTAGGGGAGGGGTGGGAGGAAAGAATGGGACAAAGATCCCCCCCCCCCCCAAGCTGATGTACACACACATCTTCTGCAAAATCATTAACAGCAATCTATTTTCTGACACACACACACACAGACACAGACACACTCACCCCTTCCCATTCCTCCTCCACCCTGCCCATTTTGCTGAGTTTTCTGGGGCTTTCTGAGGAGCAATCCCTTACCAAAAACTCCCACAGGGAATTAGGGGTGGAGTGGGTCAAGGATGGAGGTGGAGGAAGGCTGGAAAGAGGACGGACAAGGCAGGCAGGCAGCAACCTTCTCTGCTCCCCCCCCCCCCCCCACCTCCACCCCAGTGTCATTGAGGGATGGCACGCGCCGTGGTTTTAATTAGGTGGAGGTAATTGCCTCGGTGCAGAATAACAGCACTGGAGCTGGTGGGAAGGGAGAGGGGTTTCAGGCTTGGCTGCCCCCAGGAGCTGGGGGAGGGAGGGTTTCCTTGGGTGGAGGACTTGGAGTGAGTGATGAGATTAATTCACTGCTCCAAAAGGACAAGGGCAAGTAAGGTGGCTTAACCCTTGCACCCCTGTGCTGTGAATGAGCCTGCTGGTGTCAAAAGGCAGGAGGGGAGAGGGTCCAGCCTTGAGGAATGAATAGGTCCAGGGGGTTCCCACGGTCCTCTTGAGTTCTGCTGTGACTCTCTGCAGTTGTTTCCCATAGGGCAGGCTCAGAGCACCCCAAGGATGAAAGGCAGAGGGGTAAAGATTCTGTTCACTATCAGAAATCAAAATTATATTCCCCTAAAGCATGAGCAGAGCAGGGTGGGAGGATTGCCTCGTGTCCCTGCACATCACACTCCACAGACTGGGTATCACCACATGCAGCAGAGTCCCTTGGGACAACCCAGAACACGGCCAAAGAGCCTGCTGTGTTCACACACTGTGCCAAAAGAGCTTATCACACCGGAAGAAACAAGACCTCTGGAGCCCTGACCTCACCTTTGCTCCCTGCCCTCCCAGTCCCAGCGGGCAAGCCCTTCCTGAGCTCTGGAGGCACACAAGTCAAGCACTGGAGCATGAGGATTGATTGTGTCCACCAGCAGATGACAATAGAGGTCACATCCATAGAGGTTATGGGTGAACCACCCTGCTCTCACCAGACCCTAACCATGTCCACAAGCCACTCAGGACCACAGCACCAGCCTGGATGGGAAGGGTCTTAAGCCCAGTGCTGATAGTTAGGAATGGTGACTGAAGGTCCATGCCGTGGTCCTGATCAGTGTGCAAATCCAGATGACAATGACTGCACCTCAAGATGTTCCTGGGTGATTTTCCACCTTGGAGACTTCCCTGGCAGCAGATGAGAGCTGACTCAGGAGCTCACTGTGCCCTGAGCACACCAGGGCACGGGGTCTCTTTGGAGCAACCGCTCTGAAACCTCCTCTCACAAAGGCTGTAGCTACTCGAACACCTCCCACACAGCCCCAGCAGCTGGGATAAATATTTATGAGGGCTGTCAGTGTTGGGTTTCAGGACACACGCCAAACACTAACCACTTGAGGTTAGCAAGAAACTGCCCCCATTGGCATATTATTGGATAAGTGTCCATTACAGGGGCTGACTCCTTCCTTCCAAGCAGATGGGAGGAGACGTTCTCAGAGACAGGATATTGGATGAGATAGTGGCATCCCCAGCATTCCTTGATGATTGCTCATAAAATTAGCCATCCCTTCAAAACATCCCTCCCCTGTCGATATTTAACGGCAGGCTGCTGGAAGGGGGAGAGGCCATGCTCAGCTTCCTGCTGCTTCAAAAGGCTGCTGAGAAGGTTGCCTGGGGCGAGTTGCACAGCCCTGTCCCAGCTTTGGCTTTCCATCCCAGTTAGGAACTCCATCATGAGCCACAAACCCACTGTCACCTTCCCCTTCTGCAAAACTTGTCACTTCTGAGAATCACAGAGTGGTCTGGTTGGAAGAGACCTATTAAGGTCATTTAGTCAAATTCCATTTGCATAGGCAAGGACACTACACCAGGCTGCTCAGAGCCCCATCCAGCCTGGCTTTGAACACTTCCGAGGCAGAGCATCCACAACTTCTCAGGGAAGCCTGGTCCAGTTTCTCACCAGTGAAGAAATTCTTCCCAATATCCAATCTAAATCTCCCCTCTTTCAGTTTAAAGCCATCACTCCTTGTCCTGTCACTGTATGCCCTGGCAAAAATTCCCTTGCTATGTTTCTTGTAGCTCCCTTTAAGTACTGGAAGGCCACTATGAGGTCTCCCTGGAACCTTTTCTTCTGCAGACTGAACAACCCCAACATGAACCTGTTGGAGCAGGTTCAGAGGAGGCCACAAAAAATCATTCAAGGGCTGGAAGCCCTCTGATGTGAGGCCAGGCTAAGAGAGTTGGGTTTGTTCAGCCTGCAGAAGAGAAAACTCCAGGGAGACCTTCTGGTGACCTTTCAGGTCTTAAAGGGAGCTATAAGAAAAGCTGGGAAGAAACATTTTATCTGGTCCTGTTTTGACAGGACAAGAGGTGATGGTTTGAAACTAAAAGAGGGAGATTCAGACTGGATATCAGGAAGAATTTTTTCACTGTGAGATGGTGAGACCCTGGCCCAGGTTGTCCAGAGAGGTGGTAGATGCTCCATCCCTGGAGCCATTCCAGGTCAGTTTGTCTGGGGTTCTGAGAAACCTGCTCTAGTTGCAGATGTCCCTACAACTAGACTGGACTGGACAACCTTTGAAGGTGCCTTCCAACCCAACCCATTCCACCATTCTATGACGGCAATCAGGTAGACAGTGAAGGGACCTCTTCTGTGTTTGAAGAACTTCTTTCTTTCTATCCTTAATGGCTCTAATCTTCTATATGTGCACACCTGCTGCTTAAGGAAACGGTCACTTGCTTATAGCACTGTTCAGCTGATGGTTGGACTTGATGGCCTTAGAGGTCTCTTTCAACCTTATTCTATGCTTCTGCTCTGTGATTGTGTCCTGTATCTTTTGCTTTGTTTGGTAAGATCTTGGCCCTGCTGATACCTCCTCTGGATTTAAATCTCTTCCTTGAATAAATAGCAGCAGATGCTCTATAGGTATCTAAATATACATGCATAAAATTCATTTGCAACAATCAGAGAAGTGATGACCTGGCAGCTTCCCTCCCCGCCTGTCAAACCTTCCGCCGCAGTGCCGAGAGGATGGATTAGAAATGGTTTGATGTATGGATGGGTGAAGGGATGAAGCAACCAGAAGTGGATGGAGGGGAGATGCCTCTTGTCAGTGTGTTTCAGTTCCCAGTTTCACAAACCTAAAACACTCAGGCTGCTGAAAGCTTTTCCACTCTCAAAGGCGGCTCCAAGTGTAGCTGCTCAGGGGGTCTAAATTTGCTCACTCGGTTTCATGGCTTTGATGCATTAAGTTTTCTCCCCCACATTCCCATGCTGGTGCTGGTTGCAAGTGGGGACCTACCCCAGAGCACAGCCCTGCTGAGAACTGGTTTCTCCTGCAATGGAGGAGAATATATCTTTCAGAAGGATGCTGCTACAAAATGCCTCTCTTGCAGAGCTACACAGCCATACGGTGACCCACCCAAAGAGACTAAATGTCCCTGGAAAAGCTTTCTGCTTCTCCAGATCTTCTCTCCTTCTCTGGATCTTTTACTCCTACTGCAGTGACACACCAAAACCACCATCACAGGAAACCAGTATGAGAGGTGTGTACTGGATGGACAAACACACCCAGGGAATAGGTTGCCTGTGGAGGTGGTGGAGTCACCATCCCTGGAAGTGATGCCTGGACATGGCATTTCAGGGCATAGTGGTCTTGGCCACAGTGATCTTACAGGTCTTTTAGAACCAAGACAATTCTGTGATTCTATGGATTCTATGACTCTAAGATCCACTGCTTGTCCATTCCATGGGCTTCTACACCAGCTTTATGATGCTGCATCACACAAGGCCAAGCATACGTTTTTCATTCCCAAGATGAATCAGGCTCTGGAGGGCTAAGGCTGAACTCTATCTCAGCATGGTCTGGGCAGGACACCCATGAACATGATGGGTAAGGACATCCATGAACATGATGGGGAAGGTGGTAAGAGCTCTTACTCTCCAGAACAGATATCTCAGAGCACTTAGAAATTCCTCACTCCGAGATCCTGAGCACAACTCCATCACAATAGGTACAGAGGTGCCAGAGACAGAGATGGAAAAGGAAGGAGGCAAAAAACTCTGATTACAAGGCTGCTGGGCCACTTTGGCAAACACCACACATCCATGAGAGACCACAGACCAACCACATCGCCCCACAGAAAACATCACATGAGACTAAAAAGATGCTTGTCACAAGGTATGCCCATCCAGCCACCTTCATCACATCTCCACATTTTCCTCTTCAACCTATCATCTGCCCAAAGGAAATTTGGTTCTATCTCCAGAGAATTATTAACCAGCTTGGAACATTTCCAGAGTGCTCCTTTTGACACTTACCCAACACCTTGTCCCAAAGTGCTTTGCAGGCCTTGGATCTGGGTGTCTGATCCTGGCAATATCAGCTGAGGGGGCACCATAGATCTTCTAACAGCAAAAGAACAGAGTCAATCAGGTTGTAAAGTCTAGATACTATGAAAGAGCCCACCAAAAAGAGGTTTTGGAGCAGAATGGTCTTAAATCTGTATGTACCTGTATGATGCTTTCCTTAGAATTATAGAATGGTTTTAACTGGAAGAGGCCTTTAAGACCATCAAGTCCAACTGTCATCCCAGTACTGCTAAATGCACCATTAAACTACTTCCATCAGGACCACATCTGCCCTGGGCAGCCAAACCCTGGGGTTTGGCAACCTTTTCAATTAAATTCTCCTTAAACCTCCCTTCTTGCCTTACCCATCAACTTGAGATGAAGCCACCAAGCCCTGGGTGCCCTTGCTGCTGAGGTCTGTACTGGTTAGAAGAGGGATGTAACTAGAGACCAGGAAAAGATGGACAAAAGGAAGATAATTGCAGCAGATGGGATGCCTTCCTCTACCCTCAGATCCTGCCACCACTCCAAAAGTTTTGCTGAGCATGGAGCTCTGGCCAGTCCAGCTCACCCACAGCACTAATATAGTGACTGCTCTTTCATATGGTGTTGCTTTGGCTTTGCAGGATCTGAGGAGGACTCTGACATACATCATCTATCTCAAGCATCTATTGATCTCCAGCTCCATGACAATGATTACACTTGACCCAAGACTGACTTTGCTTTGACATCTGAGCTGGAGAGGAGGATGAGGCTGCTCAGCTGGGCATGGGCTATGGAGGAACTATCTTGAGAAGGATGTGTGATTGAGCAACACAGCATGAAGATAAGCATGACATACTGGGTGAGGAGAGACCTCCATCCTGCTGGCAGCTACTGGCCCTTGTGCAGCTCCAGTTGGACAATATGCATCTGCAGCTGCTGCATGCTGTGGCAACAGGACAAGGGGCAACAGTTCTAAACTAGAGCAGAGTAGATTCAGGCTGGACATTAGGAAGAAATTCTTCACTATGAAGGTGGTGGGACACCAGAATGTGTTCTCCAGAGAAGTTGTGCACACCTCATCCCTGGAAGTATTTAAGACCAGGCTGAATGAGACAACCTGGTCTAGTAGGAGGTGCCTCTGCCCATGGCAGGGTGGGTCAAAATTGGATGATCTTCAAGGCCCTTTTCAGTCCAAACCATTCTATAATTCTATGATGCATCAAAGATGAGTAGATGAAACCTTCAGAGATCTTTATTTTGGCAAGATGTAGGTGGGAAAATGCTCACCTGATGGAGATATTCAGCGAGGATTTGAGTGGCAGTTTGGGCCAAAGCTGGCATTTTCTAGGCAGTTCAGCCTATAGGAGCACAGGAATTTAGGATGTTCCTGTCCACATGGAAAGATCACACAGATGTCTGTGGCTCTGGAGAAGATGGTGGCTTGTATGACTGCTTTCCACCAGAATAAATGTGGGATCTTCTCAGTGACTATCAATATCTAGAGGGATGGGGACTAGAGGATGGGGTCAGATTCTTTTCAGTGGAGTTCAGCAACAGGACAAGGGGAAAAGGGCACAAACTGGAACATAAGAAGATCCCACCCAAACATGAGGAGAAACTTATGTCCTTTGAGGGTGCTGAAGCCCTGGAGCAGACCGTCCAGAGTGGTTGTGGAGTCTTCTCCTCTGAAGAGATTCCAAACCTACCTGACCACTGAAATCCTGGGCAAGCTTCTGTGGGTGAGCCTGCTTTAGCAGAGGGGGTGAACTAGATGATCTCCAGAGGTCCCTTCCAACCCCCACCACGCTGGGATTCTGTAATTCACTGCATATGTGGGCAGAAGAAGGAAAATTAAACCAGAGTTACTGTGAAAACATTGTCAAGGTGAGAAGAGTATCCAGACAGCCCAGTCCAAGGACTCCTTGGAAGGACCTCTCAGAATCAGGAACATTTGAGTTCACAAGGGCAAGATGGATGGAGTCACTGGGTTGTAAGATGCAAGGTAAAGAGTTTGGCAAAAATAAAGTGAGCTTTACTGTGGACTTGCTGGGAGATGGAAGGAGAAAAGGAACAGTGGGGTTAGATTGCTCCCAGACAGGTAAAGATGAAGGATAAGAGGAGATAAATGGACCTGGAAGGCACATCTGTACCTGTGGATGAGGTGGAGAGACAGTCTTCGTGCTAGCTGCAAGCCAACCCTCAGACAAGGAAGAGGAGAGAGAAGAGACCTCTTTGCAGTATGATGTTCATTGTGAGTTGCATCAGCTCAAAGATCTGGCATGACAAGGATGGACACCAGGGAAAAATAGATTGGATGTTAGAAACTATTTCTTCATGGAAATGGTTGTCAAGCCCTGGAACAGGCTGCCCAGAACAATGGTGAAGTCACCATCCCTGGAGAGACTCAGAAGCTGTGCAGAAGTGGTGCTGAGGGATATGGTTTAGTGCTGACCTGACAGTGCTGGGTCAGACTTGAGGATCTTAAAAGTCTTTTCCAGCCTAAACTATTCTATGACATAAAATGTTGCCATACAGAGCTGGACTTGGGCCCACTAGACCTGCTCCCACTGACACCATCAGAGTCTTCCAGCTTGACTGGTTATAGGAAGAGACCCTGCAAGACTCGTCTCTGCCTCAGCCTACTTCTTTTGCCTAGATATTATCCTGGAGCATGAAAAAACCCTTCAAACAGAAACTAATCCTTTTGCAAACTGCCCTGAATTAGGACCTGAAGAAAGAGGCTGCCTCAGAAGCATGGCCCTTGCCTGGAGCTCCCAAGCAGAGAGGAAAATGGAGGGATATCAATGGAAAGCTGATGTTCTGCAGAGCTGGCTACACACACTTATTGGTGAGTTGAGTTGGGGAGGGCTTTGCTTCCAGCACAGGAGGGTTATCAAGGGATTTGCTGCTGTTTGCAAAACTTCTGCATGGATTGGGAGGGAGAGGGAGAGGTTTTCCAGCTGTCAGCAGAGCACGATTTAGCATCTGCAGAGTTGAAAATGACCCTTGTGATTACACCTACTTTAGGGGACCTGGATTTTAGATTTCTCCATGTGTTGGATAGAGATGCTTGTGCCTGCTGCATGGGGGAGGGCTGAGTGGGAAGAAAAAAGGGCTGGCTGAGGGGCAGACCACTACTGAAGAAGCCCCCACTCCAGAGGGAAAAGGCTGTGCTGCTCGGAACTACAATTAACAATCTCCTCAGAGCTGTGATTCAGGGCCGTGGATGGGATCACAAAACCAAAGAATCATGGAATTCCAGCATGGGGTGGGAGGGTTGCAAGGACCTCCAGGGACCATGCAGTCCAACCCCCCTGACTAAAGCAGGGTCACCCAGAATCAGAATGTCCAGACAGAGAAGGAGCTTCTACAAACTCTCTGGACAGCCTGCTCCAGGGCTCCAACACTCTCACAGCAAAGAACTTCTTTCTCATGTTCAGATGGAACCTTCTGATTTCCACTTTATGCCTGTTGCCCCTTGTCCTGTCACTGGACATCACCAAAAAAGTGTCTGGCTACATTCTCTTGACTCCTGTCCCTAAGATATTGCTGAGCATTGAGCAGATCCCCTCTCAGGCTGTTCCTCTCCAGGCTCAACAGCCCCAGGGCTCTCGACCTTTCCTCCTCACAGAGATGCTCCAGGTCTCTCAGCATCTTCAGAGCCTTCACTGGACTCTCTTCAGTAGTTCCCTCTCTCTCTCTTGAACTGGGGAGCCCAGAACTGAACTCAGGACTCCAGACATGGCCCCACAAGAGCAGAACAACAGCGGGGAGGGATCCAGGCACTCATTTCTCTCCTCTGGAAGCCAGGAGCAATTCATTTGATGTTCAGTTTATCCCTGATGACCCCCTAGTAATCTGTGCATGGAGATCCTGGAGATTAACATTAGAAAGATGGAGCCTTACACTAGAAAGATGGAACTTAAGAAGAGCCTTCTCTTAAAGAACATTTAACCTGAATTGTGTGTTTGGGCATTGGGCTAAATGTCCTCCAAAGGTTCCTTCTTACCCAAATTGTCCAATGATTCTGTGAAAACTGTGATCACCTCTCGTGAAGGAGGGACCTCTTCTAGAACACAGAACAGAAATTGCAAAGAAGGAAAGCAAAGTATGTGGTGAGGATAAAAACCTTCTCAGTGACAAGGAAGATCTTTGCAGAACATCTGCATCTCAGCTGGACCATGTTGAGCATAAACGATTCAGGGAGGAGGAGGAGGAGGAGAAGGAGAAAAGAGTGAAAAGAAAACTCCTGGTCCTGTTTTCAGTTCAGAAAGAGCCTCAGAGTAGGTCAACTCTTCTGAGTTGAAATAAACATCGATAAGGTTGGGGAAGATATCTGCTTTTAAAAACAAGGAAGCTACCAAGGCCTGTACCCAAGATTAGGTCATGGTTTGAAATGGGATTGGGTCTGGCTGGGCACAAGAAAATGGGAAATCATGTGAGCAGAGTGAATGCTGCAACCAGCCTGTGTGGCATGGTCTGAGGATGCTTTGGGAAGAACTTGCTGGCTCCCCAACACTTGGAAATTGTACCCAAAACTGGCCAGGCATGAGCCAAGGAACCAGGATTGTCACAGAGAGCAGAGAAGGATCCCAGAAAGCACAGTTGTAGGAGCTCCTGGTGTCCAGCACTGAGAACAGAGGGAGTCTGTAGGGAGACCTGGGCTCCAACCCTGATATGTCATTGACCCAAGGAGGAAGACTGTTCCAGAACACCCTCCAGAGCCCAGCTGGAGATGCAGTCAAGCCACAGACAAGCCCTGCCAGCCATTTCCCCACGCTGGGAAGAAGAGGTGCCCATCCTTTCTGGCCTGGTTGGCAGGTACATCTCAGCCAGGCACTGCCCTCCATTACTGGGGTGCAGGGAACTGGGTGAAGGCAATGACTGGTTCTCAAATGTCCCCCACTCTGTTTCCCAGCCCTCCCCTCCTACAAGGCACCTGCCACAGGGGGCCACTTGGCTTCCTCACTCCAAGAGCAGCGCCAGGTCCCAGTCACTGTTAGAAGACACCCTGGCTGGCACCCAGGGCTGTCACTTGATGCATCACCACCTCCTGCTGAGAAGACACTGAGCTCAGTCCCCACCCACGGGCTTCCCCCCAGGTCACCACCACTAACCCTGCAGCATGAGACTCATTGGTGCACGAAGCTACTCTATAAAGCAACACCCCCAACTGAAAGGTGCACGTTGCTCAGATCAGCCCCACCACTGCACAACCACCCACAATGAAGTCATGTCCAGGAGGTGCCCTTTGGTGAAGGGTGGTGCATGGTGCAGCTGGGTTCACAGTCGAGATCCGCGCTGGGGTGAGCCCTTTGCAGCGTACTGGGGCACGGAGCTATTTGGCTCAGGAGGGCTTACGTCATGGAGAGAAGATGCCACCTCTTACCCAGGGGCCTCCCTGTGGGAAGGAGCATCTCCAAATTCCTGGAGGTATATTCTAACCGGCACAGACTGTGCTAGGAAACATAACAAGCCACGAGCTGCAGGGATCTTCTTACACCAACGGGGCTGAGAACCTGGCAGCAGGATGTGTGAGGCTCCAGCAGCAGATATCTTCTCATGCAAGGGGACAAAATATAGCAGACTCTAAACTGACACAGACAGAGGCCCCAGCACCAGGCTAAAGTTTCATTCTGAAGGGACAGGTGGACCAAGGACCACAGCTAGACTGTTGGACACGGGCTCAGGGCAATCACCCATCCAGAAGGGACGGTCAATCTACCCACATCATTGAAGGAGGGAGCAAGCAAGCCAGCCATCACCATTTCCCCCTTGCTGTGCTTCTGTCCTTGCCCCCTGCCTGTCCCCAAGCTCCCTCTCCGAAGCTCTTAGACCTCACACTCCATCGTGTTGTCCCATACCTGCTGCGTGGTTGCACCATCCCAATGAACAAACATCAACACTGGATGGCTTGAGACATCACAGACTCATGCCTCCCACCACACCTTTTGCACCCCAGTTCCAGGCCCAAAGCTTTGCCAGGAGCCATTACCTCACTTCCAGGGCATGGAGCAGCCCAAAATGTCCTTGACAAGCTAGTACCAGCACCAGGTCTCCAGCCATCTTTTTCTCCCCAGCCTCTTCTTCTCTGAGAGCAAGAAGGGTCCTTGGCACACCCAGGTTGGCTGCTGACACAGTCATTTCATAGACTCCAATTGTCTATTTTTACCCAACAGTTCCCTTTATTGAGCCTTTTGGTTTGTCCAGGAAACCAAATCAATAGAGTCTCCCGAGGAGAACATTGCCTTTGTGTCCTCTTCTTCTCCCCAAAAGCATCTGTTGTCCTGCTGCACCCATACATCCCACTGGCATGGCTGGGGCCAAAGGTCTCAAAGCTGGAGGGGATCTCCGGTTGTCTGGTGGGGATGTTTCCTTCTCAGGGTGGGAGGTCAGGCTGAGAGAGTTGGGGTTGTTCAGCCTGGAGAAGAGAAGGCTCTGAGGAGACCTTCCAGTGGCCTTTTGGTACTTAAACAGAGCTGCAGGAAAGCTGGGGAGGGACAGCTGATCAAGGAGCGTGGTGACAAGACAAGGGGTGATGGTTTTAAACTAAAAGAGGGAGATTTAGAGTGGATATTAGAAAGAAATTCTTCACTGTGAGGGTGGTGGGACATTGGGCCAGATTGCCCAGAGAAGTTGTGGATACCCCTTCCCTGGAAATGCTCAAGATTGGGTGGGGCTTTGACTGACCCATTCTAGCAGAAGGCACTCATGGTGAAGTGGGGTAGAACTAGATGGTCTTTAAAGTTGCTCCCAACCCAACCCATTCCATGCTAACCATCCCTTGAGGGACCTTAGGGGCTGCTGATTCAGGGGGTGGAGAACACTGGTGCTGGCTGAAACATGCAAACTCTGCTGAAAAAGTCCCATCTGGAGCTGCCAGCTTCACTCCTTTGGATAGCACAAGCTGATTTTCACACCAAACTTGTGCTCACCTGCTTTTGGAGGTGACCTGAGGGCTTTCCAACTCAAGCACGTGGCAATCAATGTCCATTACCTTGCAGCACAGTTGAACCATTATGCCTCCTAGAAAGGAAACCACACAAGGAAGCCCATCTCTACACCCCAGTGATGCTGACCAGGACCCTGCTGTGTGTGCACAAGGGACGAATCCACACTTCCCAATTCAGTAAGTCTAGAACTGTGTAGCATGGAGCAACCTGAGCCATGCTTCAGCTGTCTCAGGCTCCAGTATGTTATGGTTATCTCCATGCTGTGCACTGTAAAAGGTCTTCAACCCACCATAATACTTGAATCACATTCACAAAGCATGAGTGTCTTAGCAGAGACATTTGCTGGTCTGGGCCAAATGAAGCCAGGCAGATGAGTGAGTTCCACTGCCCAGGAGCATCCATTTATGCTCTTTGTCACTATTGATGCAGCTGAAGGCAGACACCACAGGGAGAGTGCAGGTGAAACCCTTATAGCACACAAGGAAAGGCAGAAGGGTTCATAAACCATGCTGGCATTTGCCTTCCCAACCAGCATTTTACTGGGCCCATATCAAGCTGGACAGGCAACAAAGAGCAGGCATGGAGGTTGGGAGACGTTCTCAGAGAGGCACTTCAAGGGTTTGCAGCCCAAACCCATAGCTGCACCTCATGCCCTGGATTGTTCATCTTTCAGATTCAGCTTCCAGAGGCTGGAAGAGATGTAGCTTCCAGCACAGCACCATCTGCTTCTTCGCTCATCACTGATATGGCATTCTCACCCAAGTCAGGAAAGCACATAGGCATGGCATGAGGGAGAGATCCATCACCAAAGGGAAGGGAAGGATCAAGGCCAGGTGAAGACACCATTAGTTATCACCAGCCCAACTACAAACTGGGGACCATCAGCGTGAAGCACACTGGGGAATGAGACATGGTGATGGCACCAAGGGCTCTCACAGGACATGTCTGCCTTATGAGGCTGCAGGGAAATGATGGAAATCCTTCTGGGAGTGACCCCTAAAGGATGTGAAGCTGAAGGGACCCAACAAGAGGGATTTTCTTCATCAAAGTAGAGGGGAGGGAGGAATGAAGGCTTCTGGTTTGAGTATGTGACCATCACCATGCAGGCATAGTCCATTTGTGTGCCTGTGCATGGGGCACACAGTGATGCCCCTGAGTGTCTACAGCACGTGGAGGAAGTTTGGTGGGACAGGGTCACCTTGGATTTATTGTTAGAGGATGCTGCTTCTGCTCATGTGACAGAAGCTCTTCCCTCACCCCGACCAGGCCATTCAGAGCCATCAGCAGCAAATCCCCACACAGTCACACCCAGGGTCAGATCCAGGTGTTATACAACCACATCATACAGACCAGTTCAGGTGGACATGGGACCATAGATGATAGAATGGTTTGGGTCGGAAGGCACATTCAAAGCACATCTAGTCCAACTACCCCACACTCAGAAGGGTTATTTTCAACCAGAGCAGGTTGCTCAGAGCCCCAGACAACCTGACCTGGAATGGCTTAAGAGATGGGGCTTCTACCACCTCTGTGGGCAACCTGGGCCAAGGCTTCACCAACCTTAGTGCCAAAAATGTCTTTCTTCTCTCCTGTCTACATCTCCCTCTTTTAGTTTCAAACCATTACCCTTTGTCCTGCAATAAAAGACCTTGTTAAAAGATTGCCACTATCTTATAGGCCTCTGTAACTACTGGAAAGCCACAACTTTTCCCTGGAGCCTTCCCTTCCTCAGGCAGAACTCCAGCTTCCTCATTCTGTACTCCCATCATTTCCATGTTCTCCTCTGGACCCACTCCAACCATGTCTTTACTGTGCTGAGGACCCCAGTAGCTGGTCCCAACGCCAAAGGTGGGGTCTCTGCAAGGTGGAGCAGAGGGGCAGAATGATGCCCCTCAAATCTGGTGGCAAGAGAAGGGTGTGATTCCAAACCCTGCATGTCTTGAAGAAAGGTGTAGAGCTGCCATGCTGCTGTGTGGTCTCCAGCAAAATTACAGAATCATAGAATCACCCTGGTTGGAGGAGACCTTGATGATTAAGTCATATATCATCAAGTCCACAGTGCTCAGTTGTCATATGGGATCTGGTGCTGTCATCACAACTGCATAGTGAAGGAGCAGGGTCCAACTCTTGGAGACATTGCGCTTCAATCCTGGAATGGGAAGGTCCAAATGTCCCAACCCAGGATGCTTTTGACCATCCCCACAGCTCAGTGTAACCTGAGAGCCAGTAAAATTAAAACCATTCATCACAGGACGTTGGTGGGAGGAGACGAATGTACTGGAACCATGACAGCTCACAGGCCAGAGAGACATGTGCTCCCGAAACTGTGAAGTGAGAAACTCATCACCTGGGGGCCACAGCTAGAAGAGGCCCAGAAATGGGCAAAGCCAAGAGGCTGGGCAGAGATGCAGTGCTTAACATCCCTGCTTTGGGGCAGGTTTGCTCTTCTTTTTCTCCTCTAATCCTTCACCAAAACACCCTGTTCCTTTCTGAGTAGGACTCTTCAGCTCTGGCTGATTTTGGCACTGCTCTGTTCCATAAAGTCCGTGTCCTCCCTCCAATTTCCTTAGCTTCCTGCTGCAAACTGCAAAAAAAAAATGAGTGCCTCTGAGTCCATCAGAATGTGGAGAAACTGCAAAGGGAAAAAGGCCTCTGAGTTTGCCAGAACATGGGGGAACAGGGAGAATAGCCCAGAATGGGAAGAGAAAGGGCAATTTGGAGAGGCCTCTACTTTGAAGGACAGGAGGCTATGATGATGGCTGTGTTTAAACCACAACTATTCCATCCAAATTCACTAGGATAAATCCTCCTCATAAATCTCATTTGAAAGACAGGGACCTCCTCTCCCAGGCTCTGTGTCTGCCAGGGATGACATCTTCACAGAATCATAGAATTGTTTGGGTTGGAAAAGACCTCTAAGATCATCAAGTCCAACCACCAAGCTAACACCACCACTGCCATTAAACCACATCCCTAAGCATCCTATCTGCGTGTCTTCAGATCCCTGGAGCCTCCATGGCCACGCTGCAGCTTCTGCAGGGCCCTAGAGCATGGTAGAGCACCTGACTGGGGTGAGGCAGGGGGTCAGGCCCTGTAGATGAGCAAGCTTTCATCGCAAGGCGCAGGTCCAAGCCCTGAGCTATTCTGGGCATCTCATTTTCTCTCCCGTGCTCTCTCGATCAGTTTTCCTTTGGCTCTTCCCCAGTAGACGCAGTCCTCCTCTTGACAGGCTGGGGTTGTTCTCCCTCCCCTCCAAAGGTCATCCCTCCTTCAAACCACCCCTGCCATAGGTCACTGAGCACTGCAGCTCTGACAACTCACAGCTCAAGTTAACAATCTCTGGAGCCACAGAGCATCTAAATGGAAAAGGAGGCCACCAAAGTGAGAAGCTGTCTTTGAAACACAGAAGTTTCTGCTGTGCAAGAGAAGCTGAGGCACACCGCAGACCTTAGCAGACTTGTGCTGAGGTGACGAATCCTGTGCTGTTCCCATCTCCCTCAATCCTTGCCTGGAGGAATTAGAGCAATCATGGAATGGTTTGGGTTGGAACGGATCTAATTCGAACACTTTGCCATGGGTAGGGACATCTCCTAGTAGACCAAGTTCCTCAAGACCCCATTCAACCTAGCTCTGAATACTCTGAATGCCACTAAAATTAATCATCACATTGATTTTATCTCCAGATCCCACGTGGATGCCCAAAAGCTGCTTTGGACACTACTTTGCAGAGATATCTTCTCCTTATCAGAGCCATCAGCTTCCTCCTTCTATCTGTTTTTCAAACTCTCCTCTGAGGAGAGGAAGGAGCTCTGAGAGTGACAAGGAGACATGTGTCAGCATCACCACCGCTCGTCTCATCACTGCCACTCATCAAATCACCACTGCTCATCACACCACTCATCACTCGTGCAAAGCCTGATGTCTGACACCAACAGAATCATCAGATGGCTCAGACAAGTGGTGTCAGGAGGCCCATCCACCTCGCCAACTGCCCAAGGGTCAGATCAACATGATCTTGCTGCCTGAACAGGCAGTGGGTGGAAAAAAAGGCCCCAGCTTTGGACAGAGAGATGTTCCAGGAGCTTGCCAGCTCATAGCAGTCCAGAAAAGACTCAAGGACTGGTGGAAGGGCTCAGTGGAACTTCTTGGTCCTTTAAAGCCTCCATTGAAACCGTGGTCCAGGAGACATGCACAGACCTTGGACACCCAGCTAACCAGCCAACCTATCAAGAGCCCACAGGTCACTAAATATGGACAGAAAGTATGGCTTCTTCTCCACAATGAGGATGGCAGCTCCCAGACCCAGCTAAATGAGACCAGAGGGTTGCATCCAGGCATGATGGGCACTGATGTTTGTGCACAAAGCATCACCTCTTCCCTAGCACAAAGCCAAGCACTTGAGCCATCCATGAGAAAGGACCTGGGAAGGGACCCCAGCAGCCCCACCTTGCCATCTCACCCCTACCAGGTCCTCCAATGACCCTCAAGCCCTGCATCTATCTCCCCACCATGACCTCTTCCCTGTGATGGCCAAAATAGAGCTATTGAAGATTAATGCACATCTTGTGTCACAGCCAGAGGCTGGCAAGAGGGAGGTCCAGGCAGCCCAAGGATTAAGCACTCTTGGGTTTATTGGAGGGAAGCAGAATCAAAGGTGGTATTTTCTGGAGCATCTCTGCCATGTGTCTTAGGGAGCATGAGGTGAGCCTGGGTGTGCAAAGTCTCTTCCAAGTGTGATTGTCCCATTTCTGCTGGTCTTGAAGCAGGGCAGCCATCCTGGCTGTATGGTCTTGACCAGTGGCTTCCTTTTTGGTGAGGACAATTGATGTCCAGGTGCTTCATGCTGTGGGGACACTGGGAAGTTAGCAGCCTTGTTGAAAACAAGTGCTAGCAAATCATCTCATGGAGGACTTCTGTGCAGAATGAACTTCTCCAGCACCACAACTCAACAAGTCCTGGTTCATGCACAGGCCAGCCAGGTGCTCCCAGGTATAAACCCAGAATAACTCTGATATATTTGTAGGACTTTTAACTTATCCTCCTGTCTCTGAAGTGCCACCTGTGCTTCTCATTCTCTTCTTCCTGCAGCAAAGAACTGTGGCCATGGGCTTCATGTTTAGATGATCCTCTCCCCTGCGTGTCAGGACTCCAGTCTCAAGTGAGAAGATCAGAACCCTTCAAGATCAAGAGCAATCAAAAGGCTTCCCATACTCAAGCTACAACCTCACATTTCTGGTACCCAACTGCCAATCCATGGGCTTGGAGTTAATGCTGTGAGATCCCTGCAACTCCTAGACCAAAGCAGGTGCAGCCTTCTCTCTCTGACAATAATTGGCCAGCATGTCAGGGCCTGTGTTGAGGAGAATGAGTCTGTCCAGAGGGATTGGCCAGGGACATTGCCCTTCACTCCTCAGGACTGTAAAAAAGAATAAACCAAACCAGTGTGGTTGTGTGGTTTTGTGGTTTTGTCAGCCTGGAGCCTGGAGTCCCTCTTTTTATGGGGTGGAATCACACTTGGGAAGTTGCAAAGTGTGATAGTAGCAGCACTGCACAAGGCATTGGTCTAAGGATGCAGACACAGCAGGGGGTGGAAAAGGCTTTCATTAAACCGAGTGACATCACCAAAATTACTCCAGCCCAGAGCTGAGGAGAACCAGCCTGTCCTTCTCATTCCCACATGTATGAAAATGTCTTCCAGTGTAGGGTTGAATTCCTAGCACCAAAACCGTGGAGCAGCCCGAGATGAGTGATTCAGCTGAATGAAAGAGATCCAAGGCTCTTCTTCACCTCCAGACCCAAACCGCTGAGCATGCAGCCAAGTCGATGTCCTCCACCTTTCTCCTCTGACCTTAAGCAGTCTGGGTGATGTTTCAAGGTTCTGCATGGAGGCAGAAGAACATTGTCAGGGGGATTACCCTGTCCTCATTGTAATGCACATGAATGTCAGAAGGGACATCTTTTTGTGAGATCCCAGGCCCTCTCAGGTAGGGACAACCATGATAGGTTGGCATCTATATGACATTTAAACAGCACTTGGCTCTGTCACCCCAGTAATTACTTCCTTTTTTCCTGGTTAAAATCCCACTCATCCTGGGTTTTGGAGCAGACAGAAGGACACCAGCACATTCAGAACATCCAAACAGCAGCTTTTCACATCAGCCTTTCAACAAACTTCACAAAGGTGGCAGGACCTCGAAAAGGTTTGGAGAATGGACAGCTTCACAATGTCCCTGCTTACTGTGAAGAGGTTGGACTAGATGGTCTTTAAAGGTCCCTTCCAACCCAAACCATCCTCTGATCCTATGAAAACAACCATCCCAGCACTGCCTACTGGCTTAGAAGGATCCAGTAACATGGGAGATATCTAGGAGAGGGTAAGGAGATAAGATCAGCCAAGGGACAGATCAAAGGATGGACCCCACAGGCAGATGATGGAGAGGTACAGTCAGCAGATGGATGCAGTCCTAAAATCCTGTATGGCAAAATAAATGAGACAGGAAGAGTGACAAACAAATGGAAGACGCCTGCTGTAGGTGGATGGCTGAGTGACAGACATAGATTGGACATTTGGAAGAAGTTTTTTGCTATGAGGGTTGTGAAACATTGAAACAGGTTACCCAGGGAGGTGGTGGAGGTCCTACTGCGTGAAGACATTCAGGATTGATGGGGCTGTGAGTAACCGGATCTAGTTGAAGATGTCCCTTCGGACTGCAGGGGGGTTGAACAAGATGACTTTGGAAGTTTTCTTCCAAGCCAAACCATTCTATGATTTCATGACACATCACTGGGTGATGGCTACCAGGCTTGGGGAGGGGACACCAGAGAATCATAGAATTATAGAACTGTTTTGGTTGGAAAAGACCTCTAAGAACCATAGACAGGAGGAGAAGGGATGTGTGTTTGGGACACCATGTAATCATAGGATTATAGAACTGTTTTGGTTGGAGAAGACCTCTAAGGACTACAGACAGGAGGAGAAGGGATGTGTGTTTGGGACACCATGGAATCACAGAGTTATAGAGCTGTTTTGATTGGAGAAGACCTCTAAGGACCACAGACAGGAGGAGAAGGGATGTGTGTTTGGGACACCATGGAATCACAGAGTTATAGAGCTGTTTTGATTGGAGAAGACCTCTAAGGACCACAGACAGGAGGAGAAGGGATGTGTGTTTGGGACACCATGGAATCACAGAGTTATAGAGCTGTTTTGATTGGAGAACACCTCTAAGGACCACAGACAGGAGGAGAAGGGATGTGTGTTTGGGACACCATGGAATCACAGAGTTATAGAGCTGTTTTGATTGGAGAAGACCTCTAAGGACCACAGACAGGAGGAGAAGGGATGTGTGTTTCCAATCCTGGTTTGTTTCCTGGTGTATGAATCACTTGGGCCCTCTTTAAAAGAACACTTCCAGAACCTACTTCATATATATAGCAGGGGGGTGGGGAGAGGGGGATAAGAAAGCTCAGGAGGTGGTAGGGTGGAGACAGAGAGGGTTTTGTTCCCGACTCTCCAAGTTGTCTTGGAGAGAAAATGATATTTAAATAAATCAGGTTGGGTTTATTGTGTGCAGGAAGGAAAAAAAAATCAAGGGAAAGGAAAAACAAAACCACAAGAAAACCAAACCAAAACCTGGATGAAGGGGAGGGGGGAGGTGGGGGGGGGGATAATAAGAAGTAAAAAGAAGAATTAAAAAAAAAAAAAGCTCCATATTTTAGAGTCAGCTGAGAAGTGACAAAGTAATTTGCTCCTGGCAGTCTATCACGGCAGTCTAATTCCCACTGACACCATTCAGCTGCTGACTACACTAACTGTCAGAGTCAATTAGCCAGGAGCCAGCAGCGCAAAGTGTTTACGGGTGCTAAAATTCACCCCGCACGCCGCGCGGAAGTGAGAGAAAATCGCTTTGGAAGGGAAAGGAGGAGAGTCGAGAGGATGGGGGAACACTAACGACGGCCGCGGCTGCACCCCGGCACGACAAGCGCCTGCAGGGCAGCGGGAGGCACAGTGTGCAATCGCAGGATCATAGACATGTCAGTGAGGTGGCAAAAGGCCTCCGAGATCATGCAGGCCAACCAGCAACCCAGCACCGCCATGGCCACTAAACCATGTCCCTGAGTGCCACCACCACTCGCTTTTTATAGCATCATCGAGGTTGCAAAGACCTCAAAGATCATCAAGTCCAACCTTCTACCCAGCACCACCATGGCCACTAAACCATGTCCCTGAGTGCCACCGCCACTCACTTTTTATAGCATCATCAAGGTTGCAAAAGACCTCAAAGGTCATCAAGTCCAATCTTCTACCCAGCACCACCATGGCCACCAGACCATGTCCCTGAGTGCCACCGCCACTCACTTTTTATAGCATCATCAAGGTTGCAAAGACCTCAAAGATCATCAAGTCCAACCTTCTACCCAGCACCACCATGGCCACTAGACCATGTCCCTGAGTGCCACCACCACTCACTTTTTATAGCATCATCAAGGTTGCAAAAGACCTCAAAGGTCATCAAGTCCAACCTTCTACCCAGCACCGCCATGGCCACCAGACTATCATAGAATCAGTCAGAGTTGGAAGGGACCACAAGGATCATCTAGTTCAAATCCCCCTGGCATGGGCAGGGACACCCTACCCTAGATCAGGCTGTCTACAGCCTCAGCCAGCCTGGACTGAAACACCTCCAGCCACGGGGCCTCAACCACCTCCCTGCGCAACCCATTCCAGCCTCTCACCACTCTCATGCTCAACAACTTCTTCCTCATGTCCAGTCTGAATCTCTCCACCTCCAGTTTTGCTCCATTCCCCCAGTCCTGTCACTCACTGAGAGCCTAAAAAGTCCCTCCCCATCTTTTTTGTAGGCCCCTTTCAGATACTGGAAGGCCACAAGAAGGTCACATCAAAGCCTCCTCTTCTCCAGACTGAACAGCCCCAACTCTTTCAGTCTGTCCTCACAGGAGAGCTGCTGCAGCCCTCTGAGCATCCCTGTGATCCTTCTCTGGACACGCTCCAGCATCTCGTCATGGGGGCTCCAGAACTGGATGCAGTACTGCAGGTGGGGTCTCAGCAGAGCGGAGTAGAAAGGGAGAATCACCTCCCTTGCCCTGCTGGCCACATTTCTCCTGATGCAGCCCAGGATCTGGTTGGCCCTCCTGGCTGCAAGTGCACACTGCTGTCTCATGCTGAGCTTCAATGCCACTGTCCATGTCACGTAGAGTCGGGTACACACATAGAATTATAAAGGTTGGAAGAAAGAAGCCCTTCAAGCTCAGAGTCCCCTCACTGACTGTCTCCTTCCACCATCAGCACAGAACTATGGGACCTTTAAATGTCATCTAGTCCAACCCCCTTCTCAGTCAGCATGGACATCTACTGATCTGCTTTTATACAATCAAGGAATTGTTTCAGTTAGAAACAGCCTCCAAGATCAAGCCCAACCACCAACCCAACACCAGCATGGTCATTGAACCATGTCCCAGACTGCCATGTCTACCCCTTTTCTGACACCTACTCATCTACTTTTATACAATCAAGGAATTGTTTCAGCTGGAAACAACTTCCAACATCAAGCCCAACCATCAACTCAA
Organism: Pogoniulus pusillus; assembly: GCF_015220805.1. Lineage (NCBI taxonomy): Eukaryota > Metazoa > Chordata > Aves > Piciformes > Lybiidae > Pogoniulus > Pogoniulus pusillus. Next base: position 19,825,717 of record NC_087277.1, read on the forward strand.
CACTGGCATGGTCATTAAACCATGTCCCAGACTGCCTTGTCTACTCCTTTTCTGAACACCTCTGGGGACTGTGACTCTACCACCTTCTTGGGCAGCCTCTTTCAATGCCTGCCCACTCTTTCAGTATAGAGATTCTTCCAAATATGCAATCTAAACTTCACCTGGCATGGCTTGAGGCCATTTCTTTTGCCCTGTCATTAGTCTGGTGCTAAACCAGCACCACATCTCTGCATCTTTAAACCACCTTCTGGCATAGGGATTCAATCATCTCCCTGGGGAGACTGTTCCAGTGTTTAAGAACCCTTTCAGGGAACAATTTTCTTCTAATGACCAACCAAAACCTCCTCTTATGCAATCTGAGACCATTAGGTCCTGTCCTGTCATTAGTTACTTGGGAGAAGAGGCCAACACTGGCCTCGCTACAACCTTTGTTCAGGTAGCTGTAGAGAGCTCCCCTCAGACTCCTCTGCCCAGCCTCTCCCCCTACTACATGCTCACCTCTTCTCTTTTCTCAAGCACAGCTCTTTTACACACAGATGGTCCCAGATGCTCCACAGGCAACTGAGCATCTCCTTGCCTGTCACCAAGGCCGTCGGTTTGAGTGCTCACCAATGACACATCCCCAGGGCAGAACTGCTACCTGTCTTATACACCAGGCAGTGCAGCCTGATAGGACATGCTGAAGAGGGTTTTGTGAGAGATTAGGCTGGCTGGAGCTCAGCAAGTAAAACAAACTTTCACTTCTCAAGTGCTTAGACTTGGAATCCATTGACCTGGAGTGGTCTCTAGAGCATCCTACTGTAGGCACCAGCTCGCTCTGGTGGATGGAATGGCTGAATGACCAAATACCCTTTGAATTAAAGGATGAAGGCTCTGGAAGACAATCAGAGGAACTTGGCTCTGAATGGCACCATCCATGCTGGAAGCAGCTCCCTAGACAATGACTCTTTCACAACTAGAGGTTGGTCTCCATGCTGACTCCATCTCTTCCACTGCAGGTCTCTATACCCTGGGTGGGAGACAGTGCTAGGAACACTGTGCAGTGACTCTACAGGACATTGGCAGCATGACGTTCATGGCAGAAGAGATGGAGCTCTATCAAACATTGCTAAAGACCCCCACAGGAAGTTTCCATCGTGCTCTGGACCCCATCCATCAGCTCTTCCCAGCAGCCTCTGTGTCAAGGTCAGAAAACTGGATCTGTGAGATTGCTGCCACAATGAGATCTTGCAGGCTCTGTTCCTACACCAGATCCTCATGGTGTAGGAACCTGATTCAGAGAAGCTGCTGGCAGCAAGACATAGTCATGGTATCCTCCTGTGATATCTCAGGCTTGAATGTCAGATGGATAGAACCTGTTTGAGGCTCGGTAATCAAAAGACTGCTGCAGTTTTTAAGTGAAAAATGGAGTTCAGAACGATACAAAAAAAACCCTCTGTGTCATTCAAATTTCTTTTATTCAGCATCAAAGCAAAGTAGGGGATTTGGGGAGATCTCATTTTTGACACCAAAACTTCCAGGGAGCATTTTTTTTTGTTGTGGAAATTCATAATAATTATTTTTCCTTTGCCAGTGGAGATAAAGGATGGAGGGGTTGGGCTCACTAATTTTTTTAAGGAGGAAAAGGTACAAATCCCACAGCCCAGAAACCAAAGGGCAAATACAAAGGCAATCTCCAACTGCAAGTGTAATTAGAAGACCAGCAGTTGCTCTGCCTTTTGAGATGCTCCAAAAAATGGTTCCCTTTCTACAGCAGAACTCACACATAGTATCTCTGGTGCCTGCTGAGGTTGTCTGCAAAAGTTGGTTGATGTGCTTTGGACTGCACAAGAAAGTGTTTTCCCCTCTGAGCAGCAACTGAAGAGCTTCATCCCTCCAAGGAGCTGAGTAGAAAGCTCCTTGGAAGTCCCACGAGAGACAGAAGTGTGATAGCAAGGTGAGCACATCCCTTGCTACTGCAGAGTTGTTTTGGTCTCCTCCAGCCCTCACTGAAATCATCAGGTGTCACCAGTGAGTGTGGGACCTGCGGAGATCCAGTCTCTTGCAGCTCTGTCACCATCTGCTTTATACTCCCTCAGGTAATCAATTAGGGAGTGCATTCCCTGGGCACCTCAAGTGTGGATGGTGGTAAAGCTGGACATGAACTGGCACTGGGCACTACCAGCCCAGAGCCAGCCCTGTGCTGGGCTGATCCCCAGCAGTGTGGGCAGCAGGGAGAGGGAGAAGATTCTGCCCCTCTGCTGTGTTCTGCTGAGGCCCTACCTGCAGTGCTGGGACCAGCTCTGGAATGCTCAGCATAGCAGAGACATGGACCTGTTGTAGTAGGGCCAGAGGAGACCACAGCAGTGGTCCAAGGGCTGGAAGCCTTCTGCTGTGAGGTGAGGCTGAGAGAGTTGGGGTTGCTCAGTCTGGAGAAGAGAAGACTCCAGGAAGACCTTCTGATCACCTTTCATGACTTATCAAGACCAAGAAGAAAGATGGGGACAGAATTTTTAGCAGGGGTAATGGTCTGAAACTAAAAAGAGGGAGATTTGGACTAGAGAGAATGAAGGCATTTTTGACACTGAGGGTGGTGAGACCCTGGCCAAGGCTGCCCAGAGAGGTGGGAGAGGTCTCATCCCTGGAACCATTCCCGCTCAGGCTGGTTGGGACTCAAAGCAACCTGCTCCAATTGAAGATGTCCCTGCTGACAGCAGAGAGGCTTGAACTAGATCATCTTCAGAAGTCCCTTCCAAACCAAAGCATTTGATGATTTTTATGATTCTAGGAGTAACAGAAGTTTACCAAAAGCCCTGGATTTGCAGACAACAACCTCCCTGCTAAGGCAGTTTTGGTGATGAGCAAATTGCCCCTTCTTTTTTAGATTAGTTTTTTAACTTTCACTTAGATCTGTGCCTCTACCCTGAGAAATTCAAAGCCAGAACCCAAGCTGGTGTGAAACTGCAACTGAGTCATCATGGAGCTGTGGGAACCTGCCTATGTGCTGTCACCTGGGGTTTTAGACAACTTCTCTGAGAGCAGACAAAGGCTGCAAGATTCTGACAGCCAAAGGCAGGGTTTGACTAAAGCCAACTGGAGGTGCACAGCAAGTTGGTAATGAAGGGCAAGAAGAAAGTAATGCTTTTATCACTGTCCCCTCAGCCTTTGAGGATCCTGATGTAGGTGAAATGGTTCTGCCCAGTCAGTTGTTATGGATTCAAAGGAGAGCTCATGGCAAGGGTAGATGACCAAGAAAACTGAATGAGAGGAGCTTAGTGAGCTACCTACCATCAGTTCCCACCTACAACTCTGTGGTTTTACTTAAGTCATTCACAGAATCCCAGCATGGTGGGGGTTGGAAAAGACCTCTGGAGATCATCCAGTTCAGCTTCCCTGCTAAATCAGGGTCATCCAGAGAAGGTTGCACAGGATCATGTCAAGGAGGACTTTCAATCTCTCCAGAGAAGAAGACTCCACAGACTCTCTAGCCAACCATCACCCCTTGTCCTCTTGTAACAGCACCTGCTAAAAAGTCTGTTCCCAGATTTCTCATGGCCCTCTTCGAGCCCTGGAAGGCCACAAGAAGGTGTCCCTGAAGCCTTCTCTTCTCCAGGCTGAACAACTGCAACTCTTTCAACCTGGTCTTAGAGCAGAGGGGTTCCAGCCCTTGCATTATTTTTGTGGCCTCCTCCAGACCTGCTCCAACAGGTCGATGTCTTTGTTTTGTTAAGGACTCCAGAGCTGGACACAGTACTCCAGGTGGAATCTTATTTCTCCATCTGTCCATCCATCCATCCATCCATCTTCTTCCAAGGCTGTCATTCGAGTATCTCAGTGTCAAATTCTCTTTCCCTTCCATGCCATAAGCAGACTGTGAGATATGTTGTCCTTCTCAGTTAAGTTCACATGGTACGTCACGTCTCCAGCCACACAAAACTCATCACCCAAAGTCATGTCTGCATCAGGAGCCATCCCCCAGTGGACACCTGAGCATCCTCTCACCAAGTAGCATGATCAGTGTCATCAAGAGTCCCTTGGCTCTTCTTGAAAGATTTCCTGTAGCTGGAGTGGATCCATTTCTTCACTAGAGTGCTTTTATGGAATGTGGTCCCATGACAAATCATCTGTGCCTCAGTCCATGATCCTATGGCCAAAAGATGGCTTTGGATGAACCTCTGGGAATGCTGGAATGATCCTGCACAGAAAGGTAGCACTCAGGTTGGGACACATTGTTATGCAGTGCAAACCTTGAGTTGAGACGTGTTTCACTGGGAGTGAGATGTGTTGATACCAACATCTTCTGCACAAGGTCTGTAGGGGCTGCTGTGACAGGGGTGATGGTTTTAAACTATGAGGGAGAGATTTAAACTGGAGAGAAAGAAAACATTTTTCACTATTAGAGTGGTGAGACCCTGGTCCAGGTTGCCCAGAGAGGTGGTAGGTGCTTCATAGTTGGGACCATTCCAAGTCAGGCTGTTCGGGGCTCTGAGCAACCTGCTCTATTTGAGATGTCCCTGCTGATTGCAGGGGGAGTTGAACTAGATGGCCTTTAAAGGGTCCCTTCCAACCCAAATTATTGGATGATTCTGTGGGTCACATCCCACATCCTTCACCCATGAGAAGTGATGACCAGGTCATCTGACAGGTTGCAAACTTCCCCCACATTGTGCCAAGCACCTCACATGTCCAGCAACCAGCCATAGTGAGCTCTTCCACTGCACCTAGTCCCTGAAGTTAAGGAGAAGCCTGAGGTGACAGTTGCCAGCCAGGAGCATCCAGCTTGAGTAAAAGACCATTTGGACCTGCATGATTTCCAAAACCACCGTGTTGTGTCTGGATGCAAACAGCCTGGAAGTGCTCCAGGATGTGGAAATCTTGTACAAATCTAGTCCCAGGTCTAGAGGTGAAACTGGAGTTTAAACCTGGCATTGCCCATCTAAATTTGAGTGGAGAGGATCCATGTTACCTCTCCAAGGATATCTGTGGAGCAGGAGAACAGCTCTGGGAGTCACAGCAGCTTCTCTTGGAGTCATTAGGGAGAAGCAGGCATTTTCAGGTGTGACTCATCTGTCTTTCTGCAGACATCAAAGTCCAGAGGAGATGAATCGCCCCTCCAGCAGGACCAATTTTTCTCTTTGGCAGCAGAGGAAGCCACGGTGAGCACAGAGAGCTGCTCTTGGAGGCATGAGTCCCTCCTGGCATCTCTTCTTCTTTAAACAAGAAGCGAGTAGCACATCCTCACTGAAAACACCCCTCGCTTTCAAAATCCCCCTTGAGAAGAAGCCATCATACTTCACTGTCACCCTTCTTTGCACACAGGTTTCCTCCATGCTCTGAAAAGCTCAGCTCTAGAAGAGGAACACCTCTCCTCTCTCCCACAAGGCATTCCCATGGGGAAGAAAAGTGTCCTAGCCCCATGGCGGAGGAATTACAGCCCAAATCTATGCTAGCACCTGACATTTATGGAAGCACCTGCTTCCCTAGATCAAAATCACTGGCTTGAGGGCAGGTGACAAACCTGCAGCAGCAGCACCACTTCAGCTCCTGGCACAGAATCACCGAATGGTTTGGGTTGGAAGGACCTTTAAAGCTCATCTTGTTCAACTCTTCTGCATTAATCAAGGACACCTTTAACTACATCAGGTTGTTCAGAGCCCCATTAAGCCTGACCCTGAATGTTTCCAGGACTGGGGCCTCTACCACCTCCCTGGCTAACCTCTTCCAATGAGGAATGCTTCTTCGTAAAGACCTTCTTTGTCCTCCCTGGAAGTGTTCGCGGCCAGGTTGGATGAAGCCTTGAGCAACCTGGTCTGGTGGAAGGTGTTCCTACCCATGGCAGGGTGGGGAGAGGGGGAGTGAAGTGTTTGAGGCCAGGTTGGATGAAGCCTTGAGCAACCTGGTCTGGTGGAAGGTGTTCCTACCCATGGCAGGGTGGGGAGAGGGAGAGCAAAGTGTTTGAGGCCAGGTTGGACGAAGCCTTGAGCAACCTGGTCTGGTGGAAGGTGTTCCTACCCATGGTGGGGCAGAGAGAGGAGGAGTTGGAAGTGGTTAAGATCCCTTCTAACCCAAACCCTTCTATAATGCTATGATTCTGATGTCCAAATCTCCTGGAATCCGGGCTGATAGCATCACCAAAAGCCCACTGCTCTCCTTCCCGCATATTTACCACTTCAGGAGGTGTCCCTCATCCCAGCAAGAGGCAGGAGATAACGTTCCTCGAATTATTTACACCACAACCCATGAAAAGAGGTGGGAGGGAGGGAGAGAGGGAAGGAAGAGGAGAAGGGAGGGGGGAAGCAATAAACCCACCACAAACCTGGTACGACAAGCTTGTCAGTTGACTTCTTAAGCAGAAGGCAGCAAACCGTGCAGGCAGGCACCGAGTTGAGTTTTCTCCCAATTAAATTTAACAAGTGACGCCCCTGAATCTTTCATGAGCATTCAGGAGCTTTAGCCCATCTGTCTTTACGCGCACACACACGAGTCCTTTCAACACCGAAACACTCCCAGCAGCTAACCCTGCCTTTTCCTCGGCTTCTTCTGCCTGGGGGGGTTGGGGTTTCTTTCTGGTGGGGGAGGAGGGCGTTGTTGTTCTGGACCACACCAGCAGCACCCAAAAGACTTCAAACCCCTTCTACATCAGGCGGCCAGGCTGAAGGTGGCCAGAAAAAAGGGTCTCATCTGGGCCATCTGCTCAGCACGGCCGCGGCTTCCCCGGGAGAGGCGGCGCTGCCTCGCCGCTGCCGCTGCCACCTCGGTTCCTTCCCCCCCTTCCTCCCTGGTGATCGATTGTCACTTTAATTATCTGTCGTGCCCGTGACGTGCCGGCAGGTTCCTCAACCTGAGCCAGCTTCAGAGTGGCTCCCGGGTCTCGGTGCTTCGTGTGCCGCCTGCGCAGCGCCGGCTGCTTTCAATTACAGCGCCCAGGGAGCCTGAAAGGAGCTCCCGGAGACGGGCAGAGGAGAGGAGGGGAGGACGAGGAGCGGAGGGAGGAGGATGTCCTCGGGTTAAGCAGAGAATCAGAGAATTGTTTTGGTTGGAAAAGACCTCTAAGATCGTTGGGTCCAAGCATCAACCCACCGCCACCGTGGCCACTAAACCCTGTCCCGAAGTGCCGTGTTCAGACAGGTTTTGACCGCCGTCAGGGGTGGGGACTGCTCTGCATCCCTGGGCAGCCTGTTCCAACGCCTGACCACTCTTATTTTCTAATATCTCCATCTAAATCTGCCCTGGTGGAACATGAGTCCACTTCCTCTCATTCCAGCACCTGATACTGGAGAGAAGAGGCTAACCCCACCCCCACCCCCACACTTCATTCCAACCTCCTTTCTGGGAGCTGCAGATAGCCAAAAGGTCTCCCCTCAGTCTCCTTTCCTGCAGGTCCCTCAGCCACCCCTTACCTGACCTGTTCTCCAGACCCTTCAGCACCTTTGTTGCCCTTCTCAGGACATATTCCAGCATCTCAATGTCCTTCTTGGAGTGAGGAGCCTGAAACTGAACCCAGATGTGGCTGCATCAGTGCCCAGTACAGGGGCATGACCACTTCTCTACTCCTGCTGGCCACACAACAGAGGGCTGCAAGGTGCAGATACTAAGGTGAGATGGTGGGAGCCAGGGGGAGTTCACCCTGTGGGCTGGGGACAAGCAAGCACACCAAAGATGGGCAACATAAGATGTATTTGCAGGGGAGGAAGATCACCTGTTGTCCTTCTCATGGGCTGTCCCATCATCAGCATGAGGAGGAACTGTTTCACTATGAGGGTAATGAAACGCTGAAACAGGTTTCCAGAGTCCAATTCCAGAGAGGTGATGGATTCTTCATTGTTGGAGTCATTCAAGGTCAAACTTAATGGAGCCCTGAGCCACTTGACCTAGTTTCTGATGTCCCTGCTCACTGTGGGGCAGTTGGACAAGGCTACCTCTCAGGGTACCTTCCAACCCAATGCATTCTATGACTCTATGGTCCTGCTGCTTCATTAGCAGCATGACACCACCAGCATAACGTTGACAGAAATGGCCCAACACTTCCTTCATTCTTGATCAAGGGGCAGGATGGAGTTCCTTGATCCTGGAATCAAGGAATTTTGAGACATGAGGAGACTTCATCCACTTGGTCCTGGCCTCACCTAACCACCTACTGCTTGCAACAGGTCTGCACAGTGATGAGGAGTGGTGAAAACAATGCCAGCAAGTGATGGAAAAAGGACCCAAATTAAGCAGGTGAAAGATGTCTGCAGGACTTTAGGGCCACAGTAGGTTGTATCTGCAGGTTTAGGGGTTAAGGGACAACAAGAGCAAGGAGGAGCTCGTGTATGCCCACAACAATGAGCCAGTTTGGATGTGGCTTTGAGCAGCCTGCTCTAGTTGGAGATGTCCTTGGCTTTAAAGATCTCTTCCAACCTAAACCACTCAATGATTCTATGACTCGATCTGCCCCCAGCTCTCAATCTGGCAGGCTGTTGAGTTGAACCATCCCCACCCCAGTCCCTGTTCTCAACCCTCCAGTTGGACACAACGCTCTACATCTTGACCCCTTAGAGGCCACAGGAAAAGGGACAGTGCTGGCTTTCAGCTCACACAGCACTTGGGACAGGTGGTACCAGCATCACTTCACAAGAGTGAAGAGATGGAATTGTCTGATATGCTTCAGCGGGGGAATTTCTAAGTGAGGACAACCCTCCTTTGACACCAATTCTCTTTGTTTGCATCCTCCCCATCACTCAGCTGTTGTTGCTGCCTCTTGTCCTATGCCCTGGGGACTGGTAGGACCCAAAGGCCCAGCAATATCCCTTTGCAGGTAGGCAGTGAGGCTGCAGGGACCTCAGCAGACAGACACGTGGGTAGGCAGATGGGTAGACAGATGGAAGAAGGGTCTCCTGTACCTGGAGGGCAGAGGTCCTCTGGGAGAATGGAGATGCTTAAGCTGCACTAACTAGAAGCAAAGGCAGAAATTTCAGAGAGTTTCATACCCAGGCTGAGCTTTGCTGCTTCCCAGAGGATCACCATGAAAAGCCAGTAACAGCAGACATTTTCATCCCAGTCACCTCCAGGGGACAATGCTGATGGCCCTCCTGGGGTTGGAGTAGATGATCTAATGGGTCTTTAGCACTTTTTTTCAGCTCTCAATTTCATCCCCTCAAGGCTAGGCTTGCATCCAGAGACCAGGCTCTGGCTCCTAGTCCCATGCCAAGCCAGTAGCAGTCAGGGCTTCTTTCTCCTGAGTGATGGAAAAGGCAAAATCCAGCCTTTGAGTGAGGAAGGGGACTGAGAAATTCCCCCAAGCCCAACTTATTTCAGAAAGTCCCATGGAGTTTCTTGCAACTTCCTTTGTGCTGCCTGTTCCCACCAGCAGTTGCTGCTCTAAATGCTCCCCAAGCTTGTGTAGAGCATTGTAATTACTGAGGCTGCAGCCTGACCCAAAACCATCACCATGGACTAGATGACCTTCAAGGTCCCTTACAGCCCAAGCCATTCAGTGCTGCTGTGATCATTCTTGGAGCCTCTTGCAGGAACAAGTGAAGTCCTGGACCCCTCTTTTTGCTGGCTTGACAAATCAGCTCTGATTGTGCTGGAGCTTATGGGTTTGAACCACCATGGGTTTGGCTTCTTCATCTTCTCAGCTCCTGTCCACATTGCCTCACAGTTCAGCACAGCCATGGATGAATGAAAGTTCTGGACCATTGGGTTTTATTCTGCAGTTGGTGATGCCATGATTAGACAGCTACAAAGAGAGCTCAGATCAGCTCAGAGATGCTTTTGACTCACTTGCTACATCCCTAAGGCTCCACCACTGGCCAGGGGTTCCAACTGGAACAAAAGGGTCTTTAAGGTCCTTTCCAATCCAAATCATTCTATGTTTTGGTGGTAAGACATCAGTCCTCCCAAAGTCTGGGAGCACAGGAAAGAACATGAAGGCAATGTAGGGTAAAGGCACTGTCTAATTCAGGCAGCCCTTTAATCCACACCTGCAGCTTGCTTTCTGTCTCTGGTGGAAAGATGCCCATCTCCCCAGTCTAGTTACAGCAGACCACCTCCAGAACTCTGCAAGTGCATGTGGTGAGCCTCATCAGGGAGCAGATCAAGGTTAAAAGGATCCAGGGAGACAGAACACCCAGAGATTTCCCAGATAGAAAAACAGTGCACCTTGTTCACTCCTGTGGAGCAGCGTGGCCTTGGACAGCAGTAACTGAGGAGCCAAAAGCCCCTTCTCATGTGCCTAGTGGTTACCCTTGCTGGCATCTCTTGGATCTACAGCAAAGGCTTCCTTATCTCCAGCTTTTAAGAGGCTTTATCTGACAGTGCATTTCACATGGTTCAAAACCAGTCCTTCAGACCATCTCCAGGAGGTTGACCTCCATTAGCTTTTGCTACACCAAAAGCATCCTGAAAAAAGCCTCTGGCCCACTGATGCAGAGACACTGAGCTGTAGAGAAATCCCTCCCCAGTCAGCAGGCAACCTTGGCGTGAGCTGGGATGTTCCAACGGGAGGCTCCATGTCTGAAGCATGCCTGTGAGCCTCTCCAGCGAAGCCAGGGCAGTGTTTTGGAGCCAGCAGTGTTAGTCCATCCACACCATGCTGCCCTCAGGACTGGTGCATGGGCTCTTCCCTACCAAAAACATGGGACACTTCCCAACTCAAACCCAGAGAGTTTGGGAACAGGTCTGGGAAGACCTCTTCCACCCTCAAGAAAGTTCAAAAGTTAGATTTTTAGTGCAGGTCACCTCAGGGAGAAGCTCTGAGCAGGTCCCAAGCAAGGAGAAAGCAAACAATGTCCTGACTTGGGGCCATTTCCTCTACATGAACAGCACAAGGGCTTCAGGGACTTGTCCAGCACGTCAGCCTCCTTGGCACTCAACTGACCTCAGCTCCCTCTTTGCTGTCACTCCAGACCCACTGCTGGCCTGAAAGACAGCGATAAAGAATTAATCAAGATGAAGTTCTCATCAGTGTTAATGCTTCAGAGCTCCTGAGCTACCACTCATAAGCATTTTGAATCCTGGTACCTTGCTTGGCCTTATGAAATGATCAGGATGGAGAAGGAACCAGCATGGTGACCTCAGCCTAGGTGCTGCTCCCACCACCATGGGGAGCTAAGTGCTCCTGAAATGAGCATGGAGGAAATGGCCACCAAAGGGCTGTCAAAGACTTCACTGCTTCCTCTCATCAGTGAAGAGACCACGATACTCTTCTCCCTTCCCATGCCTACATCTTCTCTTGCTCTTCCTCCCCTGCTCAGGGTATCCCATGTCTCTTCTGACATTTAGTGTCTGGAGCACAAGTCTTGTGAGGAGCATCTGAGGGCCTAGGGTGGCTCAACCTGGGGAAAAAGAGGCTTGGTCATAAAAGACCTTTAAGATCATCAAGTCCAGACATTAACCCAGCATGAACTGCCAAGTCTACCACTAAACCATAGACTTCAGCACCACACCTTCATCCCTCAGATGGCTTTTCAATCCTTCCAGGGATGGAAACTCCACCACTGTCCTGGACAACCTGGGCCAGGCCTTGACAATGCTTTTCATGAAGAAATTGTTCCTCACATCCAACCTAAGCCTCCTCTTCTGCAAATTGTGGCTGTTTCCTATCATCCTGTCACTTACTACTTGAGAGACTGATCCCTTCCTGGGTCCAACCTCCTTCCAGGGAGTTGTAGAGAGCCAGAAGGCCTCCCTTCAACCTCCTTTTCTGTAGGCTGAACAATCCCAGTTCCCTCAGATGCCCTTCAGAGGACTACTTCTCTGCCTTGAGGCATGGGAGCAGAGCAAGATGTTGAACTCCTGTCATAAAAGCATAGAATTAAAAAGTCCTAGAATCATGAAGTCATAGAATGGTTTGGGTTGGAAGGGGGCTTTAGAGGCCATCTAGTCCAACACCCCTGCAGTCAGCAGGGACATCTTGGAATCATTATGGTTCAAAAAGACCTTTAAGATCATCAGGTCAAACTGCTATCTAAGTACCAAGTCTGGTGCTAAACCATGTCACTCAGCACCACACCTCTGCAATCTTCAACTAGAGCAGGCTGCTCAGAGCCACATCCACCCTGACCTGGAATGCTCTCTGGGCAACCTGGGTCAGTGTCCCACGACCTTCCCTGTAAAAAGTATCTTCCTTCTCTCTACTCTCAATATACCTCTTTGTCTCACACCATCGAGAAGGATCACCCAAACTCTAAAGCCACTGCAATCAGACCAACTCAAAACACAACCAAGAGAGCGAGGCAGCAGAGGAGCAGCCTGGAGCTGATGCTCAGTGCTCAGTGTGATGTAAAATCGACCTCGGCTGCGTAGGCAAAAACTCATCCCACAGAAACGATGTGCATTAGGAAACCAGAGCTGCCCCTGGACGCCACACGTGTTACGGGGAGATGGTTTACATCAAGTCCTTTCTAGAGGAAACTGTCAGCCTTGACAGGCAACAGATTTGACCTCCCTTGACGATTGCCCCAATTTGTTCAGCTTTTTGCTTTATGGATCCCCGCCAGGTTTTGTGTTTGGGGGTTTTTGAATTTGTTTTTGGTTGCTTTAAATACTTCCTCTCCGTGGCTTTGGTTTGGGTTTGTGAGGGGTTTGTTTCAAGGTGCATTTAGCACCATTAGAAGATGCCTGACTGACATCCCTGGTGACCAGGGACTCTTTAGCTGCGCGATGCGTGTGGCATCATGAAGTGCAGAGGAGTCTTCTGTGTAAACAGTGGGTGCTTTTAAATCCATCAACAGAGAGTCCTGAGAATTGTCCTCACACTTCTGCTTGCTGCACCACTTGGGCTAGAGAAACCTGATGTCCATTAGCCATGGTGGCTACAGCTACCTTAGGATTCATCTCATATCATTTTAACCCCATTTTCTTGTCACATCTCTAATTGTTCTACCCTTCTGGGGATGACCTGCACCTCCTGGAAGTAGTGGTGGTTAACCATGGGCCATGCATAAGGAAAAGAAGGCACCGAGGAGCACAGAAAAGCCAGGGATTTCATGGAATCCCAGCACAGTGAGGGATGGGAGGCACCTCTGGAGATAGTTTAGTCCAAACCCCCTGCTAAAGCAGGCTCACTCATGGGAGGTTATCCAGCATCACAGTGTCCAGATGAGTTTGGAATCTCTCCAGAGAAGAAGATTTCACAGCCAATAAGGGCTGTCTGCTGTAGAGCTGTGGCACCCTTCACAGCAAAGACCTTCCAGGAGCCAGAGTGTGCTTCTACATAGGTTCTACCCAATACCTTCTCTGTGCAGCTGGAACAGCCTTCAGCATGATGCACTGGCACCTGGGAAAGGACTAAAGGACATGGTGGGGGTGCCCAGACTCTGCCTGTGAGGTGGTCTCTGGAAGAAATGTGAACCAAGAGAACAAAGCCAGGAACACCTATGAGCAACCCAAGCTGTCCTGCACAAGTTGGGATCTCATTATCAGGTATGAGGAGCAAATGGATCACCCTTTTTTCTCCTTGCCAATGCAGAGATGGAGCCAGGCAGAACACCCTGATCTCCCATAACACCACCTAGGCAGAACATAACTGGAAGAAAACCTCCCAGTGCTGCTGAGGCCACCTCTGACCTCGTATTGGGCATGATGCATCTCCTTCATGCAGGGTCTAGCATGAAAGCATCCTGCACTGAAAAGACCATGTATGCTCCTTGTCTGGGACTCACTCTGGCTTGTTTCCTGATAGTCTGTATTTTCACCTTGTCCAGTTGGAAAAGAATCTGGATCTCTTCCCTAGTCCTTCACCTCCAATCTCTGATGGTATCAGCAGACCTTTCATCCCACTCCTTTCACCAGATTAGTATGGTGTCCCAAATCCCAACCACTGTCCCACTCTAGCCATGGGCCAACAGGTCTAACACTGCTACCCCCAAACATTCCCTACCCGAGGTGCTCATATCCACCTCATCCTTGAAAAAAGTCTTCTGGCCCAAATTCTGCTCCAACATCGCCCAGTATTTGATGCCCACAAGCCACAGGAGAATCTGGAGTGGAGTCTCCATCTCTAGAGTCATTCAAAACCTGCCTGGATGCCATTCCGTGCTTTAAGAGATCCTGCTCTGGCAGGGGTGTTGGACTAGATGATCTCCAGAGGTCCTTCCCAACCCCTGCCATTCTGTGTTATGCTGTAAGAGGAGCTGTATGGAGCCAAGGGGGATGGGTGAATGATTGCTTCTGCAGCTTCGGTAGGGTTAACAGCTCAGAAGATGCCGCAGCAGGAGACCAGTGGCTCCCTAGGTCCTTTGCAACCCAGGCTCAGGTTTCTGGTATATCACAAGAGAAAGGGTTGCTGGGGAGGGATTGAGGGGGGCAGGGGAGGGAGAAAACTGCAGACACGGTGGAAACATGAAAAACAGCAACAATAAAAAGGACCAAAAAAGCTCATAAAATAACAAATATCAAAGAGAATAGGTGAGTGATGACACCACAACACAAAGCGAACGCAGGCAAGCGGCAGACTGCACTGAGCCCTCCTCCGCCCCCCCTTTCCTTACACCCCTCCAGCTTCCAACCCCCACCGAGAGCCAATGCCCATGGGGAAGGGAGCAGAGAGCAAAAACAAAATGGGTAGCTACAGCACAGGTTGAGCAAACCCACTCTGTCCTCACCTGCTGTCTCTATGTCCATGGGGTGGCAGTTTCCCAGCTCCCATATCCCTTTTCCCCCATCTTCTTCCCCACCCAACCACAACCACCACCATGAAATGGTGAGAAAGGAAAGTGGAAATCCAACTAATAAAAAATAGGCTTGGAAGAACATGCATATGCCACTCACTGTCCCCAAGGTCCCTTGGACAATATAATCTAACCCTCACCGAGGTATGTCAAGCCATATCCTACCATCAACATTTACCTCCAGGGAAACTGAGGCACTGAGGAAGGTCCTTCTCCAGGAATGGGGTTGGAGATCCTTACTAGAAGAAGATTCCTCTCCAGGAACAGAGTTGGAAATCCTTACTAGAAGAAGATTCCTCTCCAGGAATGGGCTTGGAGATCTTTACTAGGAGAGGATTCTTCTCCATCCCTCCCATCCTTTCCCATCAAGGTTAAATTAGTGCCCATAAAGAGCTCAGCACTTCTTTGGTGGGGAAGCATTGGCTGCTGCTTACAGTACAGCATCCTAATGATCCACAACTTTATCAAGCTGCCAGATGATGATGGTTTGGTGGAACAAGAGCATGGCTGAGTGGCATATGCCACATATGACCCCATGCTTGGAGATGGGTGGAGACAGCAGCATGGGTACCCCAATCTAGATGAATCCTCCATGTCCCATAGCACCTTATTGTCCTCTCCAAGCTTTGTGGTGAGGGTTAAGGACCTGATGATGACATTTGGCCCAGCACTGTGTGCTGTGCAGGATGTTCTTTGTGATGGAGATAATCATAGAACCATACAACCATACAATTCTCTAGGTTGGAAAAGGCTTCTGAGATCATCAGGTCCAACAATCAACCTAACACCACCATGGCCATTAAGCCATGTCCCAGAGTGCCATGTCCACAGATTTCTTGAACACCTCCAGGGGTTGTGACTCCATCACCTCCCTGGACAGCCTGTTCCAGTGCCTGACCCCTGAGATCATTGAGTCTAACCATCTTCTTGGTGGAGATAACTAAAGAATGGCTCATACATGTCCATAGTGCCCAAGGGTGATGTAAGGAGCACCAACATGTGTAAGAAGAAATAAAGGCTAAGATGCTTTAAGCTTAGGGAGGGGAGCCAGGATAGCACCCTTCCTCATTAGGGACTTAGCAGCATCTCCCCTACTTCCAGCTTGCCTGCCAGAGAGGGACACATCTGTCTCCAAAGCCCAGAAGCACCTGGGGACAGGGCGAGGAAGCCAGTGCAGCTGATTTCCCAGGGCGCAGGCACAGCTGTGATCTCAGGGAAGCTGCCAAAGTCTGAGAGCAAAGCACTGATTAATGTGGTCCTCTGGTGGATCCTGCACTGCAGATGCGCAGCCTGCTGACTCAGAACCTTCTCACAAGGAGACACAGAGCCAGCAAAGCCAACGGGAGCCAGGATGTGTGCACGGACCCTACCCACCATGGAATCATAGCATGGGTTGGGTTGGAAGGTGCCCTCAAGGGTCATCTAGTCTTTGGGTAGCCTGCTCCAGGGCCCTGAACCCTCAAAGCCAAGATGTTTCTCCTCATCAAACCTCCTGGGTTCCAGTTTGTACACAGTGCCCCTTGGCCTCTCACTGGGCACCACTGACAAGAATCTGGCCCTGGCCTCTTGACTCCACCCCTATAGTTCTTGCTGAGCACTGAGAAGATCTCTTCTCAGACTTCTCTTCTCCAGGCTCAAGAGCCTCAGGTCTTTTAGCCTTTCCTCCTCACAGAGATGCTCCAGGTCCTTTGGCAACTTCCCAGCCATCACTGAACTGTGTTTCTCTTGAACTTGGAAGCCCTAAATTGGACACAGTACTCCAGATGTGGCCTCATTAGGGCAGAGTGGAAGAACCTCCTTTGATCTGCTGGCCACACTCTTCTTCGTGCACCCCAGGAGACTGTTGGTTTTTCTGGCCACATGAAGAGCACTTAAAGTTTTATTTTAAGAGAAGCTGAAACTCTGCAATAACCCCCACTGGAAACATTGTGACAATATCACAGAATCATTTTGGGTTGGAAGAGACCTTTGAGATCATCAAGTCCGACCATTAACCCAGCACTGCAAAGTCACCAACATTCACTCATATTGCCCATTTCTAATTAAAGTGGAGAGCTTCCTTCTCTGATGAACTAACCCATTGGAAATTAATTAGGGGGTGACCAATACCAGAGCAGCAAGCAAGGAGAAAAGACATTGCCATCAGCTGAGCCTTGCCTGATTAGCCTCAGAAGGAGACTCCTGGCAAACAGGAATCGACTGCCGTGCGTTGGTCCAGCACCGCATCGACCTGGTGTGCCTGTGGTTGGGAATGTTAATGAGCTCCCACAGAGGGGAAAGGAGAGCATTTGTGGAGGAAAAGGCAGCTCTTGGTGGGTGCTATCTCTAGGAATAGTTGATTCAACACCATCTCAGCAACCCAGGGCCATGCTTTGAGTACTGGGTTCAGTTTTGGGGCCAGCACTCCGAAAACAACATTGAGATGCTGAAGCATGTCCAAAGAAGGGCAATGAAGCTGGTGAAGAGACTGAAGAACAGGTCTGGTGAGGAGCAGCTGAGGCAATTGGGGTTGTTAAGCCTGAAGAAAAGGAGGCTGAGGGGAAACGTTCTGGCCCTCTGCAAGTCCTGAAAGGAGGTGGGAGCCAGGTGGGTGTTGGCCTCTTTTCCCTAGTAACAAGTGGCAGGATGAGCAACTGCAGCCTCACATTTTGCTAGAGGAGATTTCGGTTGGGCATGAGAAAAAGTATCTTTTCCCAAAAGGGTTGTCCAGGCTGCCCAGGGCAGTGGTAGAGTCACCATCCCTGGAGATATTTAAAAGACACAGAGATGGGTTGCTGAGGGACATGGTTTAGCACCAGACTTGGGAGACTTAGAGGATGGTTGGACTTGATGATCTTAAAGGTCTTTCCCAACCAAAGCAATTCTATGATTCTAACTTCATCTTCAGAGATGGTCAATGGGCTGCCCAGAGGACATGCAGCAGTAAGGACCAGTAAGACCATCTGGTCCTTCTGCATGGAGATGCTGTCACTGCTGTATATGGTGGTGGATTTGGGCAGGTTACTTGGTGAAGACCTCTGCTTATGCAAACAGGGCATGGAGGGGCCAAAGAGAGTATACAACCATCCCAAAAATGATCCTCAGTCCCCACCTGGGGACAGAACTTCACCTGAAGGCTCCATCCCTCCCACCACCTCCATTCCATTGCCCACTTCTCCCACAATTCACCTACCTCCCCCTGCCCATCCCTTCATCTCAAACACCTCGAGTCCACTGGTCATCTCTCCCACCTCTATCCCTCCTATTCAATCATCTCCATCCCACTGCCCATCTCTCCTGATAAACAAGCTCCATTCCATTGACCATCCTGCCCACTTGACCACCTCCATCCCATTACCCATTCCTTCTGGTAAATGCCTTCCCATCCCATTGCCTCTCCCTCCTATCCAACCACTTCCATCCTTCCCACTCAACCATCTCACCACCAGAAGCACACTTGGTGCTTCCCACAGCATCACCCTCACTGTGGCCACCCTGTCTCCCCTCTCAGTCCCATCACCCACCTTCTACAGAGTGCAGAAGATGAGCACCAGGGACGTGTAGTACCAGATGGGTCCCATTGTTGCAAACAATTCTTAACCACCACCCAGAACTTACTTGGCTCTGGATTTGTGTTGAATGAGAGGAAAGCCAGGCCTGGGGTTCCATGGCCTCACTAAGACCTCCACACCTCCCTCCCAGTGAAGCACAGCCCCATCAATATTTCATTCCTGACCTTGTGGCTCTGGCAGCCTTTCACCTGGTTTTCATTGCAATTTTCTTCACTCTTCTGCTCTCTGTCTGGTGCCTCCTCAGCCTACACTAATGCTCCATCCCAGGAGACCCTCAGGACCCCCATGCTGGCTTCTGAAATATTATAGAATCATAGAATCAATTCATGGAGCAGGAACCTCTGGCCAGGGAGGCTGCAGGGGGGAACCTTGCCTGTGATGACAGTGTGATGATGGCCCCAAGCACATCAGGTGGAGAAGCATCCTTTCCACTTCTCCTTCCCCAGCTTGTCCCAGAAGAGGATGGGAAGAACCACCTTCAGCAAGAACTCTTTGGCAAGACTATTAGCTGACCTTCTAATTGCACTTAAAAATGAGCTCTGAGATGTCTGTTGTTCACCCTTGAAAAGACACAAGAAGAGAGGAGGCAATAAATGATCATCAGAGTCCTTATTTTAGGACTGATGGATAACCACAAGGGGAAACTACTTCAGTTTGTGTTTATCTCCTCTTTCTTCCCAATGGCAATGCTGTCCTGGAAAGGCTTCAATGTTGAGAGGAGGTAATGTCTTTGTAGGTGGAATGGAGGAATTAGCATCATGGAATCATAGAATCTTTTCAGTTGGAGAAGACTTCAAAGGTTGAGTCCAACAACTGACCTAGCATGATGATGGCCATTAAGTCATGTCCTGAAGTGAACAAGTGTTCAATTCACCATGTTTGCTGGGGATGGAAGATCTAATTCAGCTCACCTGTGGCTTTTTGTCCTTTGTGGTCAAGCTATCAAGGCTGAGAATCATAGACTCATAGAACTGCTTTGGTGCAAAAACACCTCTAAGATCGTTGAGCCAAACCATCAACCTGAGACCACCATGTCCCAAACTGCCATGCTTATACTTTTCTTGAGCACCTCCAGGGATGGTGACTCCACTACCTCCCTCTCAGATTCAGCTTTTTTCTTGTGTGCTCTGAAGGTGCTGCTCACCAAGTCACCTCCTGAAATGGGAGCCAAGCCCAGCCTGGTCCTTCTGCTCCTCCTTTCCCATGAGGATTTCCTGCAGGGAACCCAGGCATGAGAAAAGGAGGAGTAAAACTCTCCTCATCCCTCTCCTGGAGCTATTGGGGGGACCAAACCTTAACTTCATTTCTTCTCACCCCTGATTTTCTTCTTCTGGGCAGCTGGAGCATGGTAACCCACCTGGGCAACATGTCCCTTCCTTAAAAGTTAATCAGCAGCTGATGAATATTTCAGGAAGACAAAGAGGCCAGGTAGATAAGGTCAATCTTTTATTCATGAGCTTCGGGGAAGGCAAGGCCCTGGGCAGAGACTTCCAGGCTCAGTCAGGTCATGGACATCTTCCAGTGAAGGTCTCATGGCTGATAGCTCTTGTATGGCTGATGCACAGCCTTGTCCTGAGGGGATCATAGCAGTATCCATGAAAGGAGACTGGGATGTCCCACCAGTCCCTGTCACAGGGACACACATGTTCTCCTTCTGATTTTCCCTGTGTCATGAGCTCAAGAGATGAGTGGACATCACCTAAGACCACCATGGCCATTAAACCATGTCCCCAGGTGCCTTACCTACACATTTCTTTACCGGGTTTCAAGATCATCGAGCCCAACCTCCTAGTTTGGTATCATCAGTGATGCTTAGACATCCTCAGCCCATGCAGAGTTGTGCTCCAACTGGACTCTGGTCACATGTAGCAGAGGTTCACAGAATCAAAGAGTGGTTTGGATTGGAAGGGACCTCTAAAGGTCATCTAGTCCAACCTCACTGCAGTCAGCAGAGACATCCTCAGTGGATCAGGTTGCCCAGAGCCCTGTTGAGTCCCACCTTTTATGTCTCCAGGGATGGGGCCTCAACCACCAAGCTGGGCAACCCGTTCCAGTACTCCACCACCCTCATGGTAAAGAACTTGTTCCTAACATCCAGTCTAAATTGACAAAGCTGGTGGGGGGCCTGGAACACAGCCCTGTGAAGAGAGGCTGAGGGAGCTGGGGGTGTGCAGCCTGCAGAAGAGGAGGCTCAGGGGTGACCTCACTGCTGTCTACAACTACCTGAAGGGAGGCTGTAGCCAGGTGGGGGTTGGTCTCTTCTCCCAGGCAATCAGCAACAAAACAAGGGGACACAGTCTCAAGTTGTGCTGGGGGAGATCTAGGCTGGACATTAGGAGGAAGTTCTTGACAGAGAGAGTGATTGGCATTGGAATGGGCTGCCCAGGGAGGTGGTGGAGTCACCGTCCCTGGAGGTGTTGAAGCAAAGCCTGGATGAGGCACTTAGTGCCATGGTCTTGTTGATTGGATAGGGCTGGGTCCTAGGTTGGATTGGATGATCTTGGAAGTCTCTTCCAACCTGGTTGATTCTATGAGCCTATGAAATTTGCTCTTCTCTGGCTTGAAGCCATTGCCCCTCATCCTATCACTGCAGGCCTTTGTAAACAGTCTCCCTCCATCCTCCTTCTAAGCCCTCTTCAGGTGCTAGAAGGCCACTGTGAGGTCTCCTCAGAGCCTCCCCTTCTCCAGACTGAACAGCCCCAGCTCCCTCAAACTGAGATTCAGTCCTTCTCTACCAAAACATTTCCTTAAACCCAGCCTGGCCACAAAAAGTGGCCTGCCACTTAACTGGCAGCTCGGAAGACGCTAACGAGAAGGGCGTTAATTACCCAGCTTATTAGGTGTCCGCGTTATTAACATAACCCTGACGGAATTAACTTGCTACAAAGTAGCCTGCAAATATTAATTGCCTCAAACTTCCTCGCGGCTCGGCGGTATTAATAAGGCAGTAATTCTGTATGGATTGTGTAGCTGCAAAGTTAATGACGTGGCAATTTGATTTGTTCGCGGAGCAGAGCGATAAAGCCCAGGAAGTGTTCTCCCAACAATCAATTGATATTTAATTAACGGGCGGAACCTGGCGGCGCAAATCGACGCTAAACGCCCACCGCGGCTCCTGCCGAGGGCTGCGACAAAAGCCCTCGACATAACCAAAGAGGAACAGCCCCACCCTGCACCAGTACAGGTGAGAGGGTGACCTGTTGGAAAGCAGCTCCGTGGAGAAGGTGCTGGCAGTGCTGGTGGACGAGTTCGCCACGAGCCAGCAGTGTGTCAAGAAGGCCAATGGTCTTCTGGGGTGTATGAAGAAGAGTGTGGCCAGTAGGTTGAGGGAGGATCTCCTGTCCCTCTACTCTGTCCTATTGTGCTAGCTGTAAATATAAGCTTCATTCATGTTTCCAGAGCTGGCTGAGTCTAGTCTGGATGATTTCTAAAGTACAGTTATAGACAGAAATGGACAAGGTAAAAGGTGATACAGAAACACAACTCCCTTCCCAGAAACCTGAGTCCTCAGGAGATGCTCTCAACTGCCCCTTCACCTTCCCCCCTACCCCCTCTCAAACTTACCCCAGTCCCAAGAAGAACAGAGGTTCAGCCAGAGGGTTAAGAAGCAAAGTGGATTAGTCCAAGATGGAGGGTGAGGTTAGAGAGACGCAGCTTAGCCTGCAGCCCCAGCAAGGGTGATGCCGAGTCTGCTATCTATGTTTTGACTTATGTTTTTATACTTCTCAGCAGGCCTATGAGGGAAGTAGGCATCACCATTGTTTTCCTTTCTCAGCCTGTAATCTTCTCACCAAAACATTCTAGCTAGGCTCAAACTAGCACACCTACTGAGGCCACAGCTGCAGTCTTGGGACCAGTTCTGGGCTATCCAGTTCAAGAGAGACAGGGAACTACAAGAGAGAGTCCGGTGGAAGCTACAAAGATGTTAAGGGGAGTAGAACATCTCTCTTATGAAGAAAGGCTGAGGGACTTGGAGCTTTTTAGCCCAGAAGAGAGAAGACTGAAAGGGGAGCTTCTCAGTGCTTATCAGTAATTAAAGGGTGGGGTGTCAGGAGGATGGACTCAGACTGTGGTCAGTGGTGGTCAGTGACGGGACAAGAGGTAGTGGGCACAAAGTGGAACATACAAACATGAGGAGGAACTTCTTTATGCTGGTGATGGTGGAGCAACGGAACGGGCTGCCCAGAGAGGTAGTGGAGTCTCTGTCTCTGGAGTCATTCAAAACCTATCTGGACACCATCCTGTGCAACCTGATTTAGGTGACCCTGCTCTGATGGGGAGTGTGTGGACCAGATGGTCTGCAGATTTCCTTTCCAGCCCCTGTCACTCTGTGATTCTGCAAGTCTGCGGCTGACCCCTCTGCTCATGCTCCTGCTTTGTCTCTTGTGGTTGCCCTTGCCAAGCCCTTCTTTTTGATCCAGACACACCATGGCCAAAGTGGGAGCCTCAAATAAACCTATCTCAGCCCCACCAAAGGTGGCCTGATGATGGCAGCTTTTCTTTCAGCCAGTTGATATTGTCCTCTCCCTTTGGGTTGCACCTGCATCCAGATGGGCTTCCAATCTTGCAGCTGGAAATGGTCCAGCAGCCCTGTCCCCATGGAAAGGAAGATGATGACAAGAGGAAAAGGCCTCAACTTCCCCCAGGTGAGGTTTAGGTTGAATATTAGAAGAAACTTCTTCACTGAAAGGGTTCTCAAACACTGGACCAGGCTGCCCAGGGAAGGGGTTGCATTGCCATCACTGGAGAAGTTTAGAAGCCACAGAGATGTGGTGCTGAAGGACACAGTTTAGCAGCACCCTTGGTAGACTCAGATACTGGTTGGTCTGGATGATCTTGAAGGTCTTTTCCAACCAAAACAATTCTATGATCGCCCAACCCCTCCGTCTCCATATCTGCCAGCTCCTCCAGCTACCGGCATCACCTCCCAGACGGTCAGGATGAGACCCACAGGAGCAAGGAGAAGAACTGCTTTCCTTCACCTTCCCAGCCACCTCCTCCCCCCACATCCTCTTCTCTCCCCTTCATGTTAATTGAAAATAACAATTAGTTTATTTTTGCCTGTGCAAATTACAGCTCGAGCTCCCAGGGAGCAGACAGCTGCCAGTGCTGTGCTGAGCTGCGCTCAAGTCTTGGCCTCTTACATCAATTAATAAACTGGCCTTGGTGAGCGGGAGAGGATGTTCTACCTGTCCCCCTTCCTGCCATCCAGCTCATCCATGAACAGGGAGGAAGAAGGGAAAATGAAACCCCAAGGAGATTTTGGGGTTTAGTAGGTGGGTCGTTTGGGTGCTAAGATGATGGTTTTTTACTGGGCAGCTTGGTAGGGGTAAGGAGCTGCAGGGTCAGTGTCAGGGATAGGAGTGGAAGCTCTCTGCTGTGAAAATAGACTGAGAGAGTTGGGGTTATTCAGTCTGGAGAAAGGAAGGCTTATGGGGTCCTTCTCATGTCCCCTCAGTACTTAAAAGGGGCTAGAAGAAAACAGGAGAATGATTTTTTATCAGAGCTCATTGTGACCGGACAAGGGGTGATGGTTTGAAACTAAGAGGGAGATTTAGACTGGAGAGAAGAAAGAGATTTTTCATGAGAGTGTGGTGAGACCCTGGCTGAGGTTGCCCAGACAGGTGGTAAGTGTCCTATCCCTGGAACTGTTCCAGGTCAGGATATCTGGGGCTCTGAGCAACCTGCTCTAGTTGCAGATGTCCCTGCTGACTGCACAGAGGTTGGACTAGATGACCTTTAGAAGGCCCTTGCAATCCAAACTGTTCCATGATTCCATGACTGAAGATGATGACACCCAGCTGGGCAGCTGGGACAGCAAAGGGTCGTGAATGGTGGGACCTGATCACCACCAGATCTGAGGACTGATGTTGTCATTGCATTGACACTGCAGCAAGTTTCCCTATGCAACACATGGATATGCATCCTGCATCCCATATCCCACCTACTGCATCCCACTTCTTCCCAGCACAGCAGCACTGAGAGCCAAACTGCACCACATCACTGTCAGCCTCTGGAACCTGCTGCAGGGTAGCATCCCACATGACATATCTCATTTCCTGTAGCCCCTATCCTGCATCCCAGTTCCCATATCCCAGTCACATCTCTTACCCTACATCCTGCATCTAACATTCCACATCTTACCCCACACCTCACTAACCTTGTCCCACACCCAGTTTCCTTTATCCTTGCATTCTGCACCCTCTTCCTACATCCCATAGCCTATATCCCACCTCTTGTGTGCCATACCTCACCTCCTGCATCCCACTACTGCATCACGCATTCAGTGTCCTGTCTTCATACAGCCTAATGCCTTCATTCCACCTCCTGTAACCTGTCTTCCACAGCCTGCATGCCACATCCAATGCCCTGTATCCTTGAACCTTGAAGCCCATATCCTGCATCCCACACCTTATGTCCTGTATCCTTGAATCTTGCATCCATCCTCCTGCATCCCACAATTCAGACCTACCGGAAAGCAGAGAGTTGGCAATCCAAACCCAGCTGCACTCCTGTCCACCTCCTGTATGTGGGTTTCTTGCCCACAATCCAGCTGTCGGGAAGGACCTCAGCCCCTGCTGAGATCAGAGGAGATGTTGCTGCAACAGGGATATGATGGCTGAGAAAAAGGCAGAGGGAACTCACTGGGAATAAATCCCAGCTGTAGGGATCATATGGAAAGCTCCATGAGCTGGTGGAGGCAAGTCAGCTCTGTTTTGCCAAGGAGATATATGAATGTGCAAGGATTGGCATGGATACCTGAGTTTATATAGATATGGTGACAGGGCAGGATTTAGCTGTGAGCATCCAGGAGGAAGCCAGACCCAGGGCATGGGAAGGAGGGGATGTGCAAAAGCCAAACTTCAGCTGAGCCAAATCAACTCTAGCCAAAAAAATATCAGCCTTGAGAAGCCTCATCCCTCTGGGAGCCACCACCAGGACTTTGTTTTACTGGAGGAGGTATTTTTTTCTGGTAATTGGATGGATTCCTTTTTATTTTCAGTGGATATCCCCCAATTAAAACTCTTCCAGCAGCCCATCCTGCTTCCTTAGCCTCTATTTAACATCCCAGGGTTGGAATTGTCCCGCTACCAAGATTTTGGGGCACGCTGCAGTGCTTCTGTGGAAAACCCCCTGGATTTTAGCATCAATAATTGAGGAGAAAGGGCTTTGAGGAGGGGGGGGAGGTTTGGGTGATGTCGCAGTGATCAGTCCACTGCAGTGTTCTGCCTCTGCAGAAACCACAAGGATCCAGTGAATCCCTATCTGGGAATGCCACGGAGCACACTGCTCTAGTTGGCAGATGGGTTTTAACTGGGTCCCAGCACCCATGTGGGCTTGGGCAAGATTCTACGGGGTTTGAGATGGAGAATCCCCCCCAGTCAGCTTTTTTCCCTGTGGAAAAGGGATGTGAAATCTATCAGTGGGGACATCTGGAGGAGTTTCAGTCATTCATGGTGCCTCCAAGCCCATGTCGAGATGCAAATAAAGCTTGAAAATGGGTTTTAAAAGCTCTACAGGAGGGTGATAAGGGGTAACATCTGCCAACCCTCAGAGTTTGTCCCCAGACTCCCACCCCAGGAGCCAACCACCCTTTAGTACACCCTATGGGGTTAGGGTGGGACTGTAGGGCTTCTTTCACCTGCCCAAAGCTGTAGGACCACAGTGCAGGAGATGACCAGGGATGGACTTGGGGGCTGCAGAACCTCACAGGAGGGAGTGTGAAATGTTCTGAGCTCCTACAACCCCCAGAAAGCAGCAGCCTCTTGGGTACAGGTGTTCCAGACCCGTTTTGGGGAAAGGAGCTCCAGCCCAGTTCAAAAATGGGTAGAAATGAGGGAGGGAAAGCTTTAAAAAGAGATCAGAGCAACCCCAAAACCCACACAGCCTCCTCTGACAGGCAGCCACAAACATCCGCAGCCCTGCGGCAGGAGCAGTGCACAGCAACCTCCCCCCCTCCCCAACCCCATCCCAAAACACATTCCACCATGGATCATGGATGTGCCACCCTGCAATGAATATGGTCCTGCAGCAAAGGTCGATATATTGCAGCACCCTCCCCCAAAAAAGGCATTGAAAAACCAAACGGGGAGCACCCAGATACCCTCCCCAAGCCTGTGGTGCAGGAGGGGCTCAGCCCTAGCAAGGAGACAAGCATTAAAAAAAAAAGCAGCCCCATTTGGGCACAAACCACTGCAGTTTATTCATTTATCAATGGGAACATGGACAAATCCAGGACAACTCTCCCCTAGGAGCAAATCAGCAAAAGGGGATCACTGTGGGCTCTCTAACTGCACCTCAATGCCATTTTGGTGGCCCCCAAAATCACCGCAAGGAGCTGCAATGTGATGGGATCCCCCCATGGCTGGCCACCCCCCAGCCCCACTCCAGTAACTGCCTTGCTTGGGGGTAGATTTTCAGCAGATGCTGCAAGGAAACAAAAAAATCAGTGGGAAACAAAAAACCGAGATGGGCAAGGAGTTAGGGGTCACAGCTCTGTGCCCCTACCCAATGCTGCTCCTGGAGGGTCAGGAATAAAGCGGTAACATCACAAACACCAACATATTCTGCTCCGAGGGTGACCACACTGTGAGATCTGGGTTATGTCTTCCCCAGCTTGATGTATCCCCGCAAAAAATAAGTAGAAATGAAAGAGGAGAGGGGTAGAGGGGCCAAGTGGGGCTGGAAAAGCAGAAACAGGGGAAAGTCAACCCTATAATGCTGGTTTGGTTCGGTAAAGCTCGTGGGAAAAGGTGGTGTGGAGCCAAAGACAATCGTAACCTCCCCACCAGCGTTATGCTGGACCCCAAGGCGAGAACCAGCCCCCAAACACAAACCCTGCAGAGCCCCAAATCCAGCTCTGCTCCTCCACTGAGTCCCATTGTGACTGGGAAATGGGCCTCCAGCTCCTGGTGACACACTGGATGTGTCCATGGGAAAAGCGAAACGTGGCAAGATGCAGGGGTGAGGAAAATAAATGGAGGAGTCCGAGGTCTCCAGGACAGTTCTGGCGAAGGTGCTGGCCCCAAATCCCTCTATCTCTTCTCCTCCTCCCCAGACTCTCCTTATTTAGTCATTGAGTGGGTGGCTGGAAGCACTCCCCAAAAATTGCCAAGGAAGGGGGAATGTTGGGAGCAAACTCTGGGGTTACCCACCAGGGAGCTGCCCTTCACCTCCAAAAGACCGAAGGAGAGGAGGCGATGCCCTGCAAGATTCTGCCTGGGCAGCAGAATGGGGTCTTTTTTTTTTCCAGCTGGGTTTGCAAAGTTTCCCCAGCTCAAAGTAAAAGCAGAAATAGGAAGTGAAGCCCCACCACAAGCCCCCCATTTCTTCCCAACCCTGCTGCAAAAGTCCCACCACACATCCCAAGTCCCACCCCCAAAAGCGAGCCTGAGAGCAAACCGAGCTCTGGCTGCTCAAAAAACACTCTGGCTGCAAAATTAACCACCAGCAAGCCCAAAGTGGCTGAAAAAAAGAGAAGGATGAGATTTTTGGGGAGCAGAGGAAACAGGAACAAAAGGTCCTGGGGTCACATACCCCCTAAATTTCCAGGGACAACTGGTGCCAGGGGGTTGCATCAGCTGGGAGGTGATTTATGAAGGGAAACACACTGCAGCCAATGTGCCAGGCTGCAGACCTGCCACAGCTGAGCCGAGGTGGGGGGGGGGGAGGTGGAAGGGGGGGAAATAAAACCTAAAATTTAAAGTACAGGAGAAAAAAATAAATGCAGATATTAAAAACATAGGCAAAATGCTCTGGAATTTGTGGGAGCAGGGCTTGTGATGTAAATCCCCCCAGCAAGCCCAGTTCAGATAGAAAAAGCACAAGCAGAGCAGCCGTGTTTGGGCTTCCCAGCAGCGCAGCTCAGAGCTGCCGGGGACATAAACCCCTGTAAAGCAGTCCCCAAGCCCCCCCAAAAGATCAGTACAAATTCCAATCCTATAGTTTGCCTTTAGGAAAAAAATGGCTACTATAGTTGGTGAGGGGTTTTTTTCCCCCTCCTGCCCTTAAGAACTTGAGAGGGAGAAGTAAACCAGGAGGAAAGCGAAAGGAATTTATTACCATCGAAAATCAGGCTCAGCGGGATGGTGGCAAACTGGGATCAAACTGGATCCAAACTGAGGCGAAGGTGATTTGTCAGTGGGTGAAGGTCTTCCAGGGTGACTTGAGACCCTCCAGTTGAGGAGGGGGGGGAAGAGGATAAAAAGGCAATAAAAAAGGAGAATAAAAAAAGGCAGGAAAAGTGAAAAACCAAAGTTCAGAGCTGCTGGTGGCTCCTAGGTGATGGTCAACGCTGGATTTATTCCCCACCCCAATGACCCGAAGCAAGAAGAAAACCTGAGAGGAAAAGGTGACGATGCTGTTGGAAGGTGGAGAGGGGGGGGAAAAAAAAAAAACAACCCAGGCTGTAATCGAATATAAGTTTTTGTTGGTTTGGTTTTTTTTTTCTTATTTTATCTTGATGCAACATCATTAAAACTGTCACAAATCGAAACAACAGGTCGTTAAAAACGCTTCGTAACCCTCGCTCCCTAAAATGCACCAGGCTCCCAAAACGCCCTCTCTCCAAAACCTTTACATCTGTTTTCCTCCCACCCCCACCCCTCCAAAAAAAGAAAAAAAATTTCTTTTCAACTCTTGTTTGTTTCACAAATGAAAGAAGCAACTTGCTTTAAAAAAATAAAACAAAACCCAAAACAACCAACCCAAAAACCAAACACCAAACCAAAACCCAAGCCCATTTTTTAGGGGCACGGGATTCGTTTCCCAGCGCGCAAAAGTCTTCTTTTTCCTTCTTCCTTCTTGCTGTTGTTGGGTTTTTTGGGTTGTTGTTTTAATGATGATGATGATTATTGTCACTCAAGAAAAGAATGTGCATTATTATTATTAATTATTATTAATTACTATTTCTTCTTTTCCTCCTTTTCCTTCATCCAACATCGAGGCTTTAAAATACTCCGAGGGTTTAATAAATAACTCTGGTGCATAGTGAGATAGCAGCCAACCCTTATTTTGTTTGTTTGGTTTCTTGGGGTTTGGTTTTGCAGTCCATAAATTTTACTCTATTGCCTTTCTTCTTTTTTTTTCTCTTTGCTTTTAGGTCGCCCTAAAATCGTTTTCCCACCCTTCCCTCCCTTCGCCCTCCCTCTCCCCACTATTCTTAAGAGCATAGATAACTTTAAATCTCTATAAAACAACGATTTAACCCAATTTTTGACTCCTGTATATAGTGCATTCAGCTTCTTCCCAACATCATTAAATTAACTTGGATATCATTTGCATGCTATTACATACAAACTTTTTTTTTTGTTTTTAAGACTTGTGTTAAATTAATAACTTTTTTTTTGTCCATTTTTCTAAAGATTTTGGTTATTTTTTGTGGTTTTTTTCTTTTCTTTTTTTTTTTTCTTGTCTTTTTTTCTTTCTTTTTTTTTTTTTTTCATCATAAACCACCAAGCAAAATTTTAGGCTTAAAGAAAAAAAAAAGACAAAAGGAGAAAAAAAAGAAAGGGGGGGGGGGGGGGGGGAAGAGAAGGGGTAAGAAGGCAGAAAAACTAAACTAATTTCTACATATTTACAAGGGTGAATAAGTTAAATGTGGCTCAGATTTGCCAGCCGGGGTAGGTTTGGGGAGGGTTTTAGGTGGATGTGGTGGGGCTGGGTAGGGTGCAGCACTGCTGGGACCCCCGCCCCCCCCCCCCCTCCTCCAGCCCCGGCTCAGAGACCCCCCTCCAAAAATTAAAATAAAGGGATAAAAACAGGCAGGATAAGGGGGGGGGGGGGGGGGGGGGGGAGTTGGGAGAGCTCCTGGATGCTCCCAAGAAAGTGGACAAAATTGGGGAGTGGAGGGGGGCAGCGCACCATACACGTCCCGCATGCAGGTTGGCTCCAGGATACCCCCCCACACACCCCCCCTCCCCAACCCCGGGATATCCCTCCCAAAAATTCAGGGGGTGGGGGAAATAGTAATAATAATATTATTCTTTATACAAGCAGAGGGGGGTCTCACCCTACATGAGGACAAAAAAGGGGTCACCCCTCGCCACCGCCACCACCACCCGTGGGTTTGTGGCTCACATAAAGAAGTCGGCGGTGGGTTTGGGGGCTGTGGATGGGGAGGGCTCCCTTGGGAAGCCCCCCCGGCCGGCTAACTTCTCGTATTTTTCTTTGTACAGATCCCTTTCCTTGGCCAAGCGGGTCACCTCTTGCTTCAGTTGTTCCACTTGGCTTTGGAGTTGGCATTTCTCGTTCTCCAGGATGTGCCGCTGCTGGACACGCTTGTAACGGCAGGACTGAGCGTAGCCTCGGTTCTTCAAGGTCCTCCTCTTCTGCTTGAGGCGGATGACCTCCTCCTTGCTGAAGCCCCGCAGCTGCCGGTTGAGCTCCCGTACCGACATACTCACCAGCTGGTCATCGGAGAAGCGGTCCTCCAAACGCAGATGGTGGTGGTGGTGATGGTGGTGACCGGGATGATGATGAGCTGCCGGTGGAAGCTCCTCACCTCCAAAAGGCTGAGGGCGGAAAGGCTCGTAGCCTTGATGGTGATGGTGATGATGGTGTGGAGCTCCGATCAGCGCTTCCACCGCATCCTCCGGTGTCAGGTTGAGAGCTTCGGGATTCAGGTGATGCTGGTAACCCGACATCCAATACAGCTCCTCCAGCTGAGGTTTGGAGCCCAGGGAAGCAGCTGTAGTAGCTGGAGGACCTGGTGCTGGCTGTCCACCAGGACTCGGAGCGCAGAAACTGGGCGAGGAAGGCACGGAGGAGCAGGGCGTGCTGAGCGGGGTGGAAGAGAGGGACCCGGCGGGCAGACGGTGGCACAGCCTCTCCGCCTCCGCCGGTTCCTTCTTCACTTCGAACTTCATCAAGTCGAAATCGTTCACGTACTCGATGGCGAGGGGGCTGGTGGGCAGCTCCGCGCTCATGGCCAGCTCCGAGGCCATCTCAGTCCATGGAGAGGGGACCGGGGGGCAGTTTGAGCCCCCGGAGGCACCACCACCACCGTTCACCCGAATGGGATCCCGGAGATTCTTCCCAACGCGGGTCTCCGGGGGATCGGTGAGACCGGCTGCCCCTGGCGGGGCTCGGCTCCCGCCTGCTGTCCCGCTCCGGGAGCCTTTGGCGGGACCTTGCCGGCACCGGGACTCTGCTGGAGGTTGCACTGGGTTCCAGGACCCTCCGATGAGGTTTTTCTGCGAGGGACAGACGGGTTGCGGGATGCCGCGATGCCGGGATGCCGGCTCCGGGGCTCTGCTGTGCGTTTCAACCGGGCTCCGGGACCCTTAGGCGGGCCTCTTCTGTGGGGTTCAGCAGGGTTACGGAAGCCTCCGACGGGGCTTCGACGGCTCCGGGACTCTTCTGCGGGGTTGCACTGGGCTCCGGGAGACTCCGACAGCTTTTTCTGCGAGGTTCCGCACGGCGCCGGGACCCCCCGACGGGGCTCTGTTGTCGGGACCCTTAGAGTGGGCTTTGCTGCGGGGTTGAGCCGGGTTTCAGGACTCTGCCGCGGCGCTTGGCCGCTTTCTGAGACCCTCCGACGGGGCTGGAACTCTCTGCTGCGGGGATAAGCCGGGCTCCGGGAGCTTCCGATGGGGCTGTTCTGAGGGGTTCACGTGGGACTTTCCAATGGAGCTTTGCTGTGGGATTCACTCCGGCTCCAGGAGCCTCCGACAGGGCTTTACCGGCTCGGGGACTCCGCTGCGGAGTTTAACAGAGCTCCCGGACCCTCCGATGGGACTTCGTCGGCTCTGGGACCCTCCGATGGGTCTCTGCTGCGGGGTTCCCCCCAGTTCCGGGACCCTCCGACAGGGCTTTGCCGGCTCCGAGACTTCGCTGAGGACTGCAGCCAGGCTCGGTGTGCTTCGAGCCGGCGTCTTTCACTTTGCTTGCTCTGGGAAGCGCAGCCCCGTGGGTGCGGGATCCGCTCCCTTCTCCAGCCCGGACTCTTCAGCTAAATCCCGGGGCAGGTTCCGCCGCTGCTTGCGGTCGGTTCCCCAATGGCGAGAAGCAGGCAAAGCCCTGCCCGCCCCTTCCTGCCTCCCCTGGCACCTGCCCTGGCCCCACCTCCCCCGGCTGGGAGCCTTCTTCTGCCCTCCTCTTCTTCTTCCTCTTACTCCTCCTCCCCACGGGCACGGTGCCCGGGGGCGGGGTCCGGACCCCTGCCCGTACCCTGCCCCTTGCTCGGCGCTGCCGCCGCCGCCGGACAGCTGAATGGGACCAGCTGCTTTATATACGAGGCAAAAAAGAAGACACCACACACACATACACACCCACCAACACCTCGAACCCGGCCCCCGAGGCGGGATCAATCCTTTCGCAGCCTACCGGAGCTCTGCTAATCCGTTATGTTTGCATATCCCCATAGTAACGCCCCCGAGGTGGCTGTCAGTCTCCGAAGGGCTCTGTGCTGCCCGTGGTAGGTCTGGAGGAAAGAGATGAGGTAGTCGTGACTTGGGCATCCCACCTGGCATCCTCTTCCGCATCCCTGGCATCGCCCCTGCCTCCTCTGCATCCCTAGGCACGCCTCCTGCGTCCCCTGGGCATCCCCAAGCATCTCCTTTCCATCCGTGGACACCCCTGCACATGTCACCTACAACCCCTGGGGCACCCTCTGCAGCATCTCCCCTGGCATCTCCTCCAAATCTCTGCATATCCCTGGACATCCACCTGCTTTTACATCCCACTAACATCCCTGAGGCATCCCCTGAGCGCTTTCTGTTGCATCCCCTCCTGTACACCCCCTTCATCCCTGGGCATCCCACTTGCATCCCTTGGGTATCTCTTGGGTATTCCCATGGGACACTACCACAGCTCCTAGCAACCCACCTTGGGCCCAGACAAGAGAGAGATAAAAGTGAGAAGAAAAACATCCCCCAAAAATGTTTTCCTCCCAAAGAAATGAGAAAGACCCAAAACAGGGATTCTTGGGCCCAAATCAAGTCTCCGAGGGCCCACAACCTCCCGTGTCCCTATGGGCGCCAGGCCCAACATCTGGGAGCTGCCCAGAGCCCTCCCCCATGAAGGGAACACTTGTGGAGATCCATGTATTGATTGGTATGATTTTCAAATGTATATTGATTATATTAGCTCCAGGGGCAGCCACACTGGGACCAGTTTCACCACTGCCTCTGCTTTGATGCTGCAGGAGGTGGCAACTTGTGCCTGGCACGCAGTGAGGAACATCACCAGCTTGAGAATGAGGAGCATCATGGAACACATGGAAAAGACATTGCTGGCTGAGGTGACCATGAGGTGCTCAGCCCACCACAAGGATGAGGCCCTGGCTCCAAGTCCTGCCACCTTCTGGGGTCAAGGTCAATGCTGGGGAGTCAGAGACAGCACTGGAGGCTCAGGGTTAGGATGGGGACATGCACTGAGGTCAAGGATGGGGCACAATGGCAGCCTGGTTCCAGTTGTGGGTGCAGTTGCTCCCCACATCAAGGTGTTTGAGGGAAACTGAGGCACAGGGCAGTCACCATTGAGTTGTCCCATCTAACCACAAGGGATGATGGGCTTCATTCCACAGAAACCACCAATACTCACCCGCCCTTGGAGCCCAGGAACATCCTCAGCAGCCCACAGGATGGACCTTGGTCCCACCACATCCCAGTCTGGCTGCATCCAATCCCACTGCACCCCACAAGCTGTTCCAAGGGATGTGGGAGGTGATGGCCCCCTTGTCCAGCTGATGGCTATCCCTACTCGTGGACTTGGGTGGGAGACACTGCCCTCCACGGGTGCTAGGTGGTATCCCCTTTGCTTGGAAAAGCCCTCTAAGATCATCCAGTCCAACTATCAACCTACTACCACCATGGCCATTAAACCATGTCCCAAAGTGTCACATGCACCACAATGGTAGTATCATCTTGGTGATGCTCCACCAGCACCCACAGCATCAATCCAGGTGTTGATGGATGGAGAAGGATCTGAAACGACTTCAGGAAGGAGAAAAGTTGTTGGGAGGTTGGTATCCATGGCAGGCCCAGCTATGGGCATCAAGGAGGAGAAGGAAGAGGAGATGAGGAGGAGGGCAGGGAACAGCCACCCTACCCTGATGACAGACAGAAAAGTGAGCTGGGATGCTGGGGGAGGGTGATGTTCAAATTGGGCCAAATTAATGTGAAAAAAATGGTTTTGGGGGGATAAACCCCCTTATCCCAGTGTTTTCCCAGTAGTTAACCCCCAGTATAACTGATTTTACTGGAATCTTACCTCTGGAGGCTTTGGAGGTCTTGAGGTGGGGCCGATGGGGGTGTGCTGTCCCCCTTAGTGGGGGTCATGGATGCAGGCAAAGCCCGGGAACCCTGGTGATGCTGGAAGTTATCCCATACTGGATAACCTAGGACACAGACATCCCATCTTGGAGACTCCAAACAGCAGAAGATAATGGGATGATCCCCACGCCAACTTGAGGGAGTGGAACAAACAGGAGACCTCGACGAAACTCCCATTTGATGGGGGTGTTCTGCCCCTCAATGTGTTGAACTGCAGGATCCCAAATGCAGCATGGGTGTCCCAGTGCAGTGGTGGGAAGTGGGGGCACCACATGCCATGGAGGAACACAGAAACCTGGGCGGCTCCCGGCCCCCATCAGCAGCTGCCACCACCCACCGTGGGCCAGGAGCCACCAAGGGATTAGGAACGGGCCAGGCTCCAACGGGGCCGTTGCTGGCCTGTGACACCCCCAGCTTGGGTATTTTTAGCAGGGTGGCTGGGCCCCCCCCCACCCCATGGCATGTCCCCAGCCCTCCCCACCACGCTGAACCCACCATCTAAGTTTACTCACAGCAGGTCGAGTGACATAACCACGCTGGTGGCCACGGGATGGCAGAGGGGTGGCGTCACCTTTTGCTTTTAGAGAGGGCAGCTTCTCTCTCCCTTTAACCCTTCCAGCAGGGATGGCTCCCTGGGGCTGCCCAGTTTGCCCACTTGGTTGATGATGACCACAGACCAACATCACACCCAGTCTGGGGCACTATTGGTTTGGGAAAGCCCTCACAGGGGACATCACCTCACGGAGAGGGTGGTGTGGACCTGAGAATCATAGAATTGTTTTGGTTGGAAAAGGCCTCTCAAATCATTTGTTCCATCTGTCAGCCCAACACCACCATGGTCATTAAACCATGTCCCATGCTGGTACTACCATGTTGGTGATGCTCCACCAGCATCCACAGCACCAATCCTCATGTTGGTGGATGGAGAAGGATTTGAAGTGGTTTGGGGAAGGGGAAAGGTCATGAAGAGCTTGGTGACCATGGTGGCAGCAGCTACGGGCAACAATGAGGAAAAGGAGAAGGAAGAGAAGAAGGAGGAGGAGAACGAAGAAGAGGAAGAGGAGGAGGAAGAGGAGAAGAGGAGGAGGGCAGGGGACAGCCACCCTGATGCCAGGCAGAAAGGTGAGCCGGGGTGGCTGGGGGGTGACGTTAGCCTGGCACCTGCTTCCGTGGCAGGAGACCAAGAGCTGTGCCAAGAGGGCTTTTCCAGGAACTGTTTATGGTGCCCTCCAGAAATGCTGCCCTGTGCCACCCTTCCAGCCAAGACACTCTCAGGACATGTCCTTGCTGGGCTTTCAGGACAACCCAGCCATGTCCCCACCACTGCAACCTGCCCATCTTCACAGGGAGGTTGGGTAAAATGGATAAACCCCCTCCCCAGGACCCATCATCGAGGTGTCTTGGCTGGTGTTGAACCTACCAGGGCTCAGAGCTACCTCTCCAGGGACCACATTGATCCTGACTTGAAAATTAATCACTCCCCAAGCATCATAAATTCCAATCCTCCCCGGGAAGGGAGCAGTGACAGCAGTGGGTGGCCATGCTCTCCATGAGCTCTTGGTTTTGCTTTGCTTCATTAGTGCAGCATGAGCCTTAACCCTCATTAGCCTGGTTGCTAACAAGCTGTGGCCACCAAGCATTGAAGCTCCTGGTCACCATCACCCAGCACTGACCATCCTCGGAGATTTGCAGGGTGATTTTGAGGGACTCCAGGGCAGTTTTTGATAGGAAACCACCACGTGAAGAAAAAGTGAGCAGTGGCAATCCCAGAGCTCAGCACTGGGACCAGTCCTCTTTAATATCTTCATCAGTGATTTGGATGAGGGCATCAAGGCACCCTCACTAAGTCTGGAGATGACACCAGGCTGCATGGGAGTGTTGAGCTGCTGGAGGATGGAAGGTTCCACAGAGGGATCTGGCCAGGCTGGATCGTTGGGCCAAGGCCAGTGGGATGAAGTTCAACAAGGCCAAGTGCTGGGTCCTGCACTTGGGTCACAGCAATCCCATGAGGGCTCCACGCTGGGGGCAGAGTGGCTGGAAACTGCCCAGTGGAAAAGGACCTGGAGGGCTTAGCCAACAGCAGATGAAGATGAAGCAGTGCATACCCAGGTGGCCAAGGCCACCAGCATCCTGGCTTGGATCAGAAACAGTGTGGCCAGCAGGAGCAGAGAAGCAATTGTCCTCCTCTACTGGGGACACTGGTGAGGCCACACCTTGAATCCTGGATTCAGTTTTGGGTTCCTCACTCCAATGACATTCAGGGGCTGGAGCAGATCCAGAGAAGAGAAACGAAGCTGGGGACGGGTCTGGAGAACAGATTTGGTGAGGAGCAGCTGAGAGATCTGGGGTTGTTCAGCGTGGAGAAAAGGAGGCTGAGAGGAGATCTTCTGGCTCTCTACAACTGCCTGAAAGGAGGTTGGAGGTGGGGTTGGTCTCCTCTTCCAAGGAACAACGGACAAGACAAAAGGAAATAGCATCAAGTTGCCTCAGGGGAGGTTTAGGTTGGATATCAGAAGAAACCTCTTCACGAGAGGAAGCAGCCTGCTCATTGTAAGAGGCTCCCCAGGGAAGTGGTTGATTTTTCATCCCTGGAGGTGTCTAAAAGCCACAGAGATGCAATGCTGAGGGGCATGGTTTAGCCCCAGCCTTGATAAAGCTAGGTCTTTTCCAACCAAAACCATTCCATGATTTGACACTTTTGGGGGAAGGAAGGAAAAAGTGAATGCAAAACCTTGCCAGATTTGGAGAGCAGAGAGGCCCCTCCACCAGCTTCTCAAGATGTCTGTGACGAACAATGAGCAAAGCCAGGCTCTGATCAGGAATCCTGGGGCAGAACCTTTTTATTTACAAACCAAAACACAAAGGGTTAATAAAAGACACTGAAGAGCAACGGAGACAACCAAGGGATTATCCAAAACCTGGCTTTTTACACGCACTGGGGTAGGAGTGGTCCCTGCAATGGCTGCGGGGACACAGCCACCTCACACCGGTCTCCAAGTGGCACTAAAGCTCCCTTCTTCCAGTTGAGCAACATCCTTAAACAGGAGACTGGGGAGGTGACAAGCATTGAGGACATTGTAGCTTTGGTCACTCAGGTCACCCAAGGCTTCACCACAAGCTGGGATGGGGAGAATATCCACGTGGAGTGATCTCAAGACCCCTCCATATGGGGTGTGTGCACCCATGGGTGCTCACCCAGGCAAGGAAAAACCCCCGCGGGGGCCTTCGCCAGGGAGTGAAACCTCACCACGGTCATGGCACATCTGAGCCCACACCACCGTGGTGGTTCCATCACCCACCTCACCACTGAATGCTGCTGGTTACTGGGTTTTCCAGGTGCTCCAACGTTCACCCATGGCCCTGCTAATGTCCTTCCTCTGCAGGACTTGGGATGGAGGAGCAGAAGATGGGCAAATCTGGTCACCTCACACGGCTGCTCCCAGCTCTTGGCAGGAAATCCTACAGCTGACTCCAAAATCCCACCCATGTAGGGGAACAGTATCCATCACCCCAAAATCCCCCTGGAAGCTGTAGCCATGGGTGCACAGCCCCACCATGGCAGCAGCCACATGGCCAACAGCACTTGCTAAAATGCTCCCTTTGTGCTTTGCTCCTGCTTGGATTTGGAGTGACCTCCAAAAAGAAAACAAACCAGAAGAGCTGATTTGTGTCTTCCAAGGGAGACCAAACCCCTGCTGGGATCGGGGGAGGTGGGAGTTAGGATGCAGCCAGCCATGGGACATCCCAAGATGCTGCAGGAGCATCTGGTGTGAGCTCAGCACTGCTCCCAGCACACGTTTGCTCTTGGAATGTGGCTGTGCTCCCAGAAATCTCCTCACAGGACCAAGGAGATGGAGCAGGATGAATGCAGGTGGGATCTGAGCATGGAGAGATTAGGGCTGAGCCAGGCTGGGGCTTTCCACCCCATTATATCACAGCATGGTGGCTTGTGACCACTAGCCATGCTTGTCACCAACATACTGGCTGACCTGAACGTGGGCACATTGAGTGACAGCATTAAGCTCCCCAGGTCCCTGTGTCACCTCATGTCCAGGACAGCAGCACAGCCACGATCTGAGGGAGGATCAATGGGGATGGAATCTTCTTCTCAGCCCCACAAGCAACCAAGGAAGCTGGTGGTAGGTCTTGCCTTCAAGAAACAGGCTGCAAAGACAATTTATTGGCAAATCAAAACATTTCAAGGCTGCTTCCACATAGCAATGGGTGATGCTTCCTCAACGATGTCACCTGGCTCCGTGACAAAATGATGTGCCCAGAAAAACAAGATGAGAACGTGGTATCATGTCTGCTTCTGGTGTCCTGAGGTAGGTGCCAGGTCCATGCCTGGCTCTGCACTTCCTGAGCTGGTTTGGCTGCCATGGAGTTGGGTCTTGCTCACAGCCGGGGCTTGATCTGCAGCTGTTTGCCTGGAGAGAGGAAAGGAAAAGGTGATTGGTGGGAGGTGAGGTCATCTGGACACCCTCAGCCTTCTCTTTGCCTGGTCATGGTGGATCAACACACCAGAGGTGAACATGGCCACTGGAAATGAGGGGGGTCCTCCACAGCATCACAGAATGAAAGGGGTTGGAAGGCACCTCCCAAGTTTCTCGCCCAACCCTCCTGCCACCTAGAGCAGGTGACACAAGATGGTGTCCAGGTGGGTTTTAAACGACTCCAGAGACAGAGACCCCACCACCTCTCAGCCTGCTCCAGTGCTGCACCACCCTCAAAGTGAAGTTCCACCACAGCAGCACCCAACCCTGCCAGCACCCACCTTTGCTGCCCTCTTCCAGACGGGTGTTTTCGGAGTCCCGTGAGGATGCCGGTGGCAAAGTCCTCTTCCATTTGGTGCTACCTGGGGGTGGAAAGAAGAACAAGAGAAAAGTCAATGAGGTTGGCTTGGTTTGCCCTGGAAATCCCTTGGGATGTGGGTGCAGGAGCATCCCTTGCCCTGTCACAAGCCCTGATGAAGTCTGGCCCCACTGGCCCCTTTATATACTGAAAGGCCACAAGAAGGTCTCTCCTTCTCTCCTCCAAACTGA
This sequence comes from Pogoniulus pusillus, assembly GCF_015220805.1. Taxonomy (NCBI): domain Eukaryota; kingdom Metazoa; phylum Chordata; class Aves; order Piciformes; family Lybiidae; genus Pogoniulus; species Pogoniulus pusillus. Next base: position 19,865,217 of record NC_087277.1, read on the forward strand.
ACCCCAACTCCCTCAGCCTGTCCTCACAGCCCTCCATTGTCGTTGTGGCTTCCTATGGACCTTCTCCAACAGGTCCACATCTTCCCTCCGCTGAAAACTCCAGAGCTGGACATAGTAAAATGATGGCAAAGGTGGAGGTGAGATCATGGACACCTTCTAGCAGCCTTAAAACCCAAAGAAGAAAGTTATGGGGCAGGGAAAGTAGAAGGGGTGAGAACCTCAGGCAATACCCAAAACTGAGGAGTCACCAAGAGCTTTTCTTTGCATTTCAACTTGGGTAAACAAACCTCCCCAATGCCTGCATGGTGGTGGCAGTGATACATGGGCTTTGGAGCTAATTTATGTAGAATAAAGAGGGCTCATTTAGCACCTTTCCACCCTTAATATAACACCCATACATCAGAGGCTGCACAGCAGCCACCATGCGCTTGGCCATTCGTCAACGACGACGCAGCCCAGTTTGGCTTTGAGGAACAGCAATGTGGCACAGACTCTCATCACACCTTGAGCAGACCCTCATCCTACCCCACTCAGCCACTGACTACCCTCCTGATTCTCCAGGAGCCATTCTGCATGGAGCCAGAAGGGATTTTCCAATTTGGGATCTCCAAATCAGACCTTGGTTGCTGTAATTAAGGTCTGGGTTGGAGCAGGTAACAGCAGAGCAGCAGCAAGCAAGAGTTTAACTCATGATGGGTGCTTTGGTAACAAGGACCAAATCCACCACTAGCATCCTCCCAAGATGACTTCTGCTTGCTGAAGCACTGTGCCTACCTCAGAGGGTCTCAGATATCAACCTGGTCCAACTTGGCCCAGATGCAAAGTCAGAATGGATGAGGCTTTGAGCAGCCTGGTCTAGTGGAAGGTGCTCCTGGTCATACCAAGGGATTGGAACTGGATGATTCTTAAGGTCCCTTCCAGCCTGAACCAGTCTCTGATTCCATGACTCCATGATTCCATGACTCTATGCCTACATCCTGAGCAGACCCTCATCACACCTCACTCAGCCTCTGACCACCCTCCTGATTCTCCAGGAGCCAGATGGAGTTCCTCCAATTTGGGATTTCCAAGTCTCACCTTGGTTGTTGTAATTAAAGTCCAGCAGAGCTGTTGCACATCAACCCCAAGGGCTCACAATGGGCATCAACTCATTGCTGACTCACTAGCAGCTGTGGTCTTGGTCCTATAAGGGTGGAAATGTCTCCCTTTCTCCTGAGGAAACTTCATGAGCTACTATCCAGGCAGTGACATGAAACCTGCACTTTGTAACTCAGAGCAAAGATTATTAAAGAAGTAGAAATATAAATTTCTCCTCTTTTTTTGGAGAGGGAAAAGGGAAAAAGATGATTAGGAAATCAACCACAATTAGGCTCCTGACTTTGGTGCAACCTTGCATGGAGCTGAGAAGCTTTCAGAGCATCCATGCTTGATGTGAAACTCATTCCTCAGAAAAGCAAGGAGGGTCACAAGGAAAGAAATCCCAAAAAGTGGTTGTAAACGGCCTAGAAAGGTCCAGATTCTCACCAGGGAGATGGAGGGGGATGCTGGGATGCTGCTCCTGAAAAACAGGGAATAGCTGGGGATGGGCAAATGTCACAGGCCAAAGGACCAGGGAGGGGAAAAAAACCTGGAGAAAAAGGTGGGGGTGGTGTCACTTCCCTCACTTCCCAGCAAAGGAAAATATATTTTCTGCTTTTGTGCATGGGAGATCCTGCAAATGGCGTGATCAATCTTGGGCTGCATCTCAAAGTGCCTTCAATCTCACCCTCCTCCTCCCACCCCCTCCTCCCCTTCCTCCTCTGCATCTCCGCAGCCTCCCAATCCATCTTCTAGGAACCAGGTAAATCATTTCTAGTTAGTGCAAGCCAGGCTAAGAAACTCCTTTTTCATTACGATGATGGAACTGCTTCCAAAGGAGAAGAACCAGGCCTGGATCATGAGCTCTCCATCCAAAGCTGGGTGGCTTTTGCTGAGCTTGTCAGCCTCACTGCAGAATTAGGACTTCCAACATCCTTCCTCTTGATGAAAATCAACATTTATTTTGCCTAAGCCTAAGAAGGTGTCAGGCAGATGGAGAAACTTGCCACTCTTGAGGAGGAGAAGGGAAGGGGAAGAAGGGAATCTAATGGAAATATATTATCAAGTCCAAGGGGTGGACAGAGCAGTAAATCAAGCTTCAGGTGGTACCATTAGATTTTTTGATAGAACTTGGCTGTCCCCCAGATGCTGCTGAGAGGCTCCAGCTGCACCCAACAGGGAAGATCAAACCAAATTTCTTTCTTCCAGATGCTGCTTTGAGGGGGATTGAAAACAGGTTTAAAGGTGGGAAATCCCCCTCACACAGGGGATGAAAGGAGGTGGTTCTGGTCCCTGTCACCAGATCACAGAATTGCTTCCACTGGAAGAGACCTTTAGGATCATAAAGGCCAGATCCTCTGTCTGCTCACATCACTTCTGATCACCAAGGGGTTAAAAATTGCTTTTTTTCCCTTGCTTCTAGGCTGGGAGGGAGATGGGGAGAAGGAAAATGTCTGGGAATCATGGAAACATCAAGTGGTTTGGGTTGGAAAGGACCTTTAGAGGTCATCTAGTCCAACCCCCCTGCAGTCAGCAGGGATATCTGCAACTAGGCACAGGTAATCTTTTTATCTATACCCTTAGTGGCAGGTTGGAATGCTGAAAGGAATAGGAAATCATACCTGATTAACAAGTGGCTCAGGGGCTGGTGCCACCAACAACATTTTGGGTTCTTTGATCTTGGGGAACTTCATATGGCCCCAGGTCTGCTAGCAACAGATGGGGTACAACTGGCTCAGAGAGGGAGGAAGATCCTGGCACATGAGCTGGCTGGGCTTGGTGAAAGGGCTTTAAACTAGAGTGGAAGGGGGAGGGGGTTAAACACAACAGCACTAGAGACAAACTGAAGGAGGCTGAGGGTGGTAAAAGCAGCAGCCCAGCTGAAGTGTATGTACACCAATGCATGCAGTGTGGGTAACAAACAAGAGGAGCAGGAAGCCTTGGTACAAGAGGCAAACTACGATGTTGTTGCCATCACAGAATCGTGGTGGGATGACTGTCACAACTGGAGTGCTGTAGTCAGTGGCTACAGGCTCTTCAGGAGAGACAGGCAAGGGAGAAGGGGTGGAGGAGTGAGTGGCCCTATGCATTAGGGATGCTCTGGATGTCACGGAGGTAGAGATTAAGGATGATCAGTTTGAGTCCCTATGGGTAAGAATTAAAGGAAGGCCAACAAGGTTGATGTCCTGGTTGGGGTCTGTTATAGACCACCTAACCAGGAAGAAGAGGTTGAGTTATTATTCTTTAAGCAGATGGAGGCTGCCTCAAGATCACCTGCCCTTGTTCTTGTGGGTGACTTTAACCTGCCAGACATCTGCTGGGACTTTAACACTGCAGAGAAGAGGCAGTCTAGAAGGTTCCTAGAGTGTATGGAGGACTTCTTATCTCAGCTGTTACATGAACAGCCCTGCTTGACCTGTTGTTAACAGAGAGGGGCTGGTGGTCGGAGGCTGCCTGGGGTCCAGTGACCATGGAATCACAGAGTTTTCAACATGCAGTGAAGCCAGGAGGGGCACCAACAAAGCCTCCACACTGAACTTCTGAAGGGCAGACTTTGGCTTATGTAAGGAACTGACTCAGAAAGGAGGGCAGAGGGGCAGAATCCTCTCCCCTGGAATTTGTGGAATCACTTTTCTCAAATTGTTTTTGATACTGAAAGAGCAGCTCGAGGGGCTGGATCTCCCTGGCTTGATCCTGCACTAAATTAGACTGGTGAGACACCCTGCACCAAAAACTCCACCCTGACCTTCTGAGTCACGAGTGAGGGTAAAAGAATTGGGAGTGTTGATAGCCCCTGTGTGCTCAGGAGGCCAAGAAGGCCACCATCATCCTGGCTTGGATCAACAAGAATGTGGCCAGCAGGACCAGGCAAGTGATTGACCCCCTGGACTAGACACTGTTGAGACCATGCCTAGAATTCTGTGTTGGTTTTGAGCCCTTCACTTCAAGAAGGACATTGAGGAGCTGGAGTGGGTCCAGAGAAGGGCAATGAAGCTGATGAAGGGTCTGGAGCTCAGGTCTGGTGAGGAGTGGTTAGGGGCACTGGAGTTGTTAAGCCTGGAGAAAAGGAGGATGAGGGGGGACCTTCCAGCTCCCTCCAACTCCAGAAGTGGACAAGACCCTACAAAAACTGGGAAAAAATTAATATGCGGGAAGCAAATTTCAGTCCTAGCCAAGGAGCCAGACTTGGCAGGTCTGAAAGTCTTCTGCAGATCAATTAGGGAAGAGGATTGGAAACATGCAGGAGGCTTGGTCCAGGTGGGGAGTGAATGGGAGAGTATTTCTGACAGCCTTAGAAATGATGCTTTTGATTCAGAGTGAGAGCCCAATTAGGAGAAGTCACCACATTCATCTGGTTTATTGGAAGTTTCAACTAAATTGGCCACTTTGCAATAAAGAAATTAAATGGTAATGAAGATTTTGACTTTGAGACCTTCTCAGAGTCACCAAGACATGAGGAGACCCAAACCCAGCCTTCAATAGCCATGTTGTCTGCAGCACCTCAAAGCTGTATGGGACCCCAAACCTGAGGGTGTCTTGCAACAGGATTAGGGCTTTAGTCAGGGGTGGAGACAGAATAATGGAGGGATGGAGATGGAAGGTTTGAAAGATGGAGAGACAGAGATGGAAGGACTGAAGGACGGAGGGATGGAGATGGAGGAATGGAAATGGAAGGATTGAAAGATGGATGGCTGGAGATGGAAGGATGGAAGGACAGCAACGGAAGGATGGAAGGATGGAGGGATGAAGGCAAGGGTTGTGAGATACAAAACACTGCTGCAGAGGGATGGGCAAGTCCACCATGGATACCAGTCTACCTGTCTCTCCAGGCTGGGAAGGAATCACTCATGACCAAACAGTCTGGATCTACTACCCAGGGTGTATGAAAGCAACCTAAACCTCCCCCACTGCAGAATGCCCCACCAAACTCCTAAGGACCTGCTGACTCAGGAGGAGAAGATGCAATTGCTAACGACCCAAGCAGATGCAGCCCATCAACAGGAAACCAATTAGCCTGATAGGTGCTGTCCTGCTCAAGAGATGGTCCTGCTCCACCAGCCCACCACTACCTGCAGCTCAATAGATCTTTGCATTAGAAGAAGCAATTCTATTAGAGGTTGGTTAATTCAGTTAGGAAAGAGTTTGGACACTCTCTTAATTAAAGTTTCCTTCCTTGGCCAAGGAGCTGGTGAGGGAAGCATCTACCTGCAGCAGGATCACAGAGCAAGATCAGGATATCCATGGAAGCATCCCATCACCAGCTGCCAAGTGGAGGCATTACAGTTTCTATGACAAGAAATCTGCCAAGTGCCAGGAGAAGAGTCAAGAAAGGGCCACCAAGGTTCATGCTGCCCTGAAGCCCTCCTGGCTGATGAGTCATGAGACAGAGAGGGTTCATGGGTACCATAAGGACAGTAGATGGTGATTTCTTGCTCCTGCTAAATTGCCCCTTGAGAGCAGAAGGCCTCAAGGGAAGGAAGTGATGGGAAGGCTGAGTTTAGGACAAAACACATCAAGGATGCTCCCAAGTCCCTTTTCCTTTTCTTGCACACTTCAGAGCTTGGTGTCCTGCTGCCATGGTGGAGGCACTTCAATGCAGCCAGATCTAAGTGACCCTAGCAGGGAAATTGGACTAGATGATCTCCAGAGGTCCCTTTCAATCCCCTGTGGCCAAGAAGGTCTATGGTATCCTGGGGTGTATTAAGACCAGTGTGGCCAGTGGGTTAAGGGAAGTTCTTCTGCCCCGCTGCTCTGCCCTAGTGAGATCACATCTGGAGTATTGTGTCCAGTTCTGGGCTCCCCAGCTCAAAAGGCACAGGTTCTACTGAGGAGAATCCAATGGAGGCTGTGAGGATGATGAAGGAACTGGAAAGGCTGAGAGACCTGAGGCTGTTTAGCCTGGAGAAGACTGAGAGAAGATCTTATCAATGTTTGTAGATGTCTGAAGGGTGGGGTCAAGCAGAAGGGGCAAGTCTCTTTCAGTGGACAAGGGGCAACAGATAGAAACTGAACCCAGGAAGTTCACCATGAGGGGAAACTTCTTTACTGTGAGGGTGCTGGAGCCCTGGAGCAGGCTGCCCAGGGAGGTGGTGGAGTCTCCTTCTCTGGAGACTTTCAAGAGCCACCTGGATGCACTCCTGTGTGACCTGCCCTAGGTGCTCCTGTTTTGGCAGAGGGGCTGGACTCGACGAACTCCAGAGGTCTCTTCCAATCCCTACCATTCTATGCTTCTGTGATTTCCAAAGTGATTCCTCCAGCAGCCAGAGCTGTAAACAAACCTTGGCGAGATGCACCTCCACCAACCCCTCTGCAGAGGTGGAAGGGTGTGGAAGGTGCTCAGCGGAGCCGTTAAAACACAAAAGAGTGGAGCGAGCATCTTCCATTAACGTTACGGCCATGAAATATGACAATAAAATGATGGCCTTATGGTGGCAGAGCTGCAGCCTGCCGAGCTGCTCGGGCTTTATCGTCACTCAGACGTGCAGAGAGCTGTAAAATGTTTACAGAAAAGGGTCGTTGGAGGCTATAAAATCCTCTTTTCTCTCCTAAACAAGGCTGAGCGGAGCCATTTACAAAGCCCTGAATGTTCAGCGAGGGAGAAGGAGGAAACATCTGTTCTCTCCAGGAGCTTGCAGTGATCTTCTCGAACAAATTAACTAAAAATGGGTGCTTTCTAATTAAATTAGCACTCCATTGGAAGGGTTTGCACTGGTGAGCTTGGTTACAATTAGCACAAGGAGGCCAGTTAGGCTTCAGTACCAGGCTATTCGACTGGGAGGTGAAACATGGAAAAGGTCATTACCTAGAAATGGGTGTTAGAGGAGCCCATCTGAACATCAGCCAGTGTTTGCCCAGGTGGCCAAGGAGGCCACCAGCATCCTGGCTTGGATCGCAGAATGACAGAATATTATGGGTTGAAATGGACCTTGAAAGATCATTGAGCCCAAGCTCCCTGCCAGAGCAGGGTCACCTAGAATAGGTCACACAGGAACACGTCTCAGGGCGGGATGGGGGTTGAATGTCTCCAGAGAAGGAGACTCCACAACCCCTTCAGGCAGCCTGTTCCAGTGTTCTTGCAGTGATCAGCAACAGCATGATCAGCAGGAGTAGGGAAGCAATTGTCCCTGTGGACTGAGCACTGGAGGGGCTGCATCCTGAATCCTGGGTTCAGTCACTCCAGGAGTTGATCTGTTCTACCGTAGGAAGACTTTACAGAGGGATCTGCCAGGCTGCATCAATGTGCTGAAGCCAATACTGGGTGCTGCACTTGGGTCACAACAATCCCACAAAGGCTCCAGGCTTGGAGCAGAGTGGCTGGAAACTGCCAGCAGAGAAAGACCCAGGTGCGTCTGGGTGGCCAAGAAGGCCACCAGCATCCTGGCTTGGATCAGCAATGTCCTTGGATCTCTCAATGTCCTTCTAGGAGAGAGGGGCCCAAAACTGAACAGAGGGTTCGAGGTGCGGCCTCACCGGTGCCCAGTCCACGGGGACAATGGATTCACCTTGGCATGATTTAGAGGACGAGGGAAGAGTTAGTAATAACATAGGAGGACAAAACCCTACCTTGTTGTTTCAGGAGCAGAGCCAGGGGCTCACACTCCTGAGTGAGTCCTGACTGCCATCCCAGTTTGAGCTCCCACTGTTAACTGGTTTGGTGATTCACAAGGAACATCAATCCCACCCAAACCCATGGAGAGCAGCGAGAGAAGAACTTTCCCACTCGGTGAATCAGAGCAGCTTCTGAGCAAGTGCTTCCTACCTGGCTCATCCTCAAAGTCCTCCTCATCCTTCTCCAGTTTGCAGCTCTGGTCACTGGAAGATGCTGGGGACTGGAGGGAGATGAAGGATGGCAGCTTTCGCAGGCAGCTGGTTGGGGAGGTGTTGGCTGCCTTCCAAAACTTCACCTCTGGCTCTGTGCTGGAGGGTCCAGCTGTTTCCCCATCATCATGGAGCTGAGCTGGATCATCTCTGCAGGAGGTGAAAATAATCATAGAATGATTTGAGTTGAAAGGGAACTTTAAGATCATCCAGCTCCAACTCCCTTGCCATGGGCAGAGACACTTTCCACTAGACCAGGTTGCTCAAAGCCTCTTCCAAGCCTGGTCTTAAACACTTCCAAGGATGAGGTGTCCACAACTTCTCTGAGTAACCTGTTCCAGTGTTTCACCACCTAATGAAGGAAAACAAAATGATCCCTCTTGGGAACATCAGGTGCAATGTAACAGGTTGGGGTGAACCACCATGCCCACTAACAAAATCTCTCCAAGTTCCACCCCAGCCTGCAACATGTCTCCCATTTCCCAGAAGCCATCTTGGATTCATCCAGAGTTTCTCACCCCCCAGCTGGTTTTCAAGTCCTGTGCTCCTCTCCAAGATTTCACAGAGTGGTAGGGGTTGGAAGGGATCCCTGGAGATCACTGAGCCCAACCTCCCTTCCAAGGCAGGTTCACTTAGAGAAGGTCACACAGGAACATGTGCAGGTGGGTTTTGAATGTCTCCAGAGAAAGAGACTGCACTACCTATCTGGGCAGCCTGGACCAATGCTCCATCACCTTTAAATTAGAGAAGTTTAGATGTTTCCAGCTCTGGGATATCTGTGCAGGTGCAGAGACCCTGCCTGGCTGTTGGCTGGGCTGAGCAAGCAGAGGAGAGGAGAGATGGAAGGCAAGAGGAGCAGGGATGGCTTGGAGATGTTCTGCTGTGCTTGGCTCAGCCCCAGCCCTGCCACCCTCCTCTGAGTCCAGCTAATGTGACACTTCAGCTCCTTCCACATCTCCAGCGATGGTGCCAATAAAGGCAAAAAAAGCCCTCCTGAGATGCTTCCAAGCTAGGGCGTGCTCTGGTCCCAGTGGAGGATGCCAGGAGCTGTCTCCAGGAGAGAAGAGGAATGAGTCCTCTCCACCCAGCCCTGAGCTCATGCTTCCTTCCCTAAAAAGAACAAGGAGCTATTTTACACCTCGTTCACACTGGGAGGTGAGCTGGGTGTCATTCCAAGGCTCTTCTGTCACCCGAGATAAGTTGGGAGAGCCTGTTGAGCACTCGTCCCCCTCTGCTACCTTACAAGGCAGGGCCAGGATGAGGCCCAGGACCAAGCAAGAGTATGGACCAGGAAAGCTTCCAGATCTCTCCATTCCATCCCACCCCACCTTCACCCCCATGCCCCACAGCAAAAAGTCATGGAGGAGTGGAACATCCAAGCACACATTTTCTCCTCTAGTTAACTAAGGTCTTTAGGTTTTGCCTTTGTGGCTTTAATGACTTTGGGATTAAGACCTTCTGCAGGCAGGACCCAGGGATGAGAGCAGAAGACAATGACATGCCATGCTCAAGATTATTCACTTCCCTGTAAAGACGAGGAAAACTGTGTCCATCATCAGTCTGTGAGCTCTGTTCCAATGCTCAAAAGCATAAGAGAGAGCTCAGAGAGCTTCCAAGGATTAAAACCAAGGACCCAGCCCAGTATCAAAGTTTCATCTCCATGTATCTCCATGTCCATCCCCAGCTCTGTTTCTTCAGGCAGTGAGTCCAGCTCTGACGGTGAGCCCTTCCATGCCACAGTGAGGGCTCGGCTCTGCACTTCACCATGAGTTTGAGGAAGAGAGAGGAAGAGGGAGGATGCCTTCATATCCCTCAGAGTTATGGATAAGCTGTACTCACTGTCAGTGGTGGAGTCTCCATCAGGCATCCTCTATCTCCTAGGAGAAATGTCCACCAAAGGCTTGGAGATACCTGGAGCTGCTGAAGCTCTGTGCAGCACATTTCTAAGAGCCACTCCTACAGCACACCTTAGGTAGCAGGATGTGAACTATCCTCTCTTTCCTCTCCATCAGCTCTGCCTGGAGAGCTCTCCCTGAAGCACAGACCCTGCCCAACCCTACTGCTCAGGGTGGCTCTATCAAGAACACAACACAGTGGCCCACATTAGCACAACCTTGGAAGAAGCCAGCACACAAACACATATCTGGAGGAGGAAATACCTAGAAGATAAGTTAATTTCTTCTGGTCTTTCCTACCTGCCTGTCTCCTCCAAGACCTTTCTCCACTTGGAGGGAGGGTCACTGCGGTCTCCATCTTCTTCATCTCTCAAGTGGCGCTTCTTCTGGGGGTGCAGCAGCTTGCACTTGGCACCTCTGGGGCAGACACCTTTCTTGGCAAAGTCAGGGCACACCAGTGTGTGCTTCTTCTTGCACTGCAAGGGAAAAAAAACAAAGAGGAATGTTGGGAATGGCAGGGAAACCCCCTGGAGAGCACAGGTTCCTTCACAGCCCTTCTGGGGATCTTCTGGTGGCACCAAGACATTGCTAAAGGAAGAGAAGGATGTGTTGGTGCTTCCTTTTGCATTCCAACATCAACCTGGACAGGTTGGAGAGTTGAGTGAAGAGGAACCTCATGAAGTTCAACAAAGACAAACATGGAGTCCTGCAGCTGGGAAGGAACAACCTCCTGCACCAGCACAGGTGAGGGGGGAACTTGTTGGAAAGCAGCTCCAAGGAGAAGGACCTGGGAGTGCTGCTGGACACGTTTGCCATGGTGAGCAATGTGCCCTCATGGCCAAGACATCCACTGGTCTCCTGGGTGCATGAAGAAGAGTGTGCCAGCAGGTGGAGGGAGGTTCTCCTTCTCTGCTCTGCCCTGGTGAGGCGACAGCTGGAGTCCTGGGCCCAGATCAAGACAGACACAGAACTACAGGAAAGAGTCCTGGAGGCTCTGAAACTGCTGAGGGGCCTGGAGCAACTCTGTGAGAGGACAGGCTGAGAGCCCTGGGGCTGTTTAGCCTGGAGAAGAGCAGCCTGAGAGGGGATCTGCTCAATGCTCAGCAAGAGCTGAAGGGTGGGGGGAAAGAGGCTGGGGCCAGACTCTTGTCAGTGGTGCCCAGTGACAAGACAAGGGGCACCGGGCACAAACTGGAAGCCAGAAGGTTCCACAAGGAGAAGCCTCTTGGCTTGGAGGGTTGAAAGCATAGTAGCAGGCTGCCCAGAGAGGTTGTGGAGTCTCCTTCTCTGGAGAGCTTCCAAACCCACCTGGCCATTGTGATCCTGCTGTGGGTGCCCCTGCTTTAGCAGAGGGGTTGGACTGGGTGATCTCCAGAGGTCCCTTCCAACCCCCATCATGCTGGGATTCTTTGCTCACGCTGTTTATAAAAGTGCCTCTTCCCACCAAGGCAGGATGTAGGGGAGCTCCTGCCCTTTAAATGCAACTTGACTTTGGGGGCAGAGGAGCAGCTCCCCGTGGTGACCTTTGGGATTGAGCGGGAGCCCTGCTGAGGCCTGAGAGCTCTCTCCTCAAAAGGGCAGAAGCATTCAGCAGCTCTGCTGCCTGAGGCCAGCTGCTGAAATCAGAAGTAAAGCAAAGAGCTCATCTGGTGGAGGTTGGAGATGTCATTGAGCAGCAGGAGGGCTGGGGATCCAGATGGACACATGGACCCTGGCTCAATGGGGGGGACCCCACAGCCACAGAGCTGCTTTTTGACTGAAAAGTTACTTAAAAACCCCACTCCCTCTGACTTCTTCTCTCTGTTTGAAGGGATTAGGCAAAGACATCTCCAGGACAATAGACAATCTGAAAGCAGAGTCATCTCCAAACAGTGCCCATGCTCTGCCATTACTCCAAAGTCCTATCTTCATACCATCACACACTGGTTTGGGTTGGAAAACACCTTTAAAGGTCACCTAGTCCAACTCCATCACAGTCAGCAGGGACATCTTCAACTATAGCAGGGTGCTCAGAGCCCCAGACAGCCTGACTTGGAATGGTTCCACCTCTCATGGCAACCTGGACCAGGGTCTCACCAACATTGCCACAAGAAGTTTCTTCCTTCTCTCCAGTCTGAATCTCCCTCTTTTAGTTTCAAACCATCACTCCTTGTCCTGCCACAACAGGCCCTGGTAAAAGACTCTCCCCATCTTTCTTATTGTCCCCTTTAAGCCCTGAAAGGTCACCACAAGTTCTCCCTGAAGCCCTCTCTCCTCTAGGCTGAACAACCCCAACTCTTCCAGCCTGTCCTCACAGCAGAGGGCTTCCATCCCTCTGACCACTTCTCTGTCCTTCTCTGGCTCTGCTCCAAAAGTCCATGTGTCTCCTGTGATGAGGAGTCCAGAGCTGGATACAGTGAGGTCTCACCACAGCAGAGCAGATGGGCAAAGTCGTCTTCCTTGACCTACTGCCCATGCTGCTCTGGATGCAGCCCAGAAGGTGGCTTGTTCTCTTCCTCTCCTGGACCAGCCCTGGAAGAGCATCCCTAGAGACTAGAGCATCCAAGCCATGCAGGCACAGATGGCTCCTGCCTGTTCCAAGCTGATGACTGGACAGTGCCCACCTGCCATGGTGAAGCATGGGCAGAGGTGTTGAGCCTGCTTTGCCAGGACAGGTGGATCCCAAAGGAAGCAAGAGCAAATCCTCAGGAGCTCATGCTTCATACAAAATCAGGCAGCAACCTGGGAGGGATGGACTCTCAAAAGTCATCTTTCTGATTTGCATCAACACTCCACTATGTGGGTGATGAAACACTGGAACATGTTGCCCAGGGATGTTATGGATGCTCCCTCCCTGGAAGCTGAAGGCCAGGTTGGATGAGGCCTTGAGCAACCCAGTCTAGTGGAAGGTGGCAGAGGAGTTAACTAGGTGATCTTTAAGGTCACTTCCAACCCAAACTAACTAGAGCCAAGAGCATCTGTCTCAAGTAATAGCAAGTTGGCCTAGTGACAGATCAGATCTATAGCATGCTGGAAGGTTTCTAGTCCACCACCACTTCTGGATCTCCATCCATGCCACAATGGTGACAGCCTGCAAACCTCCTGTTAACTAAAGCCCCATCTTAAGTCAATCACTGCCAAGTATTGTCAGAGTGGCACCTCTTCAAAGCTTCTGCCCAAAGGTGGGAGATGGGCTCCCATATAGCAGCTCCCAGAAGACAATGGACTTGGGAAAGGGGAAAAGGAGGAGAAAAGAATCATAGAATCAACCAGGTTGGAAGAGACTTCCAAGATTATCCAGTCCAACCTAGCACCCAGCCCTAGCCAATCAACTAGACCATGGCACTAAGTGCCTCATCCAGGCTTTTCTTGAACACCTCCACAGGTGGTGACTCCACCACCTCCCTGGGCAGCCCATTCCAATGCCAGTCGCTCTCTCTGGGAAGAACTTCCTCCTAACATGCAGCCTAGACCTCCCTTGGCACAACTTGAGACTGTGTCCCCTTGTTCTGTTGCTGCTTGTCTGGCCAAAGAGACCAACCCCCACTGGCTACAGCCTCCCTTCAGGTAGTTGAGACAGCAATGAGGTCACCCCTGAACCTCCTCTTCTCCAGGCTGCACGCCCCCAGCTCCCTCAGCCTCTCCTCATAGGGTTTGTGTTCCAGGCCCCTCACCAGCCTTGTTGCCCTTCTCTGGACACGTTCCAGCACCTCAACATCTCTCCTGAATTGAGGAGCCCAGAACTGGACACAGTACTCAAGGTGTGGCCTGACCAGTGCTGAGTACAGGGGAAGAATAACCTCCCTGGTCCTGCTGGCCACACTGCTCCTGATGCAGGCCAGGATGCTACTGGCAACACAGCAATGATGTTTTTGGGGAGGAAAAGCCAAGAAAAGTGGCTGTTTCTTCCCCTGGGGGCAACCAAGAGACCAGTTCCAAATCCCCACAGAGCAGATGGTGCTGCTGTCCCATCTAGATGCCAGGATTGGGATGTTCCACCTCCTCAATGGTCCCACCAGCACTGACCTCTACGTCAATCATTGCACCACACCACCTTTATTGGCTCCATGGCAAGAAGCTACTTCATAAAGAAAACAAACCATGTGTGACTAATCCCAAGGCCACATCCCCAGCTCCGGTTTCTAATGGCTCTTCCACGCCGCACTCCCTCCTGCCATTGATGCCGCGTCCATCACTGCTGTTTCAGGCAGGGGTGGGATGGTGAGTCTGGGATCTCCTCCCTGGTGGCTGGAAAAGCCCCTTCTGTTTATTTATGGCAGCTCTTCTGCTCTCGCCCACACGTGCCAAAGAGAACATGCCTGGGCGGGGTTGTTGTCTGCCATGTGTCAACTGGGGTGAAGCTGAGAGGGGCTGTGGGTGCACCCTGCTGCTGGGGGCCGTCTGATCTCCTCCACCTGTTGGGGTGGTTAATTATACCCCCATGGGACCCCTGCCAGCCCACAGGTTGGCCCATAAAAACAGAAAGAAAACCCTCTGGTTCCTTCCAACAGAGACCAGAGATAATACACAGCACCCCTGAAGAAAAAACCCACCCTGAGGAGAAGCACTTCCGCTTCATCGGGTGCAGGTGAGGATGATGGCATCACCATCATCATCCCATTGATGCTGTCCCCACTCCAGTCTCCCCACTCTGGGGCTCCCCTCACAGCCCAGACTGGCCGTGGAGCTGGGATGACACCCAGTTGGCACTCAGGACTCCTTCCTGGCTGGCATGGCAGCTCTGGGTGAAATTCTAGGTGCTGCTAACGACTCACAAAGCCTTAAATGGCCCAACTGGCCCCAGCACGCACAGGGAGCAGGATGGGGACCAGACGGTTTGCAGGGCACAACCTTCTTTAGCATGGACCTGGCAAAGAAGGAGGCAACAACTGCTGGAAAGTCCTGGCTCAGTCCTGGGAATGACTTGAATTAACATTTTCCATGAAGGAGCTTGGCACAAGGAGGTGAAGGGAGGGAGGAAGGTGAAGCTGGGTTACTGGGCCGACCAGCAACCACCCAGTGACCTTACGGGGCTGGAATGAGAGGTTCCATCCAGCCTGGCATTCCCAGGTTGAACTTCTCAAGTATCTCCAAGCTTGGCTCACCCTCCTGCTTGATCCTCGTTCCTTTCCCAGCACTGGGGGACAGCATGTGACAAGGGAGCAGAAGATGGACAACAGAGAGGAAAGTGCTGAAGCACTTTCCCCTCTCCTTGGACTTGTGTCCATCTCTCCATCCACTGTGCTGGACATGGGTCTAGCTCCTGAGTGGCAACCTGGGTCAGTGTGCTGATAAAAGCACCAAGCAGATCTTCTAGGGTGCACTAAACGCACGAGTTAACCCCAAAACTCAAGCTCCCCAGCTCAAGTGCTTCCTGTCTTTTAAAGGCCTCTGCATGCCCATGTGGTTTTGACACCACTGAGCAGTAGGATCAAGTGGGTTGAATGGTGTCAGCTTGTTCTCATGTTTCTCCTACCCACTTCTCAGAGCTAAGCGGCTACTGTAAGGAGGGAAGGAGAGATGGAAAGGAGGAATTCAGAAGGAATTTGGAATTCAGAAGGAAAGAATTCAGGAAGGAAGGAAAGAAAAGCCATCTAGAAGGTGAATCTCAAAGCTGGCATTCACCAGCCTCTGGCTAAGTCTACAGCATTCAATCACTCCCTGCACTGCATTGTTGAGGAGCCCAGTTTCCACTAGAGACCTTCAGAAGCTCCTCCATCCCACTCCACAGCCACAATGGAGCCCATTTCATGTGAGGAACCCATCAATGGTAATTACCAACCCCAAATAACCGCTATTGAGGATGGAGTACAGCAGACATCCACCACACAGTGTAATCTGCATTGAGGATGACACAGGCTTCACCATGCAGGTGGCTCAAGGAAGCTGTCACACACAGATTGTTTAACAACAGGTGAAAAGAAGGCTGAGGAGAGACCTTCTGGCTCCCTACAACTTCCTCAAAGAAGGTTGGAGCCACATGGGGATCAGTTTCTTCCTCCTAGTAAGAAGTGACAGGATGAGAGGAAGTGACTTCAAGTAGCCCTAGAGGAGGTTTAGGTTGGACAGCAGAATAAACTTTTTGACTGAAAGTGTTCTCAAACCCTGGAACAGGCTCTCCAGGGAGGTGCTTGAATTCCTATCCCTGGAGGTGTTTCAAAGATGCAGAGATGTGGTGCTAAGGGACACGGTTTAGCACCACCAGCCTTGATAGAGAATGGTTGGACTGAATCATCTTAAAGGTCTTTTCCAACGAAAATGATTCTATGTTTCCATGATTCAAAGAACAGATCAGAGTGAAGGGACACTCCAACATGGAAAGCAAGGATGAAATCTGCTCCTCTTGGTGTTCATCTCTAGAGCAATTCATGTCAGACTCAAGAACTCTCTACCTCACCAGGATATCCCCACTTTGGAGCCATGATTCACCAACAGCTTTCTCCTAAACTTCCTAATTTTCATGTCTGTGATATACATTCTCCTGTAAAGATATGAAAAGAGCAGGAGAAAAAAAATCACAAGATGTTTATCTAAGCTCTATTATCAACTAGTCCAGGCTATCAAGCAGTTTGAGTTTACCCTGATAACAAGATCTTTAATGGAAGCACCTGAGTGCTGCTGAAGATACAACATGTAAATTACAGAGACACTAAGAGGCCTCATTAGGCCCTTACTAACTACAGGAAATAAGATGCAACTGCAAGCCCACAGATTGGGGGCTGGTAGGATTTGCCATGGAAGAAACTTAGAATGATAGAGTTGTTTCAGTTGGAAAAGACTTCTAAGAGCATGGAGGCCAACCACCAACCCAAGCCCACCATGGCCATTAAACCATGTCCCAAAGGTGCTTGTTTGCAATCAGCTCTGCAGGCTACAAAGGGTTTTCAACAGGGAGCTGCCATCTCCATTAGCAAGATTTATAGAATGATGGAATCATTTAATGGGTTGGGTTGGAAGGGATCTTTCAAGGGGCAGGGTGGTGAGTGGAATGGAACTAGATGATCTTCTGGGGCCCTTCCAACCCAATGCTTCTATGATTCTGTGTTCAAGGAAAAGGCAAACTGGCTGAGGGTCAACCTGAAACCAAAAAAAGGGAGAAAATGACCCAGAAAGACCAATATCTGATGACTGTTGGCTGTTTTACCCAGCAGCAACAAAAACCATCTGAGACCATGCAATATGGAGAGTGTTGACCTTCACCTCTCTGTGAGAAAAGATTAAGAAGAAGGACCCCAAGCTGCTGTTCTCCATGGTGAGCCAAGTACTGGATAACAAAGAGAAAACTCCAAAGACATTGAACTGCTGCTAACCCAGCTCATGTGGCTTCTCCTATTGAAATGCATTACATTTAATAAGTTCATGGTGGGAACTTGTTAAACTTCCACCAGAAAAGAAGAAAAGAACCAACTCAAGTCATCAGACCAGAGAAACCCAAAGGAGAACAAGGTGGCAGCTAAGAAAAAGTCCCTGGATTTGAATTTTCTACAGAAAAAGCAAGCAGCTGCCCCCCTGAAAACCACCACACTCCACCTGAGAGAGGGAAATGATGTTCTCAAGGAAGTGGGCACTTCCTTCAGCAGCCTTTGTTGACCAAACCTACCCCTGAGAGCAGGATCTTCCCCAATACCTTATCATAAGAAGGTGCAAATCAGAGCTCTGGTGAAAGGCTGACCAAGATCAAAAATGTTGGATTTTAGAGGACAAATGGGCAGTCACAGAGCAGGTCAACCATAAGCATCTTCAACATGATGGCAGATCACAGAATCATAGAATGCTTTGGGTTGGAATAGGCCTTTAAAGCCTGTTTAGTCCACCCCTCCTGTAGTCAGCAGGGACATCTTCGACTAGAGCAGGTTGCTCAAAGTCCTAGCCTGACCTGGAATGGTTCCAGGGATGCAGCATCTACTCACCTCCCTAAGTAACCTGGGCCAGAGTCTCATCACCATCAGTGTCAAAAATTTCTTCCTTCTCTCCAGTCTAAATCTCCCTCTTTTAGCTTCAAACCATCACCCCTTGTCCTGCCTCAACGGGACACAACAATGATGGGTGAACTGGAACTGCCCTGCTGTGAGGCCAGGATGATGGAGTTGGGGTGGTTCAGCCTGGAGAAGAATAGGCTCCAGGGAGATCTTCTGGTGGATTTTCAGTACTCAAAGGGGCCAGGGAGACAGTTGGAGACAGACTGCCGAGCAGGGCCTGTTGTGACAGGACAAGGAGTGATAGCTTGGAACCAAAAGAGGGAGATCTAGACTGGAGAAAGGGAGAAATTTGTTATGATGAGTGCAGCGAGACCCTGGCCCAGGTTGCCCAAGGAGGTGATAGATGCTCCATCCTTGGAACCATTCCAAGCCAGGCTGGCTGGGGCTCTGAGCAAGATGATCCTACTCTAGCAGTGTGGGTTGGACCAGCTGATCTTCATAAGTTCCTTCCAACCCAAGGCATCCTGTGATTCTGCAAAACACCAGAGCACAGATCTCCAGCTTACCCATGATTTACTCCAGCACATCTCCCTCTGTTCCTTTCCACGTGTAGCCTCCTTGTTTCAGCTCACTGTGTCTCACTGCTTAACAGCTCCCATGGGACAAGCATTTACCCACAGGCTTGGAGACAGCTGATGGAAACCATCTGAAGATGGGTATTTAAGGCAGCACACTCACTAACGCACACCACAGGGGGAAAGTTTATTTAATCCAAACCCATCTGACAGATGCAGCAGCTAGAGAGGGCCCAGCTGACTCACTTGTCTTTGATCTGACACTTTGTGAAAGCTGGAGGACACCAGCATCAACACCTGCCCTGGCCACGAATCCTCCAAATGCAGTTTACTGTAGTGAGGCCAAAAGAGGGCACAAAAATGATCCAAAGGCTGGAGCACCTCTGCTGTGAGGCCAGGCTGAGAGAGTTGAGGTTGTTCAGCCTGGATAAAAGGCTGCAGGGAGACCTTCTGATGGCCTTTCAGGGCCTAAAGGCAATCTATAAGATGGGGACAGACTTTCTAGCAGGGGCAGTTGTGACAGGAGGGAGATTCAAACCAGAGAGAAGGAAGAAATTGTTGACACTGAGGGTCATGAAACAGTGGCCCAGGTTGCCCACAGAGGTGGGAGATGCCCCATCGCTAGAACCATTCCAGGCCAGGTTGTTCGTGGCTCTGAGCAACCTGCTCTAGCTGAAGGTAGAACAGAAAGAGTTCTAAGAGTCATTTTGATTGGACAAGATCTCTGAGATATCATGTCCAACTGTTAAACCAAGCTGTCCCTGCTGACTTTAGGGGGGTTGGAGCAGATGACCTTCAAAGGTGCCACCCAACCCAACCCAGTCTTTGCTTCTGTGGTTCCCCAATAATCCATGGTTTGTGCCTGCAAAACACATCTCAAGGCATCTGCTCCTTGGGGTCATCTATGGATGCAACACAACTGCTTGATGGAATTCCCAGGTCTGATCTCACGGTCACACAAAGATACCAGCCCACAT
The DNA here is from genome assembly GCF_015220805.1 of Pogoniulus pusillus. Lineage (NCBI taxonomy): Eukaryota > Metazoa > Chordata > Aves > Piciformes > Lybiidae > Pogoniulus > Pogoniulus pusillus. The sequence goes on from NC_087277.1 coordinate 19,884,458, forward strand.
TTGGCCACAGAAGGTCACACCAGCAGCCTGGTGTCCAAGGGACATTATCATCCCATGAGCTCCTTTGGGCCAAGAACTGTTCTGGTTTGTTCCATCCTATTTCATCTTACTTCACAGTATTCAGGTATGCTGGTTTGAGGCTAATTGGAGTATTATGAGAAAAATTAGATCACTGGTTGTGAAAAGAAAACAATGCTGAAGTCTGTACCCTCCAGTGGTTTGCTGACAGGGATAAAGAGCCAACAAGTAAACAATTTGTCTCACTCTGTTCTGGGACACTGCTCCCTTTTGCTTCCCCTTCATTCTCTCCTTCTCATTCCTACCCCTCCACTAACACTGGCTACCAGATAACAATGTAAGTTTTGCTGCTTGTTTTGTTTGTCTGACTGGAAAGACAGAGAGAGACAGACTGGGTTTGAGCCTCTTCTGGGCAGCTCCTTTGTACGGGAGGGAGTTTGGATTTCTGTTATTTCTAATGTGCATGTAGTTGTAAATGCATTGTGTATATTTGCTTGTCAAGTTAGCTTTGCTGGACTTACAGCTTTATCTTACTTCCAAGCCATCTGAGCTGGTCTGGTACACCTCAGTAGTGGGGAGGAGAAGTTTCTAACCCACCACATTGGGTATTCTTTCAGGAGCCAATGATGGGAGCACCAAGAGGAGCAGCTCAGCAGAGACTCCTGGACAAGTCGACCATCTCTCCTTCAGACATGCTGACTACACAGCTCATGTGCACATCTCCTCCTACTTCTCCCTAGCCGTGAAGGACATACCACCACAGCTTTGCTCCACTCCTTCAACCCAGCAGCCCCACTGCATCCTGTCATTGGTGAGGCACTGGAACAGGCTGCCCAAGGAGGCCGTGAATGTCCCCTCCCTGGGGCTGCTCAAGGCCAGGTTGGATGAGGCCTTGAGCAACTTGGTCTAGCAGAAGGTCTCCCTGCCTGTGGCAGGGGAGTTGGAAACAGATGATCTTTAAGATCCCTTCCAACCCAAACAAGTTTATGATTCTGTGATCCTCTCCTAGTGAACCCATGCCCCAGGCCAAGATGCATGGCCAAGGAGACATTCTGGAGGAGGTATTAGGAACCACAGAGCAGCTTTTACCATAGATCAGCTCATTAAAAGCTTCGGAAAACCCTGGGCAGCACCTTCAAGAAGGTCAATTTCTCCTTCTCTTCCCACATCCTACTTTGGGCTTCCTCCAGTGCAGATGACCAGCCCGGAGGGACCAGCCTCACACAGTGTGGTCAGAGAAGGTCAGGGAGCATCAGGCAAGGTGACAAAGGAGATTTCTATGGTGGGCACCACTTCCCGACTTTAGCCATGATGTATGGTGTTGGGTTTGGAAATTATTTGAGCTACTGAGCTATTTGGAGTCATATTTCACTGACTGCTTCACCAAGCTGAACTTGCAAGTTCCTCCACTCCATTTAGGAAACTGTAGGTCCACATGTAAGCAGAAAGGGTAGAGAAACTTCTCAATCAACAGCTGAAAAACAGTGAGGATGCAGGAAATGGAGGTCCTGGTTCTGCTACCAGCTCCCTGATGGACACATTCAATACTGGAGATAACATTCCCTTCCTGGAGAATGTGGGCATGCTCTTGTACAGCAGTTGTGTCCTCTCCTCGAGGGTGGAGGGACCTTTCCTGACTGAAAAAGAGACTTGTGAATGAAAACTAAAGCTTTCTTCACAAAATCACACAATGGCAAGGGTTGGAAGGGACCTTTGGAGATCATCCAGTCCAACAAGCTTGCTAAAGCAGGGGAAGCCACAGCAGCTTGCCCAGGATCACAATGGCCAGGTGGGTTTGGAAGCTCTCTAGAGAAGGAGACTCCACAACCTCTCTAGGCAGCCTGCTACAAGGCTCCAGCACACTCACAGAGAAGAATGTTCTGCTCATGTTCAGATGGAAATTCCTTGTGTGCCAGTTTGTGCCCACCACCCCTTGTCTTGTCACTGGGCACCACTGAATGCCCCATCCTCTTGTCTCCTACTCTATACCTCTTGTTAAGCACTGAGCAGATCCCTTCTCAGGCTGCTCTTCTCCAGGCTCAGCAGCCCCAGGGCTCTCAGCCTTTCCTCCTCACAGAGATGCTCCAAGCCCCTCAGTATCTTCAGAGACTCCACTGGACTCTCTCCAGTAGTTCTCTGTCTCTCTTGAACTGGGGAGCCCAGAACTGGACCCAGGACTCCAGATGTGACCTCCTTGGGGAAGAGTAGAGGGGGAGACGAACATCCCTCAGCCTCTTGGCTTTCTTCATTGAATTCTAAGCTCCTGACGAAGGTGGAATGGGCTCATCATGGTATCATTGGTAGGAAGAGCTCAAGGAGTTGGAGTTAGAGCCCATAGGATGGGTCAAAGGCCAATCAATTTGGCCTGAGTGTTGTGTATGACATCCTAGAGAGCACTTAAGAGGCAACAGAGGCAACACCACATCATCAATCATGGATAACAATGGACATTTTTTATGAAGGTTTGATAGAGCCCAGATCTGGGGCTTCGGGGGGGGCACCAAGAAGAAAACACAACTGGGAGAAGAACCCAGTGTGGCAACACCCATCACAAAGGAATCTGAATTCCTAACTGCCACCTGTCCTTGTTGGAGTTTATCTACTGAGGACACAACAATTGTGCCACAGCATCACAGAATGGGGTTGGAAAGGACCTTTGGAGATCATCCAGTCCAACTCTCCAATCAGGGCATCATCACCTAGTGCAGGCCACACAGCAGTGTGTCCAGATGGGTTTTGAAAGTCTGCAGAGAAAGAGACTCCACAGCCTCTCTGGGCAGCCTGCTCCAGGGCTCTGTCATCCTTGCAGTAAAGAAAATTTTCCTCATGTTCAGATGGAATCCCCTGGGGTCCAGTTTGTGCCCAGTGTCCCTTGTCCACCAGTAAAGGGAGGCTGCCCCATTTTCTTCACATCCACCCTTAAGGTACTTGTAAACATTGAGAAGATCCCCTCTCAGGCTGCTCTCTTCCAGGCTAAACAGCCCCAGGACTCTCAACATTTCCTCCTCACAGAGGTGTCCTATTCCCTTAATCATTCTCATGGCCCTCTGTTGGACTCTCTCCAGTAGATCCCTGTCCTTTTTGAACTGCAGGAGCCCAGAACTGGTCCCAGCACACCAGATGTGGCCTCACCAGGGCAGTTGAGGGGAAGGAGAACTTCCTTCAAGCTACTGGCCATACTCTTCTTCATGGACCCCAAAAGAACATTGGCCTTCTTGGCCACGAGGGCGTACTGCTCTGTCACAGTGCTTATCTGCCAGTGCTCCCAGCTCCTTCTCCACAAAGCTGCTCTCCAGCAGATCACCCCTAACCTGTGCTGGAGCAGGCAATTGTTCCTCAGGTATCCCATCACATCTGGAATGAGCCATGGGGGTTATTCTTGCCCAAGTTCAGGACTCTACACTTGCCCTTGTTGAACTTAATGAGGTTCACCTCATGTGCCGTGGGCTTTGCTGGCCACGCTCTTTGTGGTTCAAACCCCAGGCAGATGGACAGGGAAAGGCAGAAGGAGGGAAGATTCACCTCCCACCCTGAATTATTCAGAAGAGAAGGGACTGCTCATCCTTAACAAGCCATCATTTTATGAAGCAAGGCTCACATTTTTTTTCCTTGATTCAGTGGAATATCAGAAACTCTCCGGGGTCCATCTGAGGACTTTCTAGTTGGAGTCAAAGGCACAAACTCAGCACTTTCAGATGTTATTTAGAGAAGAAAATTAACCCTTAATGGTCCAAGCTGGTATTTCTCCTCTCCCCAGTTAAATATGGCCTGCTCAGCAACTTCTCCCCATACATAATTACAGGCTGCTATCCATCATCTGGAGGAGAATGCTTTGGTGACACTCTCAAAGTGACACTGTAAGCACTTTTACTAATAGAATAAATATTCTAAATATCTCGTTTGTATTTTCATTTAAATTGGAATATCTTAAAAATAATTGTAGGGACTTTGCCTCTGTGGCCAGTTCCAAAGGGGAGTTGGAGGGAGGTGGCTGGATGCTTGTGTTTTCCTTCAAAAGAAAAGTTCCCCCTGCCTGCAGAGCCCTTCCACATGCTGCCAAAGAAATTCATTAGGCACCAGCTCATTTATTAGTGCTTCCTTCCACTGTTGCTGGTATCCTCCTTTTTCCTTCTAGTTCTCACTTTTGGCTTTTTTCTCCTTCCTTTTCCCTTTGGTTTTAATTCCTTAGCAGCTGTTCTTCCTCAGTGGTTTCTCCTGGGAAAAGGATGGGTTTGGCCCTTTGCAGAATCACAGAATAGCTTTGGGCAGCTGACCTTGAAGATCAAGCCCAACCACTGGCTCAGCACTGACAAGTCATCACTAAACCATGTCCCTCAGCACCACATCTACATGGCTTTGAAACCCCTCCAGGGATGGGGACTCCACCACTGCCCTGTGCAGCCTGGTCCAGGCTTTGACAACTCTTTCCATGAAGAAATTGCTCCTTGTGTCCAACCTAAACTTTCCCTGGTGCAACTTGTGGTCGTTTCCTCTTGTCCTGTCACTTGTTTCTTGGGAGAAGAGACCAAACCTCACCTGGCTCCAACCTTCTTTCAGGGAGCTGGAGAGAGTCAGAAGGTCTCCCCTCACCCTACTTTTCTCCAGGCTCAACAACCTCTATTCCTTCAGTAGCTCCTCACCAAATCTGCTCTCCAAATCCTTCGTCAGCTTTGTTGCCCTTCTCTAGACATTCTCAGCCCCTCAATGCCCCTCTTGGAGTGAGAGGTTCAATATTTAAACAGAATTTAAGATGCAGCCTCACCACTACTGAGTGCAGGGGGACAATCCCTGCCCTGGTCCTAGAGGTAAGCCAACACTGCACAGCAAATGACAGAAACATCTGTTAGTTCGGGTTGGAAGGGATCTTTAAAGGTCATCTAATCCAACACCCCTGTAGGCAGCAGGGACATCTGCAACTAGCACAGGTTGCTCAGAGCCCCAAACAATCTGACCTGGAGTGGTTCCAGGGATGAGACATCTACCACCAATTTGGGCAACCTGGACCAAGGTCTCACCACCCTCAATGTAAAATATTTCTTCCTTTTCTCCAGTCTCAATCTCCCTCACTTGGTTTAAGGACTCTCAGCCTTTACACCTCACAGAGAAGCTCCAGGTCCCTCAGTATTCTTGCAGCACTCCCCTGGACCCTCTCCAGTAGTTCCCTGTCCCTCTTGTACTGGGGAACCTAGAAATGGACACAATAATCCATCGGTGGCCTCACTAGGGCAGAGTAAAGGGGCAGAAGAACCTACCTGCACCTGCTGGTCACACTCTTCTTCATGCACCCCAGGAGACATTCTCATCCAGGAGGGCACATTGCTGGCTCATGGTGAACTTGTCCAGCAGAATTCCCATGTCCTTCTCCACAGAGCTCCTTTCCAGTAGGTCATACCCTCACCTGTACCAGTGCAGGGGATTATTTCTCCCCAGGTGTAGGACCCTACGCTTGACCTTGTTGCACTTCACAAGGTTCACCCTGCCCAACCTGTACAGCTGGTGCCCTCAGCAGAGGCGCATCCATCCCAAGAACCCAAACACTGGTCCCCTCTTTACCTTCTCACCCATGGGACAGTAGCCCTTGAGGAAATCTTGGCACACTTCTGCCTTCCTGGAGACATAGACGTGGCTGTAGGGGCAGTTGCTGTTGCTGCAGATGCCCTTCAAGAAGTAGGAGCACACTGGCATCTGCAAGGGCAGAGGATGAGAAACTTGTTAGTGTCCACCTCAACTCCTGATCAGGAGCCACTCCAACACCAAACCTGAAATAAAACCATGACATGAGTTAAGTAAAAAGAGGTCTCTCATTCCAGAGGCTGGAAGGTGCAGAACACGTGGTGAGATCAACATTCCAAGAAGTTGGTCCTAGCAAGGGATAAAACAAGCACCTGCACCTCCACAAGCGTTGTCTGGGGGGTGTTGCATCATGTGAAGGTATCAGCCTGGTGCCTCTAAGAGCTGTCAGTGATGTCATGATGTCTGTCCCTGTGCGGTGGAGCAGAGATGCTCCATGAGAAATACTCCAGGAAGGATGCTGAAGGACAGATGCTCCAGGAGGAAGGGAAAGGAGGGCCCAGCTGAGGACAGAGTGCTTTCCCAAAGCCATTGTGATGATCCAGCTCCTCCTGCTCTTACCTACATGCTGACATCCCTTCCTGCTCAGAGCATCTCAATCCCACCAGTTTGAGCATCCTCAAACTAATATTGACCAAGGATGAGAGACCTTGGGGCTGCTGTCTGGAGAAGACTGAGAGGAGACCTTATAAACCTTAAGAGTGGGTGTCAAGAAGAAGGGTCCAGTCTTTTTTCCATGGCACCCTGTTATAGGATAAGGGGTAATGGACACAACAGGAACCCACAAAGTTCCACCTAAACACAAGAATAAACTTCTTTACTGTGAGGATGCTGGAGCTCTGGGGCAGGCTGTCCAAAGACTGTGGAGTCTCCTCCTCTAGAGACTTGCAAGACCCATCTGGATGTGTTTCTGTGTGATCTACACTACATGACCCTGTTTTGGCAGGTAGTTGGACTTGATGAACTCCAGAGGTCCCTTCCAAGCCCTACTGTTCTGTGAGTCAATGATAAACACAGGGGAGGCTGTGGGGGGGAAAAATTCCTTCCATCACAGAACCACAGAATGGTTGGGATTGGAAGTGACCTCTAGAGATCACTGATAGGCTGGATGTTAGGAGGAAACTCTTCCCAGAGAGAGTGATTTGCCATTGGAATGGGTTGCCCAGGGAGGTGGTGGAGTCGTCATGCCCGGAGGTGTTCAAGAAAAGTCTGGATGAGGCACTTAGTGCCACGGTCTAGATGACTGGCTAGGGCTGGGTGCTAGGCTGGACTGGATGATCTTGGAGGTCTCTTCCAACCTGGTTGATTCTATGATTGAGTCCAACCTCCCTGCCAGAGCAAGATCACCTAGGGCAGGTCACACAGGAACACAAGAACATCTAAGAACATAAAGAACGTCACCCAGGAACACGTCCAAGTGGGTTTTGAATGCCACCAGAGATGGAGACTTCCTCACCTCTCTGTGCACCCTTAATGAAGTTCTTCCTCATGATTAGATGGAACTTCTTGTGTTCAACTTTGTGCCTGTTACCCTTTGTCCTGAAGGACACATCAGGGTTTTAACTAATTTGCCTCACTTGAGAGAAGTTGTTGGGTTAAGGGTTAGACTTGATCATCTTAAAGGTCTCTTCCAAGCAGCATGATTCTGTGATTCCAAATAGAGGGAAGGCGGGGTGTGGAGGGGGGGGGGGGGGGGGGCATCAGAAAGAAAACAAAGGGTGCTTTAAAAGAGAAGAGTTTATTTTTAATTGTCTTTTAACTGCAGGCATTAACATAAAGGACAGGGCTCTGGGGCTATCTTCTTTTGGTGCTGGTGGTGTGACCGTAAATGATTCCCTTAATGTAGTTTTTGATATAGAGCCCAAATTAGCTCTAATAAAAAGGGATAATAAAGGCAGCTCTTCAACAAAAAAAAAGCCAAACCCCCTCCTCGCTGTCAAGCCCTGAGCCATTATCAAGAGGAAGCAGCACTCTCATTTCAATTAACCTTGTTTGCACCCCACCACGTCCACACAAATAACAATAACATTAATTCAAGGCGCTGGTGCGGCGCCTCCGTATTAGACAGCTCCTGACGATGGTACAAGCTCTGGAGCCAGCAGCTAATGAACCCGAAACTCAACGTGAAATTTTTGTCCAAATTGCTCACAACAGAGTTTTTTGAAGCTCTATTAAGGAGAAAAAATGCTGATTCTTTGGGAGTTCCTCAAGGGGAAAAGCTGTTGTAGCAGCAACGGGGGCGGCTGCCCGAGTCTTAGCCTCTCACTAACCTTCGCTCACAAAGCCATTCATTCGGATTTACTCTTTCCTCTTAAGTCACAGAATCGTGGATTCATGGAATGGGTCAGGCTGGAAGGGACTGCAGGATCATCCAGTTTCAACTCCCCTGCCATTGGCAGGGACACCTTCCACTAGACCAGGGTGATCAAGGCTTCACCCAACCTGGCACTGAATACCCTCCTGAGAAGGGGCATCCATGACCTCCCTGGACAACCTGTTCCAGTGTCTCACCACCCTCATTGTAGAGAATTTCTTCCTAATATCCAGTCTAAATCTTCCCTCCTCCCCACTTCAGTCCACTCCCCCTAACCCTATTAAGGGGAGGAGCTGGTGGCTCTGCCCTATCATGAGGAAATTCCCTGAACTTTGCTCTGATAGATGCTTGCAGCCCAGAGGCCAACTACATCATGGAATCATAGAGTCATGGAACTGTTTCTCCTGGAAAAGCCCTTTAACATCATTGAGTCCAACTGTCAAAGCAACACCACCTTGGCCATTGAACCACATCCTGAAGTGCTGTGTCCACAGGTTTCTTGAACACCTCCAGGAATGGTGACTCCATCACCGCCCTGGGCACTCTGTTTCAATGCCTGACCACTCTTTCAGGCAAGAATTTTTTCCTCATATCCAACCTAAACCTCCCCTGGCACAACTTGAGGTCATTTCCTCTCCTTCTATCTCCTGATACTAGAGAGCAGAAACCAGACCCCACCTCACACCAACCTCCTTTCAGGCAGCTGTAGCAAGCAACAAGGTCTCCTCTCAGCCTCTCTTTCTCCAGTTCCCTCAGCTGCTCCTCTGAAGACCTATTCTCTAAACCCTCCAGCAGCTTCATTACCATTCTCTGGACATTCTCCAGCCCCTCAAAGTCCTTCTTGTAGTGAGGGGCCCAAAAGCACAGCCAGGATGCACGGTGTGGCCTCATCAACGCTGAGTACAGAAGAACAACCACTTCACTGGGCTGCATCAAAAGCAATGTGACCTGCAGGGCAAGGGAGGAGATTCTCCTCCTCTGTTCTGCTCTGAGTCCAGCTGGAGCATCTCTCCATCATGAAAATCACCCTCTGCTTGAGTTTTGCTGCTTAGGATGGGAAAAAGGCCCTCACTGCTGTGACAGCTGCACCTAACCATGCAGCTCTCCCCTATAAAACAAAGAAACTGCCCTCATTTTTCAATGGGGAAACCGAGGCCCAGGACTGTCCCAGGGTTCAGCAAGAGTTTTGTCTTTGAACCAGTGGCTAAGCCCTGCAAGGACTCAGTGCTTCACCTCCTGGACGTGGCATTCAGCCCTGTCTCTGCTGACTTCCCACTCACACAAGATGCATGACAACAATCACAGAATCATGGAATGGTTTGGGTCGCAAGGAATTTTAGAGGTCACCTAGCCTCTGCTCCTTGCAGTCAGCAGGGACAACTTCAACTACAGCAGCCTGCTCAAAGCCCCAGATCACCTAATCTGGAGCAATTTCAGGGATGGGACATCTACCACCTCTCTGGGCAACCTGGGCTAGAGTCTCACCACTTTCCACGTACAAAAATTCTTCTTCCCTTCAGTCTAAATCTCCCTCTGTTAGATTCAGACTGTCAGCCCTAGCCCTGCCACAACAAGCCTTGCTAGAAGATTGTCCCCATCTATTTTAGAGGTCCCCTTTAAGACCCGAAAGGCCACCAAAAGGTTTCTCTGGAGCCTTCTCCTTTCCAGGATGAACAACCCCTACCCTCTCAGCCTGGCCTCACGGCAGAGGGCTTCCAGCCCTCCCATGATTGCTGTGGCCTCCTCTGGCTCCACTCCGACAGGTCGACGTCTCTGCTGTGCTGAGGAGCCCAGAGCTGGCCCCAGCACTGCAGGTGGGATCTGAGAGCCCTGCAGCGAGGCAGAATCCCCTCCCCTCACCTGCTGTCCACACTGCTTTGGACTTTTTATAGGAAATAAATAAAGAAACCCAAACCAGCCTTTTTTTCCTCCTATCAATCCTCATCCCCAGCCCTCCACTGATGTGCCAGGAGGCAGGAGAGCAGCTGTCCCCAGTCTATCTTCTCTATTTTATCTACTGGTGATGAAGTGACTCAGAAGAGAGCTGCATGTACAAAACATCTGGCGCTCTGTGCCTCGTGCCGCGCAACTCTGCTCATCGCCACCATAACTTATGAGCTCCCTGCTGACGACTGTGCCTCAGGCACACGGAGGGGAAAATCTGAGCCCAAAGGCAAATCATGTTGGAGAAGATCTTCTCCCAGACAGTCATGAGACACGATATCCCATGGGTTAAACCCTTTACAAGTCAGTAGCTGCACTGTACAAGCACAGAATCACTGAATCGTTTGGATCAGAAGGCACCTTCCACACCTTCGAGTCCAAACGTTACCCTGGCACTGCCAGATCACCACCAAACCAAGGCCCCCAGCACCACATACCCACGGCCTTTCAATCTCTCCAGGGATGGGGAATCCATCCCTGCCCTGGTCCAGGCCTTCACAACCCTTTCAAAGAAGAAACTGCTCTTCATGTCCAACCTGAATCTCCCCTAGTGCAACCTGAGGCCATTTCCTCTTGTGCTACCACTTGTTCCTTGGAAGAAGAGACTAAGCCAAACCTGGCTCCAGCCTCCTTCCAAGAATTTGTAGGGAGACAGAAGGTCTCCCCTCAGCCTTCATTTCTCCAGATTAAACAACCCCAGGTCCCACAAGATTTGTGCTCTAGACCCTTCTCTGGCTTTCTTGCCCTTCTCACTCCAGACCCTGAATGTCATTCTTGGAGTGAGAGGCCCAAAACTAAAGACAAGATTTGAGGCATGACCTCAGCAGTGCCCGGTCCAGAGGTACAGTCCTGCTGGCCATACTGTCTGTGATCCAACCCAGGATGCTGGTGGCCTTCTTGGCCACCTGGCTACGCTGCTGGCTCATTTCCAATGACCAATACCCCCAGGTCCTTTTCCACCAGGCAGTTTCCAGCTACACTGCCCCATGCCCGCAGCATTCATAGGGTTGTTGTAACCCAAAGTGCAGTATCTGGCACTTGGCATTGTTGAACCTCATCCCATTGGCCTTGGCCTATCAATCCAACCTGGCCAAATACCTCTGTAAAGCATCTCTTCGCTCAAGCAAATCAACACTGCCACCCAACTTGGTGTCTTTTATGGGCATGCTGAGGGTGCCTTGATCCCCTTATCCAGATCTTCTAGATCTGGCATAATGTAGGTGTGCTCTGACTCCTGTCATGCTTCAGGCTCAGACGAGAAAGCTTTGACAAAGCTGCTTTTGATAAAGGACATTCCAAAAGTACAGCCAACAGGGGCTGCAGACTCCATGATGAAGGACTGAGCCTTTTGGCCTTCTGCAAGAAAACTGTTTTTTGGCATCTCCATCCCAAAAGCAGAGCCATGACACCAGAGCAGATGTGAAACCTCTCCCCATGCAGTGACACCTCCCTGGTTGGTGCTCCAGTACCCTGGTGGGATTAAATTCCTGCTGTTCTCTGGGTGACGCTTTGTGATCCTCCAAATCCCTTCCACCAAAGCTGAAATGTAAATATGGGCTTGAAGCACATCCCAGCTGAGTGAAGAAACCACAGCCACACTTAACCTTCAGCACTGGCTTCACCTCGGCTTCAACGCTTGAGGTCTCCAAAGCTACGTCCAAGCAGAGATTCTCTCCACTGACTGGAGGTTAATTTGCTAAATTGTCACCTGATAATCACTACATGAAAATCTAATTATTTTTCCACCTTGCTCTGTGTAATGAAATCAAGGAGCTCCAAATCCATCAAGAAGGCTGAAAATGATGATGATCTTTGCCAGATGCTTTCACTGCCTGGATTTTTAGAAGGGTTAATTAACACCTCCAAGCTCTTCCATGTCAAATATTCTCCTCCTCTGAGCCCAGCATGAGGGCGCGGAGACAGAAGGGTAATCTTATGGAGGCAGCTTAGAATTAGATGCAAGTAAATGCTTCTCAGAGAATCACACAGGCTCCCAGCATGGTGGCAGTTGGAAGGGACCTCTGGAGATCATCCAGTCCAACTCCCCTGCTAAAGCAGGGGCACCCACAGCAGCTTGCCACAATGTTCAGGTGGGTTTGGAATCTCTCCAGAGAAGGAGGCCTCACAACCTCTCTGGCACCCTCACAGCAAAAAAGCTTCTCCCCTTCAGGGTTCTAGTTTGTGCCCAGTGCCCCTTGTCCTGTCACTGGACACCACTGAACAGAGATGTTCCAGGACTCTCCACAGTAGTTCCCTGTCTCTCTTGAACTGAGGAGCCCAGAACTGGACCAAACACTCCAGATGTGGACTTTGTGGAGCAGAGTAGAGGGGTAGGATAATCTCCCTCAACCTGCTGGCCACACTTCTTCATGCACCCAAGGAGACCACTGTCCTTCTTGGCCATGAGGGCATAATGCTTCTCATAGTCAACTTGTTGTCCACCAGCACTCCAAGGCCTTTCTTTGTGGAGCTTCTTCCCAGCACTTCATCCCTCACCTGTACTGATGCAGAGGGTTATTCCTTTCCAGGTACAGGATCTACACTTGCCCTGCTGAACTTCCATGCTCTTATCCTCTCATTCCTGGAGTTTCTTAACTCAACATATATCATCCAACATAGTCCTAGGTCCCCTGGTTTCCAACCTGCTGCTTACCACATTCAACTATTGATTCACCAGAGTGGTTGAAGACACACTTTGTTACCACAACCCTACCAAGAGCCTTAAGAGCTTGGAAAGCAAACCACAAACAAACTCTACCAGAAGCACTGAATGAGGCAGACCTCCTTACAGCCACCAGTGGAGGTCTGCTCACACAACAAAGCTGCACTGCACTTGGTGGGAAGCCATACAGACCTTGTCTTTAGACACCTTGTGGGAAAATGAACAGGTTCCATCTGTCTTCTTGCATGTGCCACGGAGAAACCTGTAGATAGAGGAGAAGGAGAAAGTTAAGCATGATGTGGGTTGCAAAAGAATGGGTTTTAACCACCAAGCATGTCTTGCCCCATTGCCCTGTCTGTCCCAAGGGCACAAATAAACATGGCTGCTGTGGAGCTTGCTGTTGAAGCCCACTTCATGGTACAGGGCCTTTTTCTATGTGAAAGGAGGTTTGAGCCAGGTGGGAGTTGGTCTCTTCTCCCAAAGAACAGGCAACCCAACAAAAGGAAACTGCCTCAAGTTGTACCAGAGGAGGTTTAGCTTGGACACAAGGAACAACTTTTTTCCCCATAAGTGTTGTGAAGGCCTGGACCAGTCTGCCCAGGGCAGTGGTGGAGTCTCCATCCCTGGAAGGTTTGGAAAGCCATGTAGATGTGGTGCTGAGGGACATGGTTTAGTGGTGGACTTGCAGTGTTAGGTAAAGGGTTGGATTTCATGATCTTAAAGGTCTTTTCCAACCAAAATGATTCCATGATTCTATGATTCTTTGAAAATCAGCTGCTGATTCTTGATAGATTTTGTTCTTTCATCATATTTGGCTGCTTATTAGTAGGTAGAGTTCAGAGATGAAGCTCCCATAAAAGGTCTTTTCTAGAACCCTGATTACACCAGAAGCTGAATGAAGCACCAAGAAGACCTCCAGGTATGAATGTCCAACAAATCAGGAGGAGTAGATACAGGCACCCAACAGAAACCAACATCCCACAGCACATGAGGATGTTTGAACACAGAGGTTTTCCTAGGGGGTACCACCCTGATGGGAGATAAGCCCCCAAAAGGAGACTCCTGGGACACATATTATCATGTTCTGGAGGTATGTGAGGTCCTGAAGCACAGAAAATGCCCCTTGAAATAAATCAGATTTTGGTCTGAACAAAGTATAAGCAATAACATGGAGCTGTGAAAGTCAGCTGGTTGACGGCAACCAGGTTTGCAGATGATTGTGATCACAGCATGGCCACGTGCACCTCCTCAAGACCCCCAGATCTGGAATATAAAGGGCAGTCTAAACCAAAAGCAGACTGAGACCATAAAGAGATTATAATGTAAATGTAAAGAAGGGAATTGGAGATGGAAGGCACCAGGGAAAGGAGACACAAGATCAGGAGAAAACAACTTTGTCTTCTAGTGACTGATGGAAATGGGGTAGGATAGAGACTCAGAAGCCCTCAGGGATCAGAAATCCCTAAAGTATGCAAGGAGCACAGCCCAAACTCAGACTTGGTCATCGACATTAGAAGAATCAAGGACTTCCTAACTGGAATCCTTTCTCCTTAATGTCACCAGAAGTAGTCCTAACCAGACACCTTGGACACATCATGAGGATGCGTTATGAGAGAATGAGTGAAAGCCACTGACATCAATTAAAAACCCAATAAATCACCTTGTCCTCTTCTGTGGTCTCCCATCAAGCTTTGGGCAACCTCCAAATGATTTCTAGCACAGCAGCAATTTTATGGAGAAATTACTGCAGGAGTTCATCGATGGAGCTGGCTTCTTCACTCTTTTTAAATGACTAAGAATGGAGTTTAATCAACTGTTGGGCAGGTCTAATGAGCTGGTGACATGAATCAGTCCTCCTGTGGTAGATTACCATGTCTCAGTGCTCCATGATGTCACAAGCCAGAGCATTCAAATCTGTCACATGGACCTGAGAAAAGCTGGTAGAAGAAATCACCTGCTGCAGAAACACAGAATCACAGAATGGTGGGGGTTGGAAGTGACCTCTGGAGATCATCCAGTCCAACTCCCCTGCTAAAGTTAGGTCACCCATAGCAGGCTGCAGAGGATCATAATCTGCAGGTGGGCTTGGAATGTCTCTAGAGAAGGAGACTCTGCAACCTCTCTGGGCAGGTTGGTCCAATACTTTGTTGCCCTCAAAGTCAAGAAGCTTCTCCTCATGTTCAGATGGAACCTTCTGGGTTCCAGTTTGTGCCTACTGTCCCTTGTCCTGTCACTGGACACCACTGAGAACAGAATGGCCCCAGTCAGGCCACATCTGGAGTCCTGGGTTCAGTTCTGGGCTCCTCACTTCAAGAGAGACAGGGAATTACTGCACAGAGTCCAGTGGAGGCTCTGAAGATGCTGAGGGGCCTGAAGCATCTCTGAGGAGGAATAGCTGAGAGCCTAAACAGCTGAGAGGCTGTTTAGGCTGGAGAAGAGCAGCCTGAGAGGGGATCTGCTCAGTACTTAACAAGAGGTACAGGGTAGGGGACAAGAGGACAGAGCCCTTAGAGTCTCCTCTAGAGAGCTTCTGAACCCACTTGGCCATTGTGATCCAGGGCACCCTACTGTGGGTGACCTTGCTTTAGCAGGGAGGTTAGATTTTACACCCTCCAGAGGTCTCTTCCAGCCCCACCATGCTGGGATCCTGTGATTCTATGACTATAGAGTTCTAAGCAGTGCCTCAAGGTAATCAGGGAATGATCTTTCCATCCTTCTAAAGAACCCCAAGTGGGATGGCACCAGCAGAAGAGCTGAGCAGCCAGTTGAGGACACACTACTCACACAGTTCATAATTCAGCTCTGCAACCCATTGCTACATACACCAAGAAAGAACTAAAGAAAGTGTTCCAACAAAGCCAACTGCTGCCTATTCCATGATGATGGTTGGGTGGCAACCTCTAGCCACTGAAGAACAAACCCTATCAGGCTGCAGGGCTTCATTGCTTCATGGGCCAGCAATGTGCCCTTGTGGCCAAGAGAGCCAATGGCAGTCTGGGGTGCATCAGAGAAAGTGTGACCAGCAGGTCCAGAGAGGCTCTTCTCCCCCTCTACTCTGCCTTGGTGAGACCACACCTGGAATACTGCGCCCAAGACAGGGATGTACTGGAGTGAGTCCAGTGGAGAGGCACAAGGATGACTGGGAAGATCTGAGCATCTCCTCTGTGAAGAGAGACTGAGACACCTGGGGCTGTTTAGTCTGGAGAAGAGAAGACTGGGAGGAGAGCTGATCAATGTTTATGAATATCTGAGGGGTGGGTGTCAAGTGGCTGGGGCCACTCTCTTTTCAGTGGTCAGCAGCAGTAAGACAAGGAGCAACAGCTACAAATTGGAACATAGAAGGTTTCACCTCACCATGAGGAGAAACTTGTTTGCAGTGAGGGTGACAGAGCACTGGAACAGGCTGCCCAGAGAGGTTGTGGAGTTTTCTTCTCTGGAGACTTTCAAAACCTGCCTGCATGTGTTCCTGTGCAAACTACCCTGGGTGATCCTGCCTTGGCAGGGAGGTTGGACTGGATGATCTCTGGAGGTCCCTTCCAACCTCTAAAGTTTTGTGATTCTGTGAAGCTGAGAGGTCCCAGCCAAGAGACAAGACCTTTTGTGCCTCATGTTTTCCTCCCGTAGGTACCTACCAACCCAACAGCATTGGGTAGTCCTTAGGTCTGATCCAGCTGTCCTCATGGCCTTACACTTCTGTTCTCAGGTTGCTTCCCCAAGGAATACCACATGTGCCAGCACCAAAGCCAAGCAAGGGCCCAGTCCAGCGAGCTGGGCCGGAGCTGCTGCGTGCATGCGTACCTGGTGCAGACGGCCACCTTCTCCGGATCGTGGATGTAGGGGCAGCTGTCGCCGCGGTTGCACTTGCCGAAGCGGTTGTAGTACATGCAGTACTCCTTCTTCTTCTTCTTCTGCTTGGCTTGGCGGATGATGGCCAAGCTGCGCTGCACCGCACGGCTGAAAGAGACAGACAGCGTCAGCGAGCACCTCCAACTGCACACGGCAGTCAGGTAGAGAAGGGAGGTCAGCAGAGCTGAAATGGGAGAGAGCCCAAGTTTGACACTCAGGAAGTTTAATGTGGGTCTCAAGCTTTTAGGCCTCTCTGACTTTTGGCCAGCTTTACCCTGAGCCTTGGAAAAGCTACCAGATGAGGCCAATGACCCTGGAAACGTCAGCATCTGGTTACCAATCACCCCGTGCAGAAGCTGTGGTCACCTTCCTGGAAAGCCCCTCTGCAGAAGGCCACGCTGGGGAACAATAAGGGACCCGTGAGTCAGACAGGTGCTGTTGTGGTGGTGACACCAACCATGTCCTGGGCTGCAGAAGCAGGGTTGTAGCCATGAGGATGAGGGAGGGGATTTGTCCTCTCTATTTAGCACTTGCAGGACCACAGCTGGGCACTGGATCCAGTTTAGAGCTCCCAGCACCACATGGAGACAGATGGCAGTGAGTCCAGTGGAGACCACCTGGACAGTTGGAGCTGAAGCACAGAAGTACAGGTTGGACATTAGGAAAAAGTTCTTTACTGCAAGAGTGGTCAGGCAGTGGAACAGAATGCCCAGGGAGGTGGTGGAGGCATCATCCCTGGAGGTGTTCAAGAAACCTGTGGACATGGCACTTTGGAAGACAGTCTAATGGCCATGGTGGTCTTAGGTCAATGGTTGGACTCAATGCTCTTGGTGGTCTCTTCCAACCAAAACAATTCTATGATTCTATGAAAAGCAGCACTCAGAGCTTCACCTTATCAACAGCAGGTTAAATATCTGCATCTTGAGCTTCTGACACCCTCCTGAGCATCAACCACCCTGTTTCTCCCCATGACTACAGACCTGGCGATGTATCTGCTCGTGGCTGATTTGTTCAGGCAGCTGGATGGAGAGAAACCAGGACTGGGCACGCAGTGAGACCTCCCTGCTGGAAACAGAGAAGAAAACATGGAACCATCGCTCAGAATCAAGACACTCTGCAGGAACTCACACAGCTCCTCATATCTTAGCTCCACAAAAGTGATCACAGGCATGGAGCATATCTGCTGTGAGGATATGAGAATGAGAGAGATATAGGTGTTCAGCATGGAGAAGGGTCCATGGAGACCTTCTGGAAGCCTTTCAGTGGCTTAAAGGAGACCTGTGACAATGACAGAGATAATCTTTTTAGCAGGTCTTGTTGGAACAGGATAAGAGGTGATGATTCCAGACTATGAGGGAGATTTAGATTGCAGAGAAGGAAGAAATTTGTTGTGGTGAGGGTGGTGAGACTCTGGCTCAGGTTGCCCAGAGATGCCCCATGTCTGGAACCATTCCAGGTCAGATTGTATGGGGCTCTGAGCATGTTCCTGTCCATTGCAGGGGGCTTGGACCAGATGACCTTTAAAGATCCATTCCCACTCAAACCATTCCATGATCTGATTGGTTAATCCAAAACAAGCAGCTCCCAGAGCCCAGATTGGTGTGGATGTCCTTGTGGATCTCCATGTAGCCAGCACCTCGGGAGTGATCCCAGCTAGAGGGCTCCTTGCCGGCTCCAGACTCAACAAGGACCTTTCCCTTTGGCATCAGAATGTACCAAAGCCCCCTCAGGCAGATTCCAGGCTTGTACTGTAAATTTCCATCTCTCTTGTAAGGAAAGACTGAAAGACTTGTCTCTTTTCATCTGGAGAAAAGAAGGCTGAGGGGGGATCTTCCAAATGCTTATTAGTGCTTAAAGGGTGAGTGTCAGGACAATGGGACCAGTCTTCTCTCAGTGGTGTCCAGCAACAGGACAAGGGGAAACGGACACAAACCTGAACAAAAAAGGCTCCATCTAAACATGAGGAGAAAGTTCTTTAAGGGTGAGAAAGAGCACTGGAACAGGCTGTCCAGAGAGGGTGTGGAGTTTCTATCCCTGTGACATTCAAAACCCGCTTGGACATGGCCCTGTATGACCTTCTCTAGGTGATCCTGCCTTGGCAGGGGGGTTGGACTCAGTGCTCTCCAGAGGTCCCTTCCGAGCCCCACCACTCTGTGATTCTGTGATTCGGCCAGCTGGGGAAGCCCAGACATGTAATTAAATTGTCCTTGACTGGCAGAGGAGAAGAATGAATGGAAAATAAAGGCTGAATCCCGGCGTTCCAGGTGGTGGGACCAAAGCTCAGTCACTCACCTGCCAGGCTGGGCATGCCGGGGAGTGAAGGAGTGGAATTTGATAGCGCGGCAGCGGCGCCGTCCCTGCGCGCTTGCTGTCACTCGGGCTGCCGGCCGCGGCGAAGCTCCATCTGTTCCCTCTCCAAGGGAAAGCACAGGCGAGATGCTCCGTCACATCCAGCAACCTCTGCACAAGCCACCCCTCAGCAGCCTGCTGCGGCTTGCGGGGAGCTCGCTGGAGCTTGCCGCCAGTGTGCAGAGCAGCAACAAGGGGTTTGAGTCCCTGCTGGGGGGGTGGCCTGGATCTGTAGCTTTCACCTCGTTGCAGAGCTGCCTGGCTCCAGCAAGCAGAATGGTGGGGGTGGAAAGAAACCTCTGGAGATCATCCAGTCCAACTCCCCTGCTAAAGCAGGGGCACCCACAGCAGGCTCCACAGGATCACAATGCCCAAGCGGGTTCAGAAGCTCTCCAGAGAAGGAGACTCCACAACCTCTCTGGGCAGTCTGGCGAAAGTTCCTTCTCATGTTCAGATGGAGCCTCCTGGGTTCCTGTTTGTGCCCACTGACCCTTTTCTGGTCCCTGGGCACCACTGAACAGAGTCTGGCCCCAGCCTCTTGCCCTCTGCCCTTCAGCTCTTGCTGAACATTGAGCAGATCCCCTCCCAGGCTGCCCTTCTGCAGCCTAAACAGCCCCAGGGCTCTCAGCTTTTACTCCTCCAGGCACCTCAGCATTTTTGGAGCCTCCACTGGACTCTCTGCAGTAGTTCCCTGTCTCTTGACCTGGGGAGCCAAAAACTGGACCCAGCACTTCAGATGTGGCCTTCCTGGGGCTGAGGGGTAGGAGAGCCTCCCTTCACCAGCTGGCCACACTCTTCTTCATGCACCCCATGAGACCATTTGCCTTGGCCACAAGGGCACATTGCTGACTCACAGTGAATTTGCTGTCTATTAGCACTCTCAGGCCTTTGTGGAGCTTCCCTCCAGCAGGTCACCCTCACACCTGTTCTGGTGCAGGTGCAGGGGGTCATTCCATCCCAGCTGCAGGACCCTACATGCACCTTTGCTGAACTTGCTGAGAATCTTGTTGTCAATTCATTATTTGGCACTAAAATTATCACACACCAGGTTTGGGTTGCTCAAAAGATCACAGACACTGAGATGCTCACAGAGCATCTCTTAGTGAGGATGTAGGTTAAGAAGCTGGCAGCCTCCAGCGAGGTTGACCTCCCAGCTGATGCTGAGAGAAAGACCCAATTTAAAGTGCCACCATTAGGGCAGGTATGGAGCATCCCTCAGTGCTTGCCAATGATGTTTAATGCTCCTTAAAGCAAGCTCAGCAGGATGGGCTACAGCAGGAGCCATCTCTCCAGGGGAGCAGACAGTAGCTCTAAATATTTAATACCCAGGAGTAAAAGGGGGACTCTTGGGGACAAAGCCACTCCCCAAGTCCTTGTAGGTCATTCTTTTAGTTAAAGCAGCCTGACAACCACATCTTGGTCAGAAAGATGGAATCACTACAGAAAGAAATAGATAAGAAATCAAATAAAGGGTTCAACAGATGAAAGAGTGGTGGACAGGCTTTGGAACAGGCTCTCCAGGGAGCTGGTGGGGTCACCATCCCTGCAGGCATTCAAGGAACACGTGGACATAGCACTCAGGGACACGGTTTTTATAGGGCAAATATACATCCATGGTGCAATGGTTGGTCAGGGTGGTTTGGCCCAGATTTTGTCCTCTGGCAAGAATCACACAGAATCACAGAATTCCAGCATGGGGAGAGATGGAAAAGACCCCTGGCAATCAACTAGCCCAACCCCTGCTAAGGCAGGGGCATCCACAGCAAGCTGCCCAGGCTCACCATGTCCTGGTGGGTTTGGAATCTCTTCACAGGAGATTCCATAATCTCTCTGGCCATCCTGCTCCAGGGTCCTGCTAATCTCAGAGCAAAGAAGTTTCTCCTCAAACTCAGGCTTCCAGTTTGTGCCTTCTGCCCCTTGGCCTGTCGCTGGGCACCACTGAACAGAGTCTGGCCCTAGCCTCTTTCCCCCCCACTTTAGCTATCACTGAGCATTGAGAAGATCCCCTCTCAGGCATAGATGACCTTTAAGGGTCCCTTCCAACCCAAACCATGTGATGATTCTACAGTTCTCTGCTAACATACCTATGAGACAGAACTCTTTGGGCCAGCATAAGACTTTGTTAATTTTTTTTTTCAGTCCCAAATCTATCCCATTCTTCTCCCTAACCAGGGAAAAACATCAGGATCAGACTGCAGCAGTGGAGCTTTGCAATCAGGAGATAAACCCATGTTCTTATGGCCTGAAACTGCACCAGGGGAATTTTAGGTTGGACATGAGGAATAATTTCTTTACTGCAAGAGCGGTGAGGCATTGGAACCGGCTGCCCAGGGAGCTGGTGGAGTCCTTACCCCCAGAGGTGTTCAAGAAACACATGGACGTGGCACCCTAGGACATGGTTTAATGGCCACGGTGGTGCTGGGCTGAAGCTTGGTCTCAATATGAGAAGTCTCTTCCAACCCAAACAATTCTATGATCCCACATTCCCCCTTCCCCTATTTTCCACCAGCCCCACGCTGTGGAGGTTTCAATAAGCATCACGGCAAGTTCCTCCCCTGTGCACACTCAAAAGCAGCAGCAACGATGAGGGGAGAGGGGAAAAAAAAATACAGGCTGGAAAAAAGGGAAAGCTGCTGTGGAGAGCACCAAAAAGTGCACATTAAGGGCTTCTTAACTGATGACATGCAGAGCTGCCGCAGCAGCCGGGATATTTTACACCCTCTGTAAGGGACAGGTGCTTTTCTCTCTCCACTTCTTCTCTTTCCTTCCCTTTTGCTTCCTCCTTAATGATTTAGTTGGGTCGAAGCATATCATCCATAAGGAAATCCACAGCCCGTTGCAATCAGGGGGGGTTGTTTCCCTTCATGTATCATCCCAGCCCGACGCTGGCGGCTCTCAGCGTCCTCAAGCGCCAAGCGTCAAGAAGTGATTGTTGTCCCCAGCCCCAAGCGGGAGACTCGAGGCATCTCTCCAGAGGGAGCAGGAGCTGTCATGTTCATTAAATGCATGATTACAGCCATGATTAATAGCAGGGGCTACAGCCTAACTCCTGGGTGGATTTTATTCCTTGCTCCTCCGAAGGAATCCACAGCTGAGTGGTCCCATGGAGCCATCACGTTCACTTCCTGCATGAAATTCCAGATTTTGATGGAAAAGAACAAAAAGCCACAATCTATCCCCAAAAATCCACCCTTTATCCCCCCAGATCCACAATTTATGCCCCCAAACCCACAATTTATCCCCCCCAAACCCTCAATCTATCTGCAAAAAACACAATTTATCCCCCAAATCCACAATTTATCCCAAATCCACAATTTATCCCCCCCAAAAGCCACAATCTACTCCCAAAAAGCCGTAATTTATCCCCCCAAATCCACAATTTATCCCCTCCGAAGCTGCCATCTTTCCCCAAAAAACTATTTATCTCCCAAAAGCCACATTTCATCCACTAAATCCACAACTTATCCTACCAAAATCCAGAATTTATTCCCCAAAAGCCACTATTTATCCCCTAGATCCACAATCTATCCCCCAAAAGCCACTATTTATCTCCCAAACCTCACAGTTTATTCCCCAAATCCACAATTTATCACCCTAAAAGCCACAATTTATCCCTGCTGAAAGTTCCACAACCACAACACTGCTTTGAAATGAATGGGTTGGGCGCTGCATCCCTCCACCAACATCGGACACCAAACTAAGACCTTCTGCTTTCTGACAGAACACTAAAACTCAGGGACTGAGGACTTCTATAAACCCCAAAATCACCTCAGGGCTTGCGTGTTTCCATGACACCTAAACCAAATCTCAGCTTGAGGGGTTCCATAACCCCCAAAACATTAAAGGGCTTGAGAGGTTCTATAACTCTCAGAATGTATCTCAGGGCTTGAGGGGTTCCATAACCCCAAAATCATCTCAGGGCATGAGGAGCTCCATAACCCCCAAAAAATATCTCAGGGCTTGAGGGGTTCCACACCCCTCCAGAACACATCTCAGGGCTTGAGGGGTTCCATACCCCCAAAGCCACATATAAGGTTTGAGGTGTCCCTACCCTTCAGCCTAGTCCTTCTCCTCCAGCGAAAGGTTGGCAGAGATTTGAGCAGGGAGTCCAGGATCTGTGTGCAGGAGCAACTGTTGGTGCTTTTGCAGGACTCCAGCGCGGAGAAGCAGGATGCTTCCATCCAGCTCCACCATCTTCACTCTGCTCCCCGTCACCCAAAGGGCTGTGAGACATCAACCCCACTCACAAAAAGATGCTGAAGATTTTTCTTTGCCTTCAAAGCCAGCTGCAAATTTTGCAGGCAGGGAGCATGATTACTTATTACCTGCTTAATTATTTA
This sequence comes from Pogoniulus pusillus, assembly GCF_015220805.1. Classification (NCBI taxonomy): domain Eukaryota; kingdom Metazoa; phylum Chordata; class Aves; order Piciformes; family Lybiidae; genus Pogoniulus; species Pogoniulus pusillus. The sequence goes on from NC_087277.1 coordinate 19,907,502, forward strand.
GGATGGACTTTATTGCTCAGCTGAAGGACCAGGACCTCCTCGTGTGGACCTCATCATTAGCTTGCACATCTTACCCAGTTATTTATTCCTGATGTGGTGGAAAGGTTGAAGAAGTTTTAAATAGCTCCAAAAACAGAGAAGGTGCAGAGGTGTCAAGGTCAAGGGATGTGCAAGAGGGTGAGAGCACCACACTGGGGGGGACAGCCAGCAGCAGGCATGCAGGTCACCCTCCCTGGGGACAGAAGAAACTATCAAGCCCATTGCTGCTCATCTGCTTCAATTGGAGACCCTCTCACTCTCTGGAGATCTTCTTGCTTTCAAATTTTGGGCCTCTCACTTGAAGAAGGACATTGAGGGTCTGGAGTGTGTCCAGAGAAAGGCAACAAAGCTGGTGAAGGCTCCAGAGAACAAATCTTGTGAGGAGCAGATGAGGAAACTGGGGTTGTTGAGCCTGGAGAAAAGGAGGTTGCAGGGAGACCTAATTGCTCTCTACAAACCCATGAAAGGATCCAGGTGGGAGTTGGTCTCTTCTCACAAAGAACAAGCAATAGGACAAGAAGAAATGGCCCCAAGTTGCACCAGGGGAGGCCTAGGTGGGACATGAGGAACAACTTCTTCCCCAAAAGAGTTGTCAAGGCCTGCAACATGCTGCCCAGGGCAGTGGTATAGTCCTCATCCATGAAGCATTTGACAGCCACATAGATGTGGTGCTGTGGGACACGGTTTAGTGATGACCTGGTAGTGTTGGGTTAATGGTTGGGCTCAATGATTATAAAGGTCTCTTCCAACCCAAATGATTCTGATTCTCTAACAGTCCCAAATCAAGGATAATTTCTGGAAATCTTACAGAGGGTGAGAAAGAATCATAAAATGGTACAGGCTGGAAAGGACCTCCAAAGGTCAAGTCCAACACCCCCTGCAGTCAGCAAGGACATCCTCAAGTAGACCAGGTTGCCCAGAGCCCTGTTGAGCCTCACCTTGAATAGTTCCAGGGACGGGGCAACAACCAGGACTTTGATGAAGTAAACACAACCCACAGATAACCAGCTCCAGCAATCAATCTTCCAGCTTTTGAGATGACCACAACAGGGTGATCCTAACTTACCATTATTTTTTGCTCACCAGGGGAAGCTCTGCTGTGAGCCACACTGGTTCCGCTCCGTTACTCAGGGAGGTGGTGGAGCCACCATCCTTGGAGGTGTTCAAGAAATTTGTGGACATAGCACTCAAGGATATGGTTTAATGGCCATGGTGGTCTTAGGTTGGACTCAATGATCTTAGAGGTCTATTCCAAGCAAAACAATTCTATGATTCTATGACCTTGACATGCAACAAAACTCAGGCTGGCTCCTTTAAGAGGTCCCACGACAACCTCGCTTCGCCCTCCTTCGGCAACAGCCCGGCGATTCATTTTGCAAAGCTTCTCCTTCAGCTTTATTGCTGAACAAAAAGTTTTGAGGCTGGCACTCGGGGAAATTTATTTCTTTAATTATTATTCATTTAAGTGGGTTCCGCTGTTTCAGGCGATCAGCACTAGCAGCTGTTGGGGGTAATTTATTTTACTCACCGGACGGCAGAAGCCCTCACTCTCTACAAGGTAACAAAAAGCTGCCACTGTATAAGCATTCTCCTGTTTGGTTGCACTCCAGATTCAAACACAGCGTGCATGGCCCTGGGTCAGGCACTCACAAGTGGTTTATTAATTAATAAACCTCAATTAATGAAGCACATGTTGGGTTTGATGTTGTACGAGCAGCCTGAAAGTGGAGCAAGTGCTGTGGAGCATCTCCCCAGCTCCAGTCTACACCAGTGCTGGATCTAGAGGTGGTCCTTGAGGTGACCAGGTCCCTGCTCATCAATGTCAGCAGTCCTGGAGTTAAAAGAGGCCAAAGGATTCCACAGTCCCAAAGACAAGGCACTGAGAATGAAGGGGTCATGGAACTGACCTCAAAAGGGGCTAAAGGATTGAACAGTCCCAAAGATATGGGACTGAGTTCAAAAGGGGCTGAGAGACTAAAATCAAAAAGGACCAAGGGAGTAACATCAAAAGGGGGTAAGGGATTGAGTAATCCCCAAAACAAAAAGGGGTTGAGTAAAAAGGGGACAAAGGACGGAGTTCAAAAAGGACCAAGGGACTGAGTAATCCCAGAATCAAGGGGCTGAGCTTCACCAAAGTTGAGTAATCTCAAACCCAAGAGATTGAAGGGGCCAAGACAGTCCACAATCCCAAAGACAAGGCACTGGAATGGAAAGAGCCACAGAGTTGAGCTCAAGTGGGACCAAGGGGTAAGAGACTGAGAATCCCAAACATAAGGGACTGAGTTCAAAGAATCCAAAGGGATTTGGCTCAAGTAGGGTAAGGGATTCAACAACCTCAAAATCAAAAGATGGAGCAATTCCAAAAACAAGGGACTGAGCTCAAAAAGGGTTAAAGAATTACAAACAAGAGGGGTAGAGGGAATGACAAATCTCAGAGCCAAAGGACTGAGCATGAAATGCCAAGTGACTGACCAATTCTAAAGACAAAGGACTGAGCTCTAAAGGGCTACAGGACTGAGCTCAAAAAGGGGACAAAAGACTAACCTCAAAAGGGCTATGGGATTAAACAATCTAAAACTCAAGAGACTGGACTGAAGTGTACCAGGGATTGAGACTCCCCCAAAACAAGAGATGGAGCTCAAAGGGGGCCAAAGGCTAGAGCTCAAAAGGGGCCAAGAGCTTGAGCTTAGAAAGGGGTCAAAAGATGGAGCTCAAAAAAGGGGCCAGGAGATTGAGCTACAAAGGAGCCAAGGCAACAAGGTCAAAGGGGGCCAAGAGACAAAGCTCAAAAAGGGGCCAAGGAACAGAACTCAAAAAGGGCCAAGAGACTGAATGTAAAAGGTGCCAAGGAACAGAGCTCAAAAGGGGCCAAGGATTAGAACTCAAAAAGGATCAAAGGATTGAACTCAAAATGTACCAAGAGATTGAACCCAAAAGGGGCCAAAGGATGGAGCTCAAAAAGGGTCATGGGATGAAGTGCAAAGAGGGCTAAGAGATTGAACTTAAAAGGTGCCAAAGGAGGGAGGTCAAAAAGGGCCAAGAGATTGCACTCAAAAGGGGCCAAAGAAAGGAGCTCAAAAAGGGCCAAGGGATGAAGCTCAAAAGGGGTCAAGGGACTGAACTCAAAAGGGGCCAAGGGATTGAGCAGTCAGAAAGAGATGGATCTTGAAGAGGAGCAAAGAACAAAGCAATGCCAAACCTAAGGAACTGAGCTCAAACAGGCTGAGCAACAAGAGCACAAACACCACCAAACCCATGTGAAAGAAGGAAAGGCACGCTCCAGTTTTCACTGTAATCACACCTTGGGGCTTTGGGTTGACTTCTCCACCAGCTTCTTCCTTACCCCTCCAATACTTGGTCCTAACATGTTAGAGGTGTCCAGTCTTAAACCTTCCCCTTCTTACCCCATCTGGAGGACTGTGTCCAGCTCTGGGGCCCCTAGCAAAGAAAGATGTGGACTTGCTCAACTGGGTCCAGAGGAGGATGTGAAGACCAAGCTGACAGAGCTGGAGTTACTGAGCTTGGAGAAGGCTCCAGGTATACATTCTTGTAGCCTTAAGTGGTGCTATGGGAAAAATGGGGAGGGACCTCGATCAGGTAGTGTGATGGCAGGACAAGGGATGATGGTTTGCAACTAAAAGAGAGAGATTTAGACTGGAGAGAAAGCAGAATTTTTACACTGAGGGTGGTAAGACCCTGGCCCCGGTTGCCCAGAGAGGTGGTAGATGCCCCATCCCTGGAACCTTTCCAGGTTAGGTTGGATGGAGCTCTAAAATACATGATCTAGTAGGAGGTGCTTCCTCCCATGGCAGGAGGGTTGGACTAGCTGATCTTTAAGATCCCTTCCAACCCAAACCATTCTGTGACTCCCTGATTATTTCACCAAGCCAAGCAGCTCAGAGCAGAACATTGTTCACGGAAGCCCTTGGCCAGCCCGATGTTGGTGCTGAGCACTTCATCATCCCTGGGAAGGCAGAAAGAGCATTTCTGTGGTGCTCAGCACTTCTAAAATTAGTTGGTAAACAAGGAGCCGAGCGAGCACTTTCTTCCTGCACACAGCTCTCTGCTCCCTGCTTCTCTGCCTCCTGCTTCTGCCCAGCCTTGCCTTCTCCCAGCACATCTGAAATGGTGTTCATGAGCATCACTCATCTGTCTTCAGAGTGATGCAGTAAAGAGCTCATATCCTCCTGGGGTTGTTTAGCCTGGAGAAAAGGAGGCTGAGGGCAGACCTTCTGGCTCTCTACAAGTCCCTGAAAAGTTGTCAGAGCCAGGTGGGGGTTGGTCACTTCTACCAGGTAAAAAGCACTAAGACAAGAGGAAACAGACTCAAATTCCACCAGGAGAACTTTAAGTTGGACAGGAGGAACAATTTCTTCCCCAAAAGGGTAAAAGGCTAAGGCATGGAACAGCCTGCCCAGGGCACTGGTGGAGTCCTCGTCCCCAAAGGGATTGAAAAGCTGTGTAGCTGCAGTGCTGAAAGACATGGTTCAGTGCTGACCCATCAGTGCTAGGTTAATGGTGGGACTTGATGATCTTAATGGTCTCTTCCAACATAAATGATTCTGTGATTCTCTGATTCTGTCTTCAGTCTTCCCATCTGTGGTCAAAGATGTTGCTGTAGCAGAGCAGAGAAACCGAGGCAGGAGAAGTTAGACAACAGGATGAAGGGAGGGAGTGTGTTTAGGTACAGGGAAAGATCCTCAGTGCTAGAAGGCTAAACTCAACCAATTTGGTTCTGTGGTCAGTCATGGTCACAGCTGTTTTCAGAGACATGAACTGGCAGATCAGGAGCTCCTCTGAAACCTCCATCTGTGGGAGCTCAGCAATCATGGGTGTCTTCATGGCTTCTGGATCACAGAATCATAGAATCAGTTAGGTTGGAAAATACTTTTAAGATCATCGAGGCCAACTGTTAACCCATGCTGCCAGTAAACCATGTCCCTCAGCACCACATCTACACATCCTTTCAATTCCTCCAGGGATGGGGACTCTCTGGACAGACTGTTCCAGGTCTCGGCAACTGTTTCTATGTAGAAATTGTTCTTTGTGTCCCACTTAAACCTCCACTGGTGCAACTTGAGGCTGTTTTCTCTTGTCCTATTGCTTGATCCTAGGGAAAAGAGATCAACATCCACCTGGTTCAAATCTCCTCTTAGGGAGTTGCAGAGAGACAGAAGGTCTCCCCTCGGCCTCTTTTTCTCCAGGCTGAACAACACAGTTCTCTCAGCCACTCCTCACCAGATCTGTTCTGCAGCCCCTTCATCTGCTTTGCTGCCCTTCTCTGAACCCATGCCAGAACCTCGATGTTGTTCTTTGAGTGAAGGGCCCAAAACTGAACCCAGGATTTGAGGTGTGGCCTCACCAGTGCCCAGGGTAGGGGAACAATCCCTGCGCTGTTCCTGCTAGCCACACTTCTCTCCAGACTCCTGAACCCCCATTCTCTCAGATCCTATGGCTGTGGGGATGAGCTGAGAACCACCAATAAATCAAACCACACTTGTCACTGAGGGGCTGGCTGCCACTCATGAGCATCCTTCCAGGAGGTAAAGCCCAGTATCCCCACAACCACCAGCCCTTTATCCTACTGGGGTTCCTCCACCTTCCTAGGAGGCAAAACTTCAGTGAAGGATGAGGAAATAATGCAGGTGAGATTTGCTCATGGAAAACAGCCTGGCCAACATCAAAACGTCACCAGAGGCAGCTGCAGCTCTTGGTGTTCAACACCCAGATTGAGGTCAGGGCTGTTTTCCGGCCAGTGTCAAACCTTAATTTGGTTTCTGCTGCTTTCAATCTTCAGAGCTGAGCTTTTTTTTTATTTTCACCTTTCAAATTTCTTTTGTGCCAGGACCTTTTGCTTCTTTCCCCAATTTCATGGAAATTCCTCAAGTGTCTGAATAACATTTTAGCAGCTGTTGGAAAGAAATGAGGGAAATGGTTCATTGTGAGTGAAGAAAACCCAATTATTATGCTCACTGAATTAACTGCAACATATGAATGTCTTCCATACTATCCCCTTCCCTATTTCCTAACACTTCTGCAAAGTGAAAAATGGATCCTTGCACAAGTTCCACTTCTGATGGGGGTGAAGAGTTCTGTCACGCTTGGGGCTTATTTGTCCTGCACGAGGATGCGAAGTGGGTGTCTGTGTTTGAGGTAGGGGTGAGATCCCATTCTTCACCCCCTTGTGTTCTCCATCTGAGAAAGCAGAGCCAGAGGGAGGATCACAGAATCATGAAATTGTCTGGGTTGGAAAAGCTCTCTAAGATCATTGCATCCAACTGTCAACCCACCACCACCATGGCTATTAAACCATGTCCCAAAGTGCAACGTCCACACATTTCTTGGACACCTCCAGACTCCACCATCTCTTTGGGCAGCACAGGTCAGGCACTGACAACCCTTTCAGTAAAGAAATTATTCCTCATGTCCAGCCTAAACCTCCCCTGATGTAAGCTGAGGACATTTCCTCTCATTCCATCACTTGATACTAAGGAGCAGGAACCAACACCCAACTCGCTCCAACCTCTTCTCAGGATGTTGTAGAGAGCCATGAAGCCTCCTCTAAGCCTCCTCTTCTCCAGGCTGAACAGTCTCAGTCATCCATTCCCTTGCTTTCCAGACTCTTCACCAGCTTCGTTGTCCTCCTCTGGACCTGTTCCAGCCTCTCAATGTCCTTGGAGTGAGAGGCCCAAAACTGAACCCAGGATTTGAGGTGTGGCATCATCAGTGCCCCCAGTACAGGGGGATGATCCCTGCCTTACTCCTGCAGGCCACACTGGTGCTGACTCAGGCCAATGTGCTGGTGGCCTTCTTGGCCACCTGGACATATGCTGGCTCATCTTCAGCTGCTGTCAACTTGCACCCCCAAGATCCTGTTCTGACAGGCAGCTTTTTAACCACCCTTCTTTTAAGTTTCTTCACCCTGGCTCAAGCAGCTGAGTTACACTACATGAGAGCTCACCAGCCACCTGGGAAGGCAGTAAGTCTTTTGATTTCTGTATTTAAACTTTAGTGGTTGGGACATAAGAATAGAACATGCAGCAAAGCCTTTGGGAGCAGGGCCACATGTGTGATGAGAGCACAGTTCACAGCAGCTGCATGAACTGCATGTCCCAGCCCACAAAGCACTTCAAGGAGCTTCTTCATGCTCAAATGTCCCAGTTGGAGTAAGACCAGAAATTATTCTGTTCAGTGATGTCACTTCTCAGCTCAGATTCTGCTCAGTGAGGGCACTTTCTAAAGTTCAGGGCAGGTCTGCACAGGCAGTGGCTGCTTCTAGCAGGGAGAATGCTGATGAGGAGAGCCACTGCCAAGGGCTGGGCTGTGGAAAGGCTCTGGCTTAGACTTGCTCCTGTGTAGACCAAAAGCACTGCCACATCTTGTGTACCACACTGAAGTGCCATCAAGTCAGAGGTGACACCTGTGGGGAGGAGTGCACAGGACAAGTGATCCTAAACTGACCCACAAGGGATTTCATCCCATGAATGTCATATTTAGGATAAGGCTGAGGGATCACCAGGCTCAAGCCTCTTTTTCAGTGGCTGGTGTCCAAGAAGGATTCTGTCCATTCTGCCTTCAGTCCCAATCCATGTGTTCCCAAATCCAGTTTCCAGAATTCAGCTCCTCAATCCAGTTCCCACCTGCCACTGCATCCAGCCTGGGACATCCCCAGTGCCTGCTCCCAGCATCAGTAGTGACCGATGTCATTGCCATGAGGAAGATCAGATGCAGTACTGCTTTGTCTCTCTCTATTTCATTGGATTATTCTTCTTTCCATCCCACCTTGTTCAGTTTCTTTTCCACCTCATCAGTCTTTCTTTTTTCTCTTCCCTTTGGGAAGGCAGAAACATTCATAGAGAGCCCCTGTCACTCATCTAGTGGCTGAGGCAGGCCCTAAGCCTTGACACCAAACATCTCCAGAACCTTCCCCTGGACTTGCAAAGTTTGCCCTGTCCCTAAGGTGAGTGTTACCCACACTGCATTACCAGTAAGAAAGCAGGTTATGAACAAGCTGTGACAAACCCTCTGATCTCCTTCAGGAGATGAATGAGTTGCTTTATCACTTCTGGTAGCCCAAAGATTGACTCTGATACATCAGAGGGCCACAGGAGATGCATCCCCAGGACCAAATTTGAACTCAACCTCAGTATCAACACACTTGCTTGGCCAACTTATGTGGCAGAGACGATAGGATGGCATATGCTGGATATGATGGATCAGCTGAAGCAACTACCATCACAGTTGGTATTGTTGAGCCAGGAAAAGACAAAACACCAACCCCATAAATTCAGGCAAAGAGCAGAATTATCGCCCACCATCAGTAAAGTCCAAGCTATTAAACTGTCAGGAGCATTTCCCATCTCTCCATCAGGCCAAAGGCACAGTGTGGCACTGGAAGGGAAAGGAAAAGCTGAGGGTTTCCATCTTCTAAATAAACTTTGTCAAGTGTTGAAGGCACAACAGCATTGAGTCAAGGTTTGAAGGCTCAAACTCGATGAGCAAACAAATCTTCCACCCTGCCAGCCTGGGTTACTGTAAAGGCAGAGCTGCCAGGATCTGCTGAACCCAGCCTTGTGAAGGAGGATGAGTTACAGTGTTGGAAAATGACATCAAAATAGTAACACACACCAGTTGCCAGGGATTTATGGCGATGAGCCCACCATGCTGCTTGATGGGGAAGGAGACTGCAGCTAAATAAGGAATGTCTTAAACAAAACAGAATCATGGAAGCAAAAAACCACAGAATCATGGAATTGTTTCAGCTGGAAAAGACTTCCAAGATTGAGTCCAACCACCAATCCAACACCACCATGGCCATTCCACTACATCCTAAACTGCCATGTCCACACGTCTCTGGAATACTTCCAGGGATGATGACTCCACCCAAACAGATATGGTGGGTTTGTATTTCATAGACAATAACCCTGGAACCACCAAATCATTTTGGTTGGAAAAGATCTTTAATGTCATCAAGTCCAACTGTGAAACCAGCACTGACAACTCCACCACTAAACTATATCCCTCAGCACCACATCTCCATGGTGGTTTTAAATCCCTCCAGAAACGGAGACTCCACCACTGCCCTGGGCAGCCTTGTCCAAGCCTTGACAATCCTTTTGGAGAAGACATTTTCCAGTCCAATCTCCTTGCCCAGGCAGGATCACTCGGGGTAGTTTGCACAGGAACACATGCAGGCAGGTTTTGAAAGTCTCCAGAGAAGAAAACTCCACAACCTCTCTGGGCAGCCTGTTCCAGGGCTCTGTCACCCTCACTGCAAAGAAGTTTCTCCTCATGGTGAGGTGAAACCATCTATGCTCTAATTTGTAGCTGTTGCCACTTGACACCCACCCCTCAGATATTTGTAGACATTGATCAGCTCTCCTCCCAGTCTTCTCTTCTCCAGACTAAACAGCCCCAGGTGTCTCAGTCTCCCTTCATAGGGGAGATGCTCAAATCTTCCCAGTCATCCTTGTGCCTCTCCACTGGACTCACTCCAGTACATCCCTGTCTTGGGCACAGTATTCCAGGTGTGGTCTCACCAGGGCAGAGTAGAGGGGGAGAAGAGCCTCTCTGGACCTGCTGGTCACACTTTTTCTGATGCACCCCAGACTGCCATTGGCTCTCTTGACCACAAGGGCACATTGCTGGCCCATGCAGAACTTGCTGTCCACCAGGACTCCAAGGTCTTTCTCCAAGTAGCTGCTTTCCATCAGGGCAGCCCCTAACCAGAAATAGAGATTTAAGCATGGTGGTGGACACTTAAGTTCTCCCTTTGTCTCCCATCACCTACATTAAAGCCACCAATGCATGGACTGACAATCAGGCAGTAGCCTGAGTCAAGTCTACTTCTTTGGTGAGCAGCAAGACCTACTCCACCTGTGTCCTCCTCATACAGAAGCTGAAGTAACTGATTCTTGGCTGCCCCACTTGACCATAGGGAAGACCTCTTTTCTTTAATGTTTTTTTCTTTACATGGCAGCTCTTCATGAGCTCAGGTTTCTGCAGCCCCTCCATCTCCTCCTCTTCAGATTGCACAGACCCAAGTCCTCCACTTTTCCAATCCCTCCAGCCATCATTTCTCCCCTGGACTCTTCCCGATGGTCCAACTCTGTCCTGAAATCTGGCCCCAGAACCAGACCTGCTCCAGCTAACATCTTCCCTGACCATATTTTTGGGGTTTCACCTCTTTTCTTACACTACAGAAAGATGATTCCTGGTTTCGTTGACAACTTTAGCACCTAAGATAGTCCTTATAGCAGAACCACCCTCGAATTAATTTTGGGCAGCTGATCCTCCTGATTCAGGCCCTTCAGAAAATCCCTTTGTCCTCAGCAAAGCTCTTGAGAAAACCTAGCCTGGCTGACACCACAACTTCCTTGGTCCACCAACCTTGGAGCTGACTTCATGGACATTTTTTCAGCATCTGCAAAAGCTGATCCTTGCCCATCCTCCTCCTCCACCAAAGCCAAGGACTTAAGAGCTTGCAGGTAGAATCACAAAGACTTCCAAAGAAGCCATACGGATACACATCCATGAGCATGCACATAACCCATCTGCAGAGCTAGCAGCCAAGAGGACATTGCAGGTCAGTCAACCACCAAAAACCCATTCTGAGCAGTACTGAGTTGCAAAAAACATCCCAGCAAATTGTCCCAAAACCATTGCAGAGCATCCCTTGAATGCTCTCAGAAGGGAGATTACCTGAAAGCGATGATCCATCAGCCCCATGTCCCTTTGCCTACCACAGCATCTTCCCCTCTGCCATCATTTGTAGGCATCTTCATTTCCCATCCCCAGGTGCTCTGGCAGCTAATCCATGGCTGAAGCTAAATCTGTGACTTCCTCCCATACCAGCAACCATCTGCAGCAAGGATTTCTCATCCCTGTTTGTCCCATTCCTGCTCCAGCTCATTTCTCCCTCTACATTTCTACGCCAGCATCTCTTCTTAGCTGGGTGAGACCACCACAAGGGGAGTTCTTGACTCTTTATTGAGTGAAGAACTAGGCTCTTCATTTTCCTTAGGGTTTTCAAACCTCCTGGAGCTGATCAGCTCTCCTGCTGAGGGGATTTTTGGGCCTGCACAAAGCTCCTTGCCTCTCTAATCCTTCTTTCTGGGTTTAAAGCTACCCAGGACACTCCACCACACTCACATGAGTCAGGGCTGCACATGTCAAAGACACCACCCAGCCTTCACAGTTCTTCATCCACTTCCCCACCTTACACAGAACAACTTTGGCACGAAACTGCCTCACTGATAGCATCATCCACAGACAGAATGAGGGACATACAGAACTGTTTGAGTTGGAAGAGACCTTTGGGATTATCAGCTCCCACTGGCCTTCTAGGCCACAGGAGCACAACAGTGGCTAATGGTGAACTTGTCCACCAGAATTCCCAGGTCCTTCTCCATAAAGCTGCTTTCCAGTAGCTCAACCTCTCACCTCTTCTGGTGCAGGGAGTTATTCCTGCCCAGGTGCAGGACTCTACACCTGGATTTGTAGAACTTCATGAAGTTCCCTTTAAAGAAGATGAGTTGCAACATGTGGACTGGGATTAAGCACCTAAAAGCCAAGCTGGGACACGAAATGAAATGTGGACACAGACTAGGACAAGTTCTGGTTGCTCACCTGCTCTGCCAGGGCTCTTGGTGCTCAGGTCTCTGGCCCGACCAGGGGTGCTGGATGTCTTGGAGAGTTTGTTTGCTGACACTCTGTACATCACTCCACCAATGCAGCAATAGCCTTTGCTCCTCCACCTCTGCTGGACATGCTGGGACTTGCCCCCTTGAGGTGTCGGGCGTGTTTGGTTCAGTAGCAGGGACCTGCAAGAAAGTGACAAGGTGAAACCAAACTAGGGGAGATAACACAAGGAGCTGCCTCTTGATGAGCAAACCTTTGCCTGCCTGATGAAGGAGGTGAGGAAGAGAAGAACAAGGAGTGCTCTTGCTGTGGATAGAGGAGAAGCTCTGATACCCTGTGATTTACACCAAAAAACCCCAGCCTTCAAAGTCTCTCCTCCTGGTACCACCTCCCCTGTGCATCAAAACGCCATTTCTTTGCTGGAGCTTGTCCATGACAGTGTCACAGGAGAAAAGACCACATGCTGAAGGACATATTTACAGTTACCCAAGCAACTGTAAACTTTTAGGACACACAAAAGATGCTTGTCCCAAAACCCTGGTGATGCTTCACAGAATCATGGAATTATTTAAGTTAGAAAAGACCTTTAAGATGATTAAATCCAACCATTAACCCAGTACTGTTAGGTCACCACTAAACCATGACCATCAACACCACAACTGCACAGCTTTGAATCACCTCTGGGGATGGGGACTCCACCACCTCCCTGGGCAGCCTGGGCCAGGGCTGAACAAGCCTGGTGGCCTTCTTGGCCATCTGGGCACATGCTGCCTCATCTTTGGCTAGCTGTCAACCAACACCCTCAGGTTCTTTTCCTCCAGCCAAAGTTAGTGCTGCCCATAGGATTATTCCAAAGGATTAATAGGATCTGAAGTGACACCCTGAGGACAAATAAGTTTTACAGGAGCTATGCTGCCACCAAAAAACCCCTTCCAGGTCACAACCTGCTATGTCATGCACTATCCCACCTCTTGTCACGGTAGTGACGGTTTGATGGCTGGACTCTTCCAACTTCAATGAACCATGGATTCATTGATTAAATGATTCCAAGATTCAATGACTCTGATTCCATGACTCACAGATTCAATGACTCAATGATTCCATGATTCCATGACTCAGTGATTCAGGGACTCCATGACTCAGTGATTCAGTGACTGAATGACTCCACGACTCCATGCTTCCACAACTCAATGATTCCAAGATTTCCAACTAGCTCAGAGCCACTCGGCTCATTTCCCTCCATCCTCTGTTATCCAGACTCAAGTCACTGCAGCCCAATCCAATCTCCTCCAACATCAGTCGCCTTCCTCATTTAGTGCTAATCCAAACAGTAATTTGTTTATGCAAATGAGGGGCTCTAATTTGGTATTAGCCCAAACGAGGCCGGTAATGCTATTAGCAGAACATCTCTAAACGGCGCATTACGGGCGAGGATCTGTAAATTAAGATTCCCAGGATCCTATCAGCAGAATGCAAACCCTGGAGAGCATTACCTTGGAATGAAGATGTGCTGGGAGAGAAAAAAGGACAATTCTGAAAGATAACAGCTACATTTCTGGGTGCTTAATGTGACAGGCTCATCGTTTTTTGAAGGTTCTTCAGGGTGGTTGCCACTGGCTACCAAGCTGAGAGAAGCACTCCTTGGCTTTTGAGGAGAGCAGCCAGGAAGAAAGGGACCTGGGAGTACTGGTAGATAGTAGGCTGAAGATGAGCCAGCAGTGTGCCCAGGTGGCCAAGAGAGCAAATGGCATCCTGGCCTGTATCAGGAAAAGCATGGCCAGTAGGACAAGGGAGGTTATTCTTCCCCTGTACTCAGCACTGGTCAGGCCACACCTTGAGTGTTGTGTCCAGTTCTGGGCCCCTCAATTCAAGAGAGATGTTGAGATGCTGCAGTGTGTCCAGAGAAGGGTGACAAAGCTGGTGAGAGGCCCGGAACACAAACCCTATGAGGAGAGGCTGAGGGAGCTGGGGGTGTTTAGCCTGGAGAAGAGGAGGCTCAGAGGGAACCTCACTGCTGACTACAACTACCTGAGAGGAGGCTGTAGCCAGCTGGGGTCAGTCTCTTCTCCCAGGCAACCAGCAATAAAACCTCCAGGGGAGGTCTAGGCTGGATGTTAGGAGGAAGTTGTTGCCAGAGAGGGTGATTGGCATTGGAATGGGCTGCCCAGGGAGGTGGTGGAGTCACTGTCCCAGAAGGTGTTCAAGCAAAGACTGGATGAGGCACTTAGTGCCATGATCTAGATGACTGGATAGGGCTGGGTGCTAGGTTGGACTGGATGATCTTGGAGGTCTTTTCCAACCTGGTTGATTCTATGATACTATGATGGGAATTGTGACCCCCATATTCAAGGGATTGGTCCTCAAGAGATTGCTCAAGTTTGGATTCTCTCAAAATTAGGTTAGCTGCAAAGTTTTGCAGCGGTGGTTGTGTTGCCTGAGGGTATGGACGGTAGGAGGAACTGCAGTCAGCAGAGACATCCCCCAACTAGATCAGGTTGCTCAGAGCCCCATCAAGCCTGACCCTGAATGTCTCCAGGTATGAGGCCTCCATCACCACCCTGAGCAACCTGTTTCAGTATTTCACCATCATCATATTAATGAAAGATCCTTCAACCCCAACCATTAATCCAGCACTGCCAAGTCCACCACTAAACCATGTCTTAGAAAAAACATTGCTGTAAGGAAAAAAAGTCCTCATTTTATGGCTGCAGCATCAATAAAACCCAACCAAACCCATGCCATGCAGAGCTGTGGAGGCTCCTCATACTGGTTGACCCCCCACCTCACTGGTTCAAGCATCAGTTTAAGAGCCTGGGTTCACTGAATGCCTCCAAAGCCTCAGGATATTTATTTTCCAGCCTTGCTGAGCTCACTCAACTTGCTGAAGTGGTTGCACACTCCAACGCTCCCTGCTGCAGAGTCACCATTTATCAAGAGTTATTACCTGGTGACATCTGACCCCTAGTGTGTGAGCGGGGAGCAGCTGCTGGTTACAAACCACTCCAGACTTGTATAAATAAACAGCAGAAAGGAAAAGCCAGGAGAAGAGGAGCAGAGAAGTGATGGGCACAGCAGCACACTCTCCTCTCTAGTAGGCTTTAGGGATGCTTGAGACACAATCATGAGGCCCCACAGATCTCATTGCTCCCAATTAGGGATCATTCTGCTGTGACTTTTCAGGGATTTTGGTAGAGAGGCATCCAAAAGCATCTCACATCGTGAAGGGAGTGGTGCTGGACCTCCTGCCCTTTGTGGTTGTGCTTTTTTCAGTTAAAAAATGACCGGCAAGGTGGCCTCTAAGCAAAGCTTCTAGAGAACATCTGCTCAGGCTGCCGAACTCCCAAGCACCATCAGACCAAAGGCTCAACCAAATGCCCAGCTTCATCTCCATTTCTAGCCTCTTGGTGGTGGAAGTGTCCAAGCAAGGGTGTACCCAGAAATAATCAGCCCTGGGGTGGATTTCAATAGCTGAACATGCACACTGGGTTCAATTTTGGCCACATCTTTCATTCACAGAATCATTCTGGCTGGAAAAGCCCTTTCAAACAACCAAGTCCAAACATTAACCCAACAGTGCCAAGTCCATCACAGAATCCTAGCACCATTTAGGTTGTAAAGGACCTTGAAGACCATCGAGTCCAACCATTAATCCAGCGCTGCCAAATCCACCACAGAGCATCCTAGAATTGTTCTTGGTTGGTAAAGATGTCTAAGATCACCAAGTCCAACCATCACTTCAGCAACACCATGCCCACTAATCTATATCCCAAAGTGCCATATCTACATGTGTTATGAAGACCACCAAGGATGCTGACTCCACCACTTCCCTGGGCAGTCTGTTCCAATGCCTGACCACCCTTTCAATAACCAATCTTTATCTAATATATCCAACCTAAACCTCCCCTGGTGCAACCTGAGGCAAATTAGAGGATCTGTAGGTGATGTAAATTGATGGTAAATTATGTTTTGTGTCAAAAAACGGTGGTGGAACCTCAACTCCTACAGAAGAACAGGCAAATAATGTAATTGTTCGACCATAGGACACCTCTAGTTCCCTCTTTAGCCACATTATTCATAGAACCATAGAATGGTTTGGGTTAGAAGGGACCTTAAAGACCGTCTAGTTCCAACCCACCTGCAATGGACAAGGACACTTTCCACTAGATCACAGAATCACAGAATTTCTTAGACTGGAAAAGACCTTCGAGATCATCAAGTCCAATTATTAGTTTCACACTGACAAGTCCTCACTAAGCCAAATCCCTCAGCACAACATCTCAGCACTAGGAATCGCTCTGATTGGAAAGGACCACCAGGAGCATCCAGTCCAACCTTCATCCCAGCATCCTTCATCACTAGACCATAGCCTCAAGTGCCACATCCACTCTCCTTTTAAACAGCTCCATGGATGGCAACTCCACCACCTCCCTGGGCAGCCTTTTCCAGTGCCTGACCACCCGCTCAGTAAAGAACTTCCTCCCAACATTTAACCTAAATTCCCCTGATGCAACTTGAGGCCATTCCATCTTGTCCTATCATTAGTAACTCATGAGAAGTTGCCTCATCCAATCTGGCCTTGAACACCATCAGAGAGGGGGCATGCCTGACCTCACTGGGTGACCTGTTCCCAGTGTCTCATCACCCTCAGTGTAAAGAATTGCTTCCTAATACCCAGTCTAAATCTGCCCTCCTCAAGCTTCAAGGAGTTTTGTATCCGCAAGTGATTTTGTGACCCCAAGGAGTTCTGTAGCCCCAAGGGGTTTTGTAGCCCCAACACAACGCCTGCTGTGCATCTTGTGCATCTTTTTTTTTAATAATTAGGGCCACCCTGGTGGCCACAGGGGACAAACCACCAGCAAGAGGAAGGCCGGAGGGCAAGGAGCCGCACCGAACGCCCCACGGCGTTTCATCGCTGCTCTGCCGGTGAGCTGTCACCCTAATGGAAAGGATGGCCTTTGGAAACCAACCCTATTGAGAAGAGAGGATAAAATTAATGAGATAATAGCAGGGCCAAGGACCTGAAGAATACACTAACCCCCCTCAACACCAGGAGCTTGTAATTCCCTTTCTACCACACAAGCCTGTGGATCTAAAGAGTCCTCCCGTCCATGCAGTGGGCCCCGCTCCGGCAGGAAATTTCATTAAGGCTGGAAAATAGGAAAGGTATTAAGTGTGGATAATGAAGGCCAGAGTGTGAACAGTGCCTTAAGATAGTCTTCTTTGGAGCCTTTGTAATGGGAGGCATGAACTTTCCCTTCAAATCCATTTCTAATCCATTTGAAATACTACAGCAAATTATCTTCCCCTTCAGCCCGAAAGCGGCCAGCCAATTTACTCCGAAGAGAACTGACAATGCTACAGAATTTATCGCCATAACCTTGACTACACAAGGTTGAGGGTTGTCTTGCCCCCCTCCCACCTCACAAGGTGGACACAAGGAAGAAAAAATGTTAATGAAAAGAGAAAAAAGAATGCTTAAAAAATGTTTCGAAACAGTGTTGGAGGTGCTGGAGGTTCAACAGCAGGGTGGAGAGTGATGGGACAGCACGGGATGTGTTACAGCAATGGGACAAGAGGGAACAACTCAAGTTCCACCAGAGAAGGTTTAAGTCAAGGGACAACTTCCTCTCCAGAAGGCTTGTCAAGGCCTTGAGCAGGCTGCCCAGAGAGACTGTGGAATCTCCTAATCTGGAAAGCTTCCAAACCCACTTGGCCACTGTGAGCCTAGGCAGCCTGACGTGAGTGACCCTGCTTTAGGATGGGGATTACACTGGATGATCTCCAGAAGTCACTTCCAACCTCTACCATGATGAGATTCTGTGTCTGGGGCATCATGCAGCAAGCAACAGGACAAGAAGAAATGGACTCAGGTTGCACCAGGGGAGGTTTAGGTTGGACAGGAGGAGTAATTTCTTCATTGAAAGAGTTGTCAAGGCCTGGAAGAGGCTGTGCAGGGCAGTGGTGGAGTCTCCATTCCTGGAGGGGATACAAAGCCGTGTAGATGTAGTGCTGAGGGCCATGGTTTGGTGGTGACCTTGCAACAATAGGTTGATTATTGGACTTGATGACCCCAAAGGTGTCTTCCAACCCAAACACTTCTGTTTCCCCCATTCTGTCTGTAGATGATGCTATCAGTGAGGCAATTTCATGTCAAAGTTGTTCTGTGTAAGGTGGGGACATGGATGAAGAATGGTGAAGAAACCAACCCCCACCTGACCCTAACCTCCTCTGAGGGAGTTGCAGAGAGGCAGAAGGTCTCCCTATGAGGAGAGGCTCAGGGAGCTGGGATTGTTTAGCCTGGAGGAGGCTCAGGAGTGACCTCATTGCTGTCTACAACTACCTGAAAGGAGGCTGTAGCCAGTGGGGGTTGGTCTCTTCTGCCAGGCAAGCAGCAACAGAACAAGGGGACACAGTCTTAAATTGTGCCAGGGGAGGTCTAGGCTGCATGTTAGGAGGAAGTTCTTGCCAGAGAGAGTGATTGGCATTGGAATGGGCTGCCCAGGGAGGTGGTGGAGTCACCACTTGTGGAGGTGTTCAAGAAAAGCCTGGATGAGGCACTTAGTGCCATGGTCTAATTGATTGGCTAGGACTGAGTGCTAGGTTGGACTGGATGATCTTGGAGGTCTCCTCCAACCTGGTTGATTCTATGATTCCTCTGAGCCTCCTTTTCTCCAGGCTTTCTCCATCTGCTTTAATGTGACACTTCCTCAACAGACCACTCGACCCCAAAAAGGTGGACAAAAGCACCAATATTTGAAATATTTGGACTAGATGATGAGACATGGGAACCAGATGATCTTTAAGGTCCCCTCCAACCCAATCCATTCAATGATTCTATGAACATCTGGGAGTCTCTGAGGGATGTAAATGAAACTCAAAGGCAGGAGGGGAGCAAGAGCATCCCACCGGCGGTTTCAGACAGCTGAAACGGAGAGGATTTGGGATTTCTTGGTGCTGTCGGCGATACAAGTGGCTCTGAAAGGCTGGGTTTCTTTTACTTCTGGACATCTTCTTTAGGCTTAGCTTATTTTACTTCAAGTAATCCTTACATAGTAAGAAATCACATTTGCATGCTGGCATTTGATTCCCGAGGTAAAAAAAAAGCAGATCATAACGCGGTTATGGACAGCAGAAGGAAGAGGCAAGGAAGCAGAGACCTCATCTACCTTAAGCCTCCCAAAAGACAAAGCAAAACCCTGATCTGGGAGAAATAGTAAAACAAAAAATCCCAATATCCTCATTGCTTAGCATGCAGCAAAGCAAACCAGAGGATTTAGGCTTAAAAGAGCTCCTCAAACACACCTACAGTCCTTCAGGCTCCCCTTGGAAGTAATTTTGATCTCTGTAAGACTCTATCTCCACACACAGCCTGCTTTGGGGTGCCCAAATCCACAGAAAAAGGGCACATCATTCTGTTAAAATGTTTGGCTGTTGCAATTCAGATCAACATTGGTGTTTTCCTCTTCAAAATAAAAAGGTCACAGAATTCTAGCATGGAGATCACCCAGTCCAACTACCTTGCTAAAGCAGGGCCATCCACAGCAGCTTGCCCAGGATCACAATGGTCAGGCAGGTTTGGAAGCTCTACAGAGATCAAGACTCCACAAACTCTTCTTGCAACCTGCTCCAGGGCTCTGGCACCCTTACAGCAAGAAGTTTCTCCTCTTGTTCAGACAGAACCTCCTGGCTTTGAGTTTCTGCCTGGAGTCCCTTGTCCTGTCACTGGGCACCACTGACAAGAATCTGGCCCCAGCCTCTTGCTCCTCCATGCTCTTGCAGAGCACTAAGAACTTCTCTCAACCCACTGGTCACACCTATTGCACTTGACCACTTAATGTCTTGACATTGCTGGCCTTCTTGGCCACACGGGCAAATTGCTGCCTCATGGTGAACATCAGCACTCCCAGGTCCTTCTCTGCAGAGCTGCTTTCCGGCAGGTTAAGCACTCACCCGTACTGTTGCAGGGAGTTATTCCTCCCCAGGACTCTAAACATGCCCTTGTTGAATTTCATGAGGTTCCCTTTCACACAACTCTTCACCCTGTTCAGATCTCAACTCAACTCTCTCTATACCTAGTTCACCTGAAGAACCTGATATGGATTACTGAACCAATTCAGTGCACTGACTGTGACCTCTGAGGTGGAAAAGAGTGCTGGGAAAGCACAAAACAGACAAGCCCACGTCTTCTTCCAACAGACGAACCTAAATCCAGGCGACCCCTTTGTGTTAATCAAAGAACCAGAGAATTGTTTGGGTTGGCAAAGATCTCTAAGATCATTAAGCCCAACCATCCACCTAACACCACCATGGCCACTAAACCACACCCCTAAGTGCCATGTTCACACATTTCTGGAACACTTCCAGGGATGGTAACTTCACCACTTACCTGCGTAGCCTGCTCCAGTGCCTGACCACCCTTTCAGTAAACAAATGTAACATCTGACCTAAAACTCCACTGGGGCAACTTGAGGCCATTTCCTCACAATTATCTGATACTAGAGAGAAGAGATCAATTCCCATGTGACTTAAACTTCCTTTCAGGCACTTGTAGAGATCCTTCCACCAGCAGAAATCACTTGAGGCTCCTGACCTGCTTCTAGGATCAGCCTTTGCTCTGAGATTTCTTCTCACCCTTTTCTCTAGACCATTTTTCTCCTCTGAAGATGAAGAACCAGGAAAGGGACAACAAGATCCACACAGAGCTCTCATGTCCAGCACACAGGAAGACACATCTTCATAAGCCACACGTTTGGATTTTGACAGGTGGGATTTGGCAGGTCTCCTGAGGCCACCAGTTTTCACCTGTCGTTGCCAGCTCTCCAAGGGAGGCTCATGCTACGGTGCATGCTGATATGCTGGTCCATCAGCCACGAGCTCACCCCACAGCTCATCTGAGGACATTCTTAAAGCCTGAAGGGCAGCCAATAAGGCTCCATCTACACCTGCCCTAAACAACCCCCAGAACCCATCAGTAGAGCCCTCTGGGCTGCAAGATTCATTCAACACCCCGCATTTCAACCACGGTTTTAGAGATGCAATGGTTTTGCTCAACACAAGAGTCTTTTTCCTCACCACCCACACAGCTTGGGAGAAGAGTCAAAGAAAGAAATGTCCCCAGTGTCATAAATCCTCCTCTGAGCTGCAGATTAAAACCAGGAGCATGAGATCTGTAAAAACCTAATTAAGCTGGAGGAAAAGATACACTTGGGGCTACACATAGTCCAGGAGCATGCCAGAAGCCAGCTCATGTCTTCATGGCCCCAAGATCCCCCAACCGAGAGCCTGGAGAAGCACTGTGCTGCCCTCAGCTAAAGAGAGGAGAGCTTCCAGGTGGTCTCTTCCAGGATCAAAAACCAGTCAAAGACACCCTAACGTGCTGGTGATATCTCCATATTACAAATAACTGTGAGAGATGTTACACCACCTGTCTCATTCCTTGCCAGAAACCTTCCAGATCCACAACCAGATGTTAGCTGCTCCTGCACCTTCAACCCTCACACCACATTAACCTGAACTGTGTGGAGGTGCTCAGCTCCACCAGTTAAATGCACCTTTGCTGAGCTGCCAGCAGGACGATTTTCCTCTCAGCAGGAGGCTGCTTCTGCCTGTAATTAACATTTCATCATCATTCCTGAAAGCAAACAGCAGCTGAGGACTTCCATCAGTCATCTTCTCCAGGCTATTGCTTTTCTTAAAGGGTAGCTGGCACTATCTTGGCCTCTTCTTTTCTCTCTTCTCCCATGGTCAACAACACTTTGGTTTATCTTGCCATCTCATGATTGAAGGTCTCAGCCATGGTGACTGCATTCAGACTATTTGCCACGATCTTGGTTTCACAGAAATTTTTACCCAGTGCTCCTGGCCAAGCTGTGGCTGCTCCAGTGACTCAATGGACTCTTCTGTTAAGGAGGGACTAAGCAGGTTTTTGCCAAGGTCTCTTGCTCTGCTGGCTCCTCCCTTCCATTTCATTGTTCCCCTGATTTCTGCACATCCCTTTCTTCACACTTTCCATAGCTTCAGTTCCCCCTTCAGCCTACACCTCCCTGGCTGTTTCAGTTTCTTATACTTAGGCTCCTGCATGCCTCTTCTCCAGAGCTTCCAGGTGGTTAGATACCTCCTCCCCATCTTTCCAGAAGTTTATTATCTCTCCAACTCCAGCAGCTCCCCACACTCTCAGCTCATCTGACAGCTCAACTAAGAACCACCTTGTTTGGCTTTTCTCCAGCAAAGAATCTGATCCCGCCCATGAAGAGCCACAAAGGGATCAGCTCTTTTGACCGTCCAACTCAGAACCACCTTACATTGCTTCTCTCCAGCAAGGGGTCTGATCCCACCCATGAAGAGCCATTAAAGGATCTTCTCAAACATTTCAAAGCCGCTCAAGTTCTCCAGCAAACTCTGCACTATAAAAACATCTCCAGCACTGCAATGTTGGCCCAGAAAAAAGACAAAAGACCTCTTTTAGAAGATGTGATTGCCCACATGAAGCTGTTTTCAAGGTAGGTCAACTTTCAGCCTAAAACCCATGACAGCATCCCCTTAAACCGCTTAAGACTGAGAATGGAAATGCTGACATCCCCTAATACTCAGCTCTCCAACCCAGCTGCTCTAATGCTGCAGCAGATCAGCAATTAGACCAGGAAGACCAGGAACCATTGTCCCATTAATTAGATTCCTTTTACCCCCATTAGCTCAGATGATTGGACAAAGTTCATCAGGGTTTAAGTGTAACTAGCTGAAATGGATCTCTTTCAAGGGACGAGAGGAGGCAGGTGTGACCAGCTTTAGCCCTGAAGGCATGCTCCACGCCCAGCCTTGCCACTCTTTGGGCAGTCTCAGGTCCCACATCCACATGGAATAGGATATTAGTGCTTAATCCCTCTGAGGTGGTGTCCCATCACCCTTGGTGGTGGTCTCTCTACAGCAGAAGGAAAGTGAGAGCAGGTCATGGACCTTGGTGATGGGCTCTATACAGAAGAAGGAAACAGCATCTCGGATTTCTGGATAGCCTCTGGGAGGCTTGGGAGGCTTGGCTGATACAGCTGAAGGCGAGCTGAGCACAGAGGAACCAGATGAAGTTCAACAAGGACAAGTGCAGAGTCCTGCATCTGGGGAGGAATAATAAACTGCACCAGTACAGGCTGGGAGGTGATCTGCTGGAAAGCAGCCCTGTGGAGAGGGATCTGGGAGTACTGGTGGAGAACAAGTTAACCACGGCACAGCAATGTGCCCTTTGGCCAAGAAGGCCAATGGGATCCTGGGGTGTATTAGGAAGAATGTGTCCAGCAGATCAAGGGAGGTTCTCCTCCCCCTCTACTCTGCCCTAGAGAGAGCTCATCTTGAATAATGTGTTCAGTTTTGGGCTCTCCAGTTGAGGAGGGATAGGGATCTGCTGGAGAAAGTCCAGTGGAGGGCTATGAGGATGATGAGGGGACTGGAGGGCATGGCTTATGAGGAGAGGCTGAAGGACCTGGGGCTGCTTAGTCTGGAAAAGAGAAGACTGAGAGGGGGTTTGATAAATGTAAGTATCTGAGGGCTGGCCAAGAGACAGGGAACAGGCTCTGCTCACTTGCTCCTTGGGATGGGACAAGGAGCAATGGGTGTAAGTTGCAGCAAAAGAGGCTCCACCTCAACACAAAGGGGAATTTCTTTACTGTGAGGGTCACCGAGCACTGGAACAGGCTTCCCAGAGAGGTTGTGAGGTCTCCTTCTACAGAGACTTTCAAGTCCTGTCTGGATGTGTTCCTCTGTGATCTATGTTAGATAGTATTGTCCTGCTCTGGCAGGGGGGTTGGTCTCAATGATCTCCTTGGGTCCCTTCCAACCCCTAACATCCTGTGATATTCTCCAAGCACAGCAATATTCCACCTTCTACAGCACAAAGCCATAGGAAGCATCAGGCAAAGGTTAGGCACTACCTGAGACGAAACACTGGGGGGGGATCAATGATAGACTCAAGCACCAAAACAACCCCAAATCGGCCTCAGTTTTGACTCTTGTCCATGATAAACAACTAAATCCCACTCAAGGCTTGCCTTCTATCCCCTTTCCCAAAATCTCTGCCATCATTGCTTTTTCCAGAGATGGCTCCTTGCTGGGTGGTCTTCTTCTCAGGCAGGAAGTAGCAAAGATCTCAAGAACAGCAGGAAGAGCTCGGAGATTTTAACCAAAGCAAACTAAGATCTTGGGGTGAGTGGAAAATGCTGACTCAGGCACTGACTCAGCATGGAAGTTAAAGAAGCTCAGCAGGGCTGAACTTATGGGAATTAGCTGCTGAGAAAACAGCTCTGGTGGGATCCAGAAAGCAACATGTTCATGGCTACAGAGGCTTGGACTAAGGGTCGATACACATCCATGTCAATGCAATAACCAAAATTAATCGTTATTTACCAGGGTCTCACCACCCCCATAGTGAAGAATTTCTTCCTCTCTCCAGTCTGAATCTCCCCTCTGTTAGTTTGAAACCATCATTCTTTGTTCTGCCACAACAGGCCCTGCTCAACAGTCCCTTCCCAGCTTGATTCTCAGCCCCTCTACGTGCAGAAAGGCCATCAGGTCTCCCTGGAGTCTTCTCTTCTTCACGGTGAACAATCCCAACTCTGACCTCACAGCAGAGGGCTTCCAGCCCTCCTATAGCTGATGTGCCCTCCTCTGGCCCTGCTCCAACAGGCCCACACCTCTCCTGTATTGAGGACTCCAGAGCTGGCCCCAGCACTGCAGGTGGGGTCTCAGCAGAGAGCAGTAGAAGGGCAGAGTCTTCTCTCTCCCTCCCTCTGCTGCCCACACTGCTGGGGATCAGCTCAGGACAGAGCTGGCTCTGGGCTGGCAGTGCACAGTGCCACCTCATGTCCAGCTTTTCATCCACCAGCACCCCCAGGTGCTTCTCTGCAGGGCATACACAACCCTCAAAGCCTTTCAGATATGTTGCTGAAGGACATGGTTTAGTGGTGACCTAGCAGTGCTGGTTTAATGGTTGGACTTGATGAACTGAAGCGTCTCTTCCAACACAAGCACTGCTGAGATTGTATTCCATGATTGTAATTTACCAAGAAGCACAATTCTATGATCCTCAGCTTCATTTTCATCTTTCTCAGTTTGGTTGCAAGCTGCTCTCCTCAGTCCTGCTTGCTCTCCTGGAAATGGATTTTTAACAGCATCATCTTGGGGTGAATTTCCCTTTCCATCTCCTTGTTTATTGGGCTCTTAAAGGCAAAGCTTTAATGCAGCCATTGATCCAAACACCAATTGAAGAGATCTGAGCACATCAAACAGTCCCAACCCTTTAATAATGAAGCAACAGCAGCTGTAATGGAGGCAATGCAATTAGCAATGAGAACCAAGAACATGGCCCCCATGAAGGGGCCCCTGAATCATCTGGAGACATCATGGTGTACACCAAGTCCAAGACCTCCTCTCACATACCTACACTCTCAGAAGTGCCAGACCTTTTCTTCCTTCACTTGGAAGAATCACTTGAGCAGCCTGGTCTAGTGGAGGGTGTCTGCCAATTCCAGGGGGGGTGGAACTAGATGACCTTCAAGGTTGCTTCCAGAATCACAGAATACATCTGATTGGAAACGACCTTCAAGATCTCATCCAGTCCAACCTTCGGCCCAGCGCTGAAGGGTCAACGCTAAGCTGTGTCCCGAGGTGGCAGGTCCAGGTGGTCCTTGAGCATCTCCAGGGTGTATCGAAACCATTCCATGAATCTATGGAAGATCTGAACCCTTTCAGCACACGGATTTACAAAATCAGCATTTAGAGAATCAGAGAATCCTGCCACTGGCAAGGCTGACAAAGGACCTTTAAGATCACGAACCTTCAGGTCATCTCTAATCCACAGAAATCCAGAATCCCAGCATGGCACAACTTGAAGTCAGAATGACAGAATCACATCACTGAATGACAGAATCACAGAATATCTTTGGTTGGAAGGGTCCAGCATCAGCACATCCCCCTTGTAATAGGGGCTCCAGAAGTGGATGTAGTACTCCAGATGAGGTCTCAGCAGAGCAGAGTAGAGGAGGAGAATCACCTCCCTCAACCTGCTGGCCACACTTCTCCTGATGCAGCCCTGGTTGGCTTTCTGGGCTGCAAATGCACACTGCTGGCTCATGCTGAGCTTCTCGTCCAGCAGCACCCCCAAGTCCCTCTGCTCAGGGCTGCTCTCCAGCCACTCACTGCCCAGCCTGGATTTGTGCTTGGGATTGCAATCATGATCATCTCTTGAAGCCGTCACTCAGGCATGGCTTCTAGATAAAACCCCAGCAGTGAGACCATCACCTCAATGATTCAAACAGCACCAAGATGTCCTCAGTTGGGGACTGTGCTGTGAAATTAGGAAAAGTGGGGTCCAGCACAGAAGGGAAATCATATGCACAAGGTTTGTGGCATTTGATGGCAAATACAGGCTATGAAACCTACATAAGATACTGGTTCCAGATGTAGGTGGTCAGCTCCAAGGTGTTAAATCCATCAGGCCCCAATTTCAGCTCATTGGTGCTTTGAAGCCATGTGGATGTGTCTGATATGCACACCAAGATGAACAACTTCAGAGTTGTTCATCTTACTAAAACTCAGTTAGCTGCCAGATGTCCCACACAGGGCTTGTACTAAGGTGTCTCCCTCTGCTGGTACCAGATACAGAGCAACTCACAGCTCCAGACACAAAACAGGGAGGAAAACTTCCTAAATCAACCCAAAACTGGTATCTGCCTCACAACACTGACACACAATCCCAGCATGCTAGGGGCTGAAAGTGACCTCTGCAGATCATCCAGTCCAAACACAGAAGTTCCATCTAAACACACGGAATTTCTTTACTGTGAGGGTAGCTGGGCACTGGACCAAGCTGCCCAGAGAGGTGCTGAAATCTCCATCTCTGGAATCATTCCGAACTCACCTGGATGTCATCTTGTGCAACCTGCTATGGGTACCTTGCTTTAGCAGGGGAGTTGGAATGGATGATCTCCAGAGGTCTCTTCCAACCCCCACCACTCTGGGACTCACATAAGTCTCTATTGGTCTGGATACCTCTGCCCTGAGCCTGTCAGCACTGGGATGGGGAATGCTGGTGGAGAAAAGTGTCCTCCAAGGATTTTAAAGCATTTAGGACCAAATCTAAAGGTAGTTTTGTATCACTACCATCAATGGCCTCAACATTGCAGCTGTAGGTGATGCTGCTCGCAGTGGGGCTGGTGGCAGGAAGATTGTAGAGGTGGTGGAAAATCTGATTAAACACTGCTGTCTTCCATACTAGTTGAAAATGAAGGACTCATTTGGGTTCTTCCTGGTTTGAAAACCTCTCCTCCCAGCATGCCAGCAGGTCCAGAAGCCCCTTCCAAACCCTGGCATTCTGTGACCCTGTGACTGGAGTGTGGGGGGGCCAGGTAACACCCAAACCATCACACTGGAGGTTGGAGTAAAGGATCTCTATAGTCCCATGCTGTCATTCTATGATCATCAGTCTTCAATCACTAAAATTGATGAGACCAAGTCTGATGGTGCCCTCAAAGAGGTGGCACAACTCTGGACTGGTGTGAGCTGGGGGCATTGCTCCTCTGCTTGTCCTTTAGAGAGGCAGCCACAACCTGACCCCAACAAGAGTCTAGATTCAGACTGGGCATTAGGAAGAAATTCTTTACAGCGAGGGTGGTGAGACACTGGAACAGGTTGCCCAGAGAGGTCGTGGATGCCCCCTCCCTGGAGGTGCTGAAGGCCAGGTTGGATGGGGCCTTGAGCAACATGATCTAGTGGAAGGTGTCCTTGCCCATGGAACTAGATGATCTTTAAGTCCCCTTCCAATCCAAAGGCTTCTGTGAATCCCTGACTCCGTGACCGTGTGCCACCCTGGGCTCCAGGGAAGGGAGGAAAGCAAAGGCTGGAGAAGACAGGGCGATGACTCTAATTTATACTCTCCTGCCTATACTTTATGGCTTTCTTAATTCGGCTCCTGCTACTATTAATGTAGTTAATGTTGAGATTATATCTATTTTCTGGCGTCAGGAGGTGATTTATTCCAAGCCATTTTTCCGGTGCCGGCTCCCACGCTGTTAAATCAAGCGACTTGCCAATTAAGTGCTGACTGGGGGAAGTGGATGCAATCCTAACAGACATCTCACCGCAAATTAAAACCAGCTCTTAGCTTGACGTGGTGTGGAGTGTGAGAGGCCAAACTGCTGAACCCTGCTGAGCTGGGGGAAAAGAGACAATAAAAACAACCCCCCGAAACAAAGAGGAAAAGGTAAAGACACAACACGACCAACTGGGAGACGAAAAGTGACAATTCTGGGGTAAAAAAGAAAACAGCAAAGAAAAAAACCCAACATGGCCAGCTTGGAGAAGAAAAGAAACAAGTTCTAGAGGGAAAGAAATGATAAAAACTACCCCCAAAGCAAAGAGGGAAAGGGAAAACCCCAACACAACCACACTGGAGAAGAAAAAAGCAATGGAAGCAAAGAGACAATAAACACAGCCCTCAAAACAAAGAGGAAAAGCTAAAAACTCAACACAACCAACTTGCAGACAAGTTGGCTATCACAGAGGCATGGTGGTCATCAACAAAACCTTGGGTTGTCAATAAGACCTGCTGCTTTCTGGACTCGAGATATAAACAGCAGTGAAAAGGAGCAGAGAGGGGCACAGAATCCCAGCATGGCGGGGGTTGGAAGTAGTCTTTGGAGATCACTGAGTCCAAGCCCACTGCTAAAGCAGGGACATCCACAGCAGGTTGCACAGGATGGCATCCAAGTGGGTTTTTAATGGCTCCAGAGATGGAGACTTCAGCACCTCTCTGATCAGCCTGGTCCAGTGCTCTCCCACTCTCAAAGTAAAGAAGTTCCTTCTCCTATTTAGATGGAACTTCTTTACCTTTGAGTTTATGCCTGTTACCCCTTGTCCTGCCACTGAGCATCACTAAAGAAAGAGTGGCCCCAGTGTGGAGGTGGAGAATTCAGGGGTTGGGTTTGGAAACATCTATTTTGCAAAGTAAACATGGGAACTGGAGCTCTCTCTTACTCACCAGGTCTCCCAGGGGTCATGCAAGAAGGAGCCACCTCAGGCTTGCAACAGGTAAGTCCAACTACCTGCCCTGGGCTAACTGTTTTAAGAGAGATCCCAAATGCCCCTAGATGTCCTGAAGCCTCAAGACACATTATAGGCAACAACCATGCACAAAGGTCTTGAGGAGAGATCATAGAACTACGCAATGGTAGAGGTTGGAAGGGGCTCTTGGAGATCAAGCAGGGCCATCCACAGCCAGTTGCCAGACACCATATCTAGATTGTCTATAAATAGCTTACATCTCAAAGGCTTGGGAGGTTTTAGGGCTGTCCATCACCCCTTTCTCCCTCCAAATGCAGCTCCCCACACAAGCAGGGAGCCAAAAGTTTCATAGGGCATAGTGTCCAGAGAAGGGTGATGAAGCTGCTGCAGAGCCTGGCGAACAGGTCTGCTGTGGGGCAGCTGAAGGAACTGGTGTTCTTTGGTCTGGCGGGGAGGAGGCTGAGGGGGGACCCTGTTGCTCTCTGCATCCACTTGAGGTCAGACTGTGATGTGGTGGGTGTTGGTCTCTTCCCTCTGGTGTCAAGTGATAGAATGAGAGGAAATGGCCTCAAGTTGCACCAGGAGAGGCTTAGGTTAAATGAGGAACCTGAGGAACAATTACTTCCCTGAAAGAGCAGTCAGGTGTTGGAACAAGCTGCCCAGTGAGGTGGTAGTCCCCATTCCTGGAGGTGTTCAAAAAAAACATGTGGATGTGGTACATTGGGAACATGGCTTAATGGCCATGGTGGTCTTAAATTGATGGCTGACTTGATGATCTTAGAGGTCTTTTTCCAGCCAAAACAATTATCTGATTTTCTGATTCTGATTCGTGGGGGTTATTGCCTGTAAAGAAGACACAGCACTGTGCAGAGGAGCAAGTCCAGGAGGTTCCTTTTTGCTAGGTGACCACCAGGAACCACAGAACTATCTTTAAAACTGCTCTCTCAAAGAGTCAACAACAGCTTTGATGTTACCCAACCAGCAACCTTACCATTAGCGAGACTTCCCTCCATTTATTAAGTGCTTTGAGAGCTGTAAAAAGAAGCAAACCACGAAGCTAAGAGCTGTCATTCATGATCACAAAGAGTTGTTGTGATAACAGCTCATGATGAATGGGGAACATTTGGATGGTCATTGAACACTGAGCAAGTACTAAAACCACGACTAAAATCAAATCCTTATAGTGGGGGTGGTAAGATATTGGAGCAGGCTGCCCAGGTAGATCCTTGATGCCCCCTCCCTGGAGGTGTTCAAAGCCAGGCTGGTTGAGATCTAGAGCAAACTGGTCTAGAGGAAGATGTTCCTGCCTATGGAGGCAGGGCTAGAACTAGATGATCTTTAAAGTCCCTTCCAACCCAAACCATTCTATGATTCTATGCACGAGATCCTGCTACGCGTCCTAAAGGGCAAAAAGTGACCTACTTGGAGCACTGGAGCAATTCCTGCCAGCTGCTGAAATTCATCCAGAGCTCCCATCATAAACAGCCCATCAACAAGGACAATTTGACCTGGTGAAATTCTGTGGCAATCAAAGGATCAGGTCCCTGGGT
This sequence comes from Pogoniulus pusillus, assembly GCF_015220805.1. Classification (NCBI taxonomy): domain Eukaryota; kingdom Metazoa; phylum Chordata; class Aves; order Piciformes; family Lybiidae; genus Pogoniulus; species Pogoniulus pusillus. The sequence continues at coordinate 19,937,774 of NC_087277.1, forward strand.
GGCACAAAACAAAAGCCACTGCCTGGCTTTGCAGGATGAAGGGAAAATCTCCTGCTTGCTTTGGGAAGCCCAAGCTGGTTCCTCAACTTCCAAGATAAATCACATCAGCAGAACCCAGACTGGCTAGATGATGGTTTAGGTCCCTTCCAACCCAAACCATTCTAGAATTCTATGATTATCTACCATCTTTGCAAGAGGTCAAAACATTAAGCAACTTGCACTAGCAGCCCAGAATTTCCACATCGTTCTGGACTTCATGCAAAGAAGGGTGGCCAACACCTACAGAGACGGGATTTTGCACCTCTGCTCTGCTCAGACCCCACCCTCAGCAGAGATATGGACCTGTTGGAGTGGAGACAGAGGAGGCCACAGCAAACCCTTCTGCTGTGAGGCCAGGCTGAGAGAGCTGGAGAAGAGAAGGCTCCAGGGAGACATTCTGGCAGCCTTTCAGCACTTTAAGTGGCCAAGAAGAAAAATGGGGACAGGCTTTTTAGCTGGGTCGGCAGGGACAGGACAAGGGGTGATGGCCTTAAATTGAAAGAGGGTGATTTAGGTTGGACATAAGGAAGAAATGCTTGAGGATGACAGCAGTGAAGCACCAGATCAGACTGCCCAAGGAAGCTGTGGATGTCCCGTTCCTGGAAGTGTTCAAGGCCAGTCTAGACAGGCTTTGATCAACCTGATCTAGTTGCAGATGTCCCTGCCCACAGCAGGCAAGTTGGACTAGATGATCCACCACCTCCCTGGGCAGCCCATTCCAATGCCAATCACTCTCTCTGGCAACAACCTCCTCCTAACATCCAGCCTAGACCTCCCCTGGCACAACTTGAGACTGTACTCTTGTTCTGTTGCTGCTTGCCAGGCAGAAGAGGCCAACCCCCACTGGCTACAGCCTCCCTTCAGATAGTTGTAGATAGCAATGAGAGCACTCCTGAGCCTCTGCTTTTCCAGGCTGCACACCCCCAGCTCCCTCAGCTTCTCCTCACCAGCTTCATGGCCCTTCTATGGACACAATCCCATCCAAAGTCAAAACCAGGATCTTTTTGGCACCACCAAGTACAAGAACAATGTAGAATTATTTGAGAAGGTCCAAAAGAGGCTACAAAGATGTTCAGAGGGACAGAGAACCTCCCCTATGGGGACAGGCTATGAGAGTAAGGGCTGTTCAGCTTGGAGAAAAGGAGGCTCCAGGGAGACTTTCTGGTGGCCTATCAGTACCTGAAGGGGGCCTATAAGAAAGCTGGGAGGGACTTTTCACAAGGCTTTGAAATGATAGGATGAGGGGGGATGGATTAAAGCTGGAAAAGGGGAGATTTAAAGTGCATGCTAGAAATAAATTTGTTCTAGTGAGGGTGGTGAGACACTGCAACAGGTTGCCCAGGGAGGTCATAGATGTCCCCTCCCTGGAGGTGTTCAAGGCCAGATTGAACAAGGCCTTCAGCAACCTGCTCTAGTGGAAGTGAGGGGGTCATAACTGGATGATCTTTAAGGTCCCTTTCAACCTGAACCATGCTGTGATGGGATTTCATGACATGATACTTCACTCTTATCCCCTCTGAAGTCTTATCCAGGATCTTTTTGGCCACATTATCACTTCTTTCGGGAGAAGTTCTCCAAGGGTTAAGTGCTGCACAAAGCACAAGGCAAAGAACATCTCTGCCCCAAGAGATACAACATCATAACCAACTCATCACACCAGGTTCTGGCCCCAGGAATCTGCTCCATTGACAATGTCTTTTAAATCACATATTAACATTGATCCAATTAATGCTACACCAGATGATTTCTGAGTCTCCTCCTGCCTGTTGAGTACTCTTGATTGCATTTAAAAGGGGCAGACAACTTGAGGTCAGTCTCAGCTTTTCCCTCTTCTCATCCTGAAGGCACTTTGCAATAGACAGAGGCTTTTTCCCCATTGATTAATATTCTCCATCTTTCCAACCCAGCTGCTTAACCACCAAATTTGAATGGTTTTGGCTGGAGAATATCTGTAAGACCATCAAGTCCTACCCTTAACCTAATACTGCCAAGGCTACCATTAAACCATGTCCCTCAGCAATACATCTACATGGCTTTTCTTAGGCCCCTCCAGGGATGGGAACTCCATCACTGCCCTGGGTAACCTGGTCCAACATGGACATCACAGTTTCATGTCCTTGTACTAAGTAGATGCCAGGAAAAGAATGGCAAAGAGTCTGTAATCCAAAGGGCTCAATGGGAGGCTGTGAGGATGGAAAGGTCCAAGAATGGCAAAGAAAAGCCCCTGCAAAAGTCAAATGAGGTCATACATGGATGGGTAACATCTCCAGCCCACAGCTCAACCAGCAGCAGCTCACAACCAAAGCCCTGGTGGCACCTAAGAACTTTTCTGAAGGCTTATGTAACCCCATCTCTGTAATGCTATGTCTCAACACCTCTGTGTGATGCTGAGCAGCACTTTGTGAGTTGACTGAGCTGGTTTCATGTTGAGCTTTGCCATGAGAATACCCTCCATCCGTAGGTGGCCCCAGGTGACCCACCTCTCCACAGCTAATGAGAACCTTCTACCCTTACTAATTACACTCTCCCTTCTCCCACATGTCTTAGATCATTCCCTACAACACTCAGAAATGGGTCTTTTGAGCTCAGGCAATAATGGACGATCCAGTGGTAGGAGAAGGCCAGGACAAAATACAGAATGACATAGTAGTAGGGGATGGAATGGACCTTGGTAGATTATCTAATCCAACCCCTCAGCTAAAGCAGGCCCTCCAACAGCAGGCTGCCCAGGATCACAACTGGCAGCTGTTTTGGAATGTCTCCAGAGAAGGAAACTCCACAACCTCCCAGGGCAAGCCTCCTTCAGGGCTCCAGCACCCTCACAGCAAAGTTTGTCCTCATGCTCAGAGGGTTCCAGTTTATGCTTGGTGCCACTTGTCCTGTCACTGAGCACCACTGACAAAAGTGTGGCCCCAGCCTCTTGCCTCCCACAGGCCCTTAGCTCTCACTGGGCATTGAGAAGATCCCCTCTCAGGCTGTTCTCCAGGTTCTCAGCCTTTCCTCCAGGACCCTCAGCATCTTTGGAGCCTCCACTGGACTCTCTCCTGTAGTCCCTTGTCTCTCTTGAACTGGGGAGGCCAGAACTGGACCCAGGACTCCAGATGTGACCTCTCCAGGTCAAAGCAGAGGGGGAGGAAAACCACCCTCAGCTTGCACATGACACCCAAAACAGCCCAGCAGACCACTGCCATTCCCATTCTTTGCCACACAGGCACATGGGTGGCTGATGGGCAAGTTGTTATCCACCAGCACTTCCAGGTTCTTCTCCAAAGAGCTGCTTTCCAGCATGTTGTTTTGAACAACATATAGACCAGCCAGCTCCATTTATCCTGTCTGTTGTTCACCAACTCCTCAACATCAGGCAAAACTTTACTGTGAGGCTGCCAGAGCCCTGGAGCAGGCTACCCAGAGAGACTGTAGAGCTTCCTTGTGTAGAGACTCTCAAAACCTACTTGAAAGCATTCCTGTGTGGCCTACCTTAGGTGATCCTGCTTTGGCAGGGGAGTTGGACTCAATGATCTCTAGAGGTCACTTCCAACTCCTACCATTCTATGATCCTATAATTTTATAACTCTATGATTCTCTGACTCTATGATTCTCTGTTTTTATGACTCTATAATTATTGGACTCTATGATTCTATGATGTTTTTATTCTATAATTCTATGAGTCTATGATTCCATGATCCTACAATTCTATAACTCTATGATTTTATGAATATATATTTTTATGATTCTGTGAGACTGTGATTCTGTGGTTGTATGGTTTTATGTCTCTATGATTCTAATTTTACACCCCAAGAGATACAACATCATAACCCAGTCATCACATCAGGTTCTGGCCCCAGGAATCTGCTCCATTGACAACGTCTTTTAAATCACATATTAACATTGATCCAATTATTACAGTTCTGGCTACACCAGATGATTTCTGAGTTCTGTGATTTTATGGTTTGATATCTCTATGATTCTGGTTTCATGCATCTATGATCCAATGACTCCCTGACTGCACCGCAGTCAGAGGAAGAACCCTAAAACACAGAATCATAGAATCATAGAATCTAGAGAACCCTAAAACACAGAATCATAGAATCATAGAATCTAGAGGTTAGAAGAGACCTCTAAGATCATCTAGTCCAACCTAGCACCCAGCCCTATCCAATCAACTAGACCATGGCACTAAGTGCCTCATCCAGGCTTTCCTTGAACACCTCCAGGGACAGTGACTCCACCACCTCCCTGGTGGGAACAGAATCAACCAAGTTGGAAGAGACCTCCAAGATCATCCAGTCCATATAGAATCGTAGGATCATGGAATCATAAGATCATAGGGTCGTAGAATCATAGGATCATGGAATCACAGAATCCAAGAATTTCAGAATCCTACAGCACGGAATCATAGAACCATAGGATGGTTCACAGAATGGTCTGGGTTGGAAAGACCCTCCAAAGGTCATCCAGTCCAACCCCCTCTGCAGTCAGCAGGGGCCTCCTCAACTACATCAGGCTGCCCAGAGCCCTCCCTCAAAAAAAAAAAAAAAATTAAAATAACCCACAAAGTCCTTTGAAAGAGGCTCCAAATTAAGAGCTGTGTTGAGGCTGTCAAGCTCTACTGCTAGCTGGAGTCTCCAGCACCTTCTGCTCCAAAAGGGAAGCTTAACCCATTTATTAGAATGATGAAAGCAAAGGGATCTAAAAATTGCACTGCTTGGTTAATGAGCAGCCAAAGGGATCGGTAAGCATAATTTCAGAGGCTGGTAATATTTTATATAATCGTCGAGTGGTTTAAATTGAAAACCCCCAACTGAATCAATATTTACTGCATTGAAACGAAATGAATAGTAATAAGTCACTAAAGCTCCCCCTGTCCTGTTTCATAAAATAAAAAATTATAAAAATGAGCCCGGGCGCGGAGCGACCATCACATTAACTTTTACGGCACTTGGGGACTCGTAACCTGACTCTTCTCATCAAATAAAAATTGTCTAACAAAACCTGCTGCAGGAAACCTTGCTTCAGCATCACCAACAGGAAGGGGGGGGAAAAAAATCACAAAATAGGAGCTGAGAGTTTCACAAACGCAGGCAAAAAGGCTCCCAGCAGCTTTCAAGTGTTGCTCCCCCGGTAGGTAGCTGCTTGCCGAAGCCCTTCATGAGCTGACTTAGAGTTAAAGGATCATAAAGTTAGAGAATCACAGGAACATGAAATCATGGGATCATGGAATCATAAAAGTATGGGATCATAAAATCACAGGATCATAAAGTCATAGGATCATGGAATCATAAAAGTATAGGATCATAAAATCACAGGATCATAAAGTCATAGGATCATGGAAACATAAAAGTATAGGATCATAAAATCACAGGATCATAAAGTCATAGGATCATGGAAACATAAAAGTATAGGATCATAAAATCACAGGATCATAAAGTCATAGGATCATGGAAACATAAAGGTATAGGATCACAAAATCGTAGGACCATGAAATCAGAGAATCTAAGAATCTCAGAATCCTACAGCATGGAATCATAGAATCATAGAATCCTAGAATCAACCAGGTTGGAAAAGACCTCCGAGATCAGCCAGTCCAACCTAGCACCCAGCCCTAGCCAATCAATTAGACCATGGCACTAAGTGCCTCATTCAGTCTTTGCTTGGACAGCGACTCCACCACCTCCCTGGGCAGCCCATTACAATGCCAATCACTCTCTCTGGCAACAACTTCCTCCCAACATCCTGCCTAGACCTTCCCCAGCACAACTTGAGACTGTGTCCCCTTGTTCTGCTGCTGGTTGCCTGGGAGAAGAGACCAACCCCAATCTGGCTACAGCCCCTCACCATGGGCAGGGACACCTTACACCAGACCAGGTTGCTCAAAGTCTTGAACACACTGAAGGAAGAGCCACCTACAGCATCTCTGGGCAGCCTGCTCCAATATCTCACCACCCTCACTGTAAATAACTTCTTCCTTAAGTCCATTCCACATCTATCATTTTCCAGATGCTGCCTCCTGCTCTCTCTGCTCCTCCTTTTCCAGATCTTTTCCTTTTTCCATATGAAATATCCTGAGCTGGAATAACTTTGGGCTTTCTCTGGAGACCTCTCCCCTGTCACCTCCATTTTCATGTCAGAGGGTGGCAGGACCACACATGGCAACACCAATCTGAATTCATTAGCAGTAATTTGAGAAGGAATTAGGAAATTTAGGGAGTTCTGGGGGGGATTAGAGGAAAATATTTGCAGTCAAAACATCTTTCAGCTTGGAAAACCAGAAATGCTCATAGACAGGTGGCTGTGGCACTTGTGCCAAGCTCAGGAACCCCTCTGCCCTTCTTTTCCCACTTTCCCAGCTTTGACAGCTGTGACCTTGCAGACCTCCCTATATCCTTCAACAAATCCTCCTTCCAGGAGAGCCTGGTGGGCAGCAAAAGCTGCAGATGCTGTGGAGCCTGGCCAGAGCCTGGGGATGGATGAGGTACAGGGAGCAGGGAAGCTGCCGGGTGCAGATGGTTGGGTTTGTTTCTTGGTAAATGAGAATGATGGAACAGAATCCCAGCAGCGCTTGGGTTGGAAGAGACCTTTAAGATCACTGAGCCCAACTTTTAACCCAGCACTGCCAAGCTACCACTAAACCATGTCCCTCAGCACCACATCTACATGGCTATGAAACACTTCCTGGACTGGTGACTTCTGCCTTGGGCAGCCTCTTTCAGGTTATGACAACTCTTTCACTGAGGAAACTTTTCTTAATGCCCAACCTAAACCTCCACTGGTGCAACTTGAGGTTGTTTCCTCTTCTCCCATTGCTTGCTCCCTGTGAGAAGAAACCAAGCCCATCTGGCTCTAACCTCTTTTCAGGGAGACGAAGAGAGCCAGAAGGTCTCCTCTTAGCTTTTCTCCAGGCTGAACAACCCCAGATCCCTCATATACTCCTCTGGAGATCATCCAGTCCAAACCTCCTGCTAAAGCAGGGGCACTCACAGCAGGGTGCCCAGGACCACAATGGCTATGTGGGTTTAGAAGCTCTCCAGCTTCTGAACTCCACAACTCTCTGGGTAGCCTGAGTCACGGTTTTGCTGCCCTCAAAGTTAAAGAAGTTTCTCCTCATCTCAAATGGAAGCTCCTGGATTCCAGTTTGCCCCTTATCCTGTCACTGGGCATCACTGAAAAGAGTCTGGGCCCAGCCTCTTTGCCTTCACCCTTTAGCTCTTGCTAAGCATTAAGCAGATCCCCTCTCAGGCTGCTCTTCTCCAGGCTCAACAGCCCCAGGGCTTTCAGCCTTTCTTCCTCACAGAGATGCTCCAGGCCCCTCAGCATCTTCCCAGCCTCCCTACGACTCTCCAGTAGTTCCTTGTCACTCTTCAACTGGGAAGCCCAGAACTGGACCCAGCACTCCAGACGTGGCCTCGCTAGGGCAGAGCAGAGGGGGGAGAAAAACCTCCCTCAACCTGCTGACAACACTCCTCTTCAGGCACCTCTACTTCTATGCCAAGAGGTTTGTAACAGCCTTTTTAGAGTATTTCTTCCTTTTGTCATTGCAGGAAGAAACAGATGGCTCCACCTTTCATCCACACTGCACAAGGACCGAATATTTAGTTAGGTTGGAATGATTTCAACCTTTGAAAACAATGCTCCAGCACCTGCCAAGTGACCCCTCTGCCCTCACAAACTGGTTTGCTCTTTCCTCAGCCCCGAGACCTGCCCGGGCACAGCCCAGATGCCAGCAGCAGTTGGACTGGGCTCAGCACAGCAGCTCATGGTGAGGTTTGAATAAAGGTATCAAACAGGAGCTGCTCAGGAGAGACTCAGGACTTTTTTGCAGCATGGAGCTGTCATTCAGACCTGCTCCCCTCCTTCCTCCTTTCTTTGGTGGCTTTTCAATTAAACAGAAATATACAAAGACCCAGCATTGGGAACAAAAGTGGAGAAGGGTCTGGAGAACAGGTCTGGTGAGGAGCAGCTGAGGGAACTTGAGCTGTTCAGCCTGGAGAAAAGGAGGCTGAGGGAAGACCTTCTGGCTCTCTACCACTTCTTCAAAGGAGACTGGAGTCAGGTGGGGGTTGGTCTCTTCTCCCAAGGGACAAGTGACAGGACAAGAGGAAACAGCCTCAAGTTGCTCCAGGGGAGGTTTAGGTTGGACATGAGGAACAATTTCTTCATGGAAAGGGTTGTCACAGCCGGGTCCAGGATGCTCAGGGCAGAGGTGAAATCCCCATCTCTGGAGGGATTTAAAAGCTCTGTATAAGTGGTTAGCAATAGACTTGTCAGCACTTGTTTAATAGTTGGACTTGATGATTTTATAGGTCTTTTTCAACCAAAACAACTCCATGATTCTACAAAACTGAGCTAAAAGCCTCTCTGCACTTCAGCAAGGCTTCAAGAAGTGCTTATTTTGAGAGACTAATGGGGAACTTGGGTCTTTTCACACTAAGCCCACCACCTACCAGTTGCATCACAGTGCTCCACAAGTGTCATCAGTTCCCAAGGTTGGACAAATCAAGTGGAAGGAATCCAGGGACTCAAACCAGCACTTAAAGCATCACCTACATTGTGTAACAGTGCGGACGTGCTTGCAAGTGGTTGCGTTGCTTCTCAACGAGCTGCTGCTCATCAGCGAGGTCCTGCTGACTGGCTGCTCCCACTCTGTGGAGTATTAAGCTAATAATGGTTTACTTAGTGGTTACAATAGGCTGGGAGCAGAAGCGCAGTCAGGGAGTGGAGGATTTGCTGATGAGCTGCAATTCATTAGCCGGGATTTTTTTTTCCCTCTTTTGTGAAGGCCTCTCCTTGCTTTCAGAGCATGGAGCTGTCAAAGAAGAGCAGAAGATCCTTAGCAAGAAGGTTTAGACAGATTAAAAGTTGGGATTTTTCAGCTGTGGATCAGCAGTTTTGAATCAGCCCTGGTGAACCCTGCATTGTCTGGAACTTGGGTTAGAAATGCAAAACGCTGTGCCCTGGCAACCAGAGAGGTCATCTCCAGCACTGGGGAGCCCAGCAAGGCCAGTTTGGATGGGTCTAGCAGCAGGTGTAAGGCTCATGGCAAGGGGACTGGAACTAGATGATGTTTAAGATCCCTTCCAATCCACATCATTCTGGTGATTCTATGATATTCAGGTGCTGGAGGACCAAATTTGAGCTGGTCTTCTCCATGCTATAACTTTGGGAGGATTTGCCACCCCTCTGCATAGTTGAATCAGATTTAAAAGTTGGACCAGATGATACCTGTGGTCTCTTCCAACCTGGCATTCTCTGATTGTGTCATGTCCTGGAGCCTTAAACCAGCAGCTCTTCTAACAATGCTTTGGGGTGACAGCCCTTTGCAATCACAAAGATGATCTCCAGGATTAGGGACAGCAGATTTGAGATGACCTCCCCATGCCATTACTTTGAGAGGGTTTGCTAGCCCTTTGCATGGCCGACTTCACTGGTTGGCTCCTGGAGCTTCAACTCAGCATCTCTCTTCAGGGAGTTGCAGGGAATCAGAAGGGCTCCCCTTAGCCTCCTTTGCTCCAGCTCCCTCAGCTGCTCCTCACAACACCTGAAAAGGGTAAGAGGGGGAATAATAGGAAAAAAGAGGGAAATGCTAAAAAAAAGGAATAATAAAGGGTAAAAAAAGAAAGAAAAAAGGATTGAAAAGGAGAACAAAGGGAAGGGGGAACTGGAAAAGAGGGAAAGTGTGAAACAAAGTGAAAAACAGAAAAGGGAAAATGGAAAAAGGAGGGAAAAGGGCAGAAAAAAGAAAAAGTGCTGAAATGACGGAAAAGTGAAAAAATAGAAAGAGGGAAATGGGGAGGAAAGGGAAAATAGGTCATAAAGGGAGAAATTTTAAAAGGACAAAACAGAAAGGAGTGAAAAAGATAGAAAAGGGGAAAGGAAGAAAAGGGGAAAAGAGAAAAAGAGAAAGGGGGGAGTGAAAAGAAAGTGGAAAAGTGGGAAGGGAAAAGGAAAAACTGAAAAACCGAAAATGAGTAAAGGGAAGAAAAGACAAAAGGGAAAGGGTTGTAAATGGGGCAAAAAAAGTAAAATTGGAAGGAAAACAAAAATGGTGGGAAAAGGGATAAGTATTAAAAGGAGAATGGAGGGGAAAAGTGGAAAGGGGGAGAAGTGGGAAAGAGATAAAGTGAAAAATGGGAAAAGGGTGAAAAAAGAAAAACAGAAAAAGTGAAATGGTAAAAAGGGGAAAAGGAAACAGGTACAGTGGAAAAAAAGAGTGGAATGTAAAATTGGAAAAAAATTAAAAGGGAAAGAGCAGAGAAAAAAGGGGGGAAGGGGGAAAGGGGGAAAGGGGGAAAGGGAGAAAGGTTAAGAAAAAGGAAAAAAGAAAAAATAGGTACAAGGAATAAAAAGAAGAAAAGGGGAAAAAATGGGAAAAGGCCAAAAATGGGGAAAGGATAAATGTGGGATAAGGGGAAAAAGGGAAAAAGAGGGAAAGGGCCCCCAAAAAAGGAAAAAAAAGGGGGGACAAAAGAGGAAATTGATAAAGGGGAGAAGGGATTAAAAAAAAAAAGAAGAAGAAGAAAAAAATGAAAGGAAAAGGAAAAATCAAAAAGAGTAAGGAAGAAGTGGGGAAAGAGGAACTAAAGAAAAAGAAAGAAATAAAAAAGGAAGACGAAGAGAAAAGGAGAGCAGGACAGAGTGAGGCTTCTTTCCGTGGGGGGAGCAAGGAGCGAGCGGCAGATTAATCCCAAGCTTTGCCCCAGCGTGGTGACATTGTTTTTTAAAGCCTCTAAACTCCTCCTGAAGAGAAACTGGATTATTCTCGGCCAGATGTCAGGGCTTCTCCGAAACAATAGGAGGGTTGTGTATCTCATTAAAAAGATTAAAAGTATTTCCTATAGAAAGAAGGGAGGGAGAGAGGGGGGAAAAAAAAATCAGATCGAATATCTGTATTTCCAAATGGAAGCCTGAACTTCCTCCTTGCCTGCAACGTCTCCAATCCCAGGCAGACGAATTTCACTTTAATGAGATGTCATTCTGGAGAATGGTTTAACATCCCTTCAAATATATTTGAAGGGGGAAAAAAAAAAAAATTTAAAAACTCCCTGAGCCCTAAAAGCACGTTGAGATTATTAAAAGGAAATTTACCACCCAGACAAAATAAAATAAAACAAAATAGAAAGGCTCCAATTCGCAGAATCCATGACACGGCCGTTTTTAAATGTGATGGAAAAGGCTTTCCAAGTTATCTGCTTAACCACAGAGCTTTCTGTTTACTTCTCACTTTCATGTCAAATGAATTTGGGGAGAAGAAAAAAAAAAATACAAATTGACAGCAACTTTAAGGGCATTAGTCACATTTGGACTCTTTCTGCAGATTAGCGCGGCTCAAAAGGCGAGGACGTGGAGGGAGGGGTGGGACTGGGGAGTTGGGGGGGAAGCAGTTATCATCTTGATAAAAGAGAATTAACTCCTGGTGCCCCAACCTCTGCTTGCAGGGTTATTGTGTGCATGGAACCATAAAGCCATGGAATCACAAAACCATAGAACCATAATAATGGAATCATAGAATCATCAGATCACAGTGATTTCTGATCTCCCAAATCATAGACTGCAGTGATTAACTGTCTCTAGAACCATTAAGGTTAGAAAAGATCTCCAAGGCCAGCATCTCCAACCACAAAATCAAAGAATCATAGAACTATAGTCAGAAGATCAGAGAACCAGAGCCCCAAAGAACCATAGGATCAGAATGGCAGAATCCTAAGATCAGGCAATTATGACCTCCCAAACCTGCAGTGATTCATCATCTCTAGAAGCATTAAAACTAGAAAGGATCTCCAAGATTAGAAAAGATCTCCAAGGCTATCAAGTCCAACCATAAAATCAAAGAATCATAGAACTATAGAGTAAGAGGATCAGGGAACCAGAGATTCAAATCACAGAACCATAGGATCAGAACAGTAGAATCCTAAGATCAGTCAGTTATGACCTCCCAAACCTGCAGTGATTCATCGTCTCTAGAAGCATTAAAACTAGAAAGGATCTCCAAGATTAGAGAAGATCTCTGAGGCTATCAAGTCCAACCACAAAATCAAAGAAACACAGAAGTATAGAGTCATAGAATCATAGGATCATAAACATAGAGATGTAAGATCACAGTGAAATATCATCTCACAAACCATAGACAACAGTAATTCATTGCCTCTAGAATCATCTCAGTTAGAAAAGACCTCCTCAAAGAATTCCAGAACCATTGTCATAGAATCAGAAAACCACAGAATCAGAGAACCATAATCATAGAATCACAGAATCCTAAGACCACAGTCAATTATGACTTCACAAATCACAGACCACAGTGATCTATTGTCTCTAGAATCATTAAGGTTAGAAAAGATCTCCAAGGTCATCAAGTCCAACTGTAAAATCAGAGTGTGTCATAGAATCACAGAATCCTAAGATCACAGTGATTTATGATCTCACAAGTCACAGCCCACAGTGATTTATTATCTCTAGAATCATAGAATCATTAAAGTTGGAACAGATCTCCAAGGCTATCAAACCAACCATCAACCCACCACCACCATGCCCACTAAACCATGTCCCTAAGCACCATGTCTACATGTTTTTAGAACACCTCCATCACAGAATCACTGAATGACAGAACCAAAGAATCACGGAAACATAGAAGCAAAGAATAATGGAACCATGGAATTGTTCTGGTTGGAGAAGACCTCCAAGACCATCATGTCCAACCATCAACCCAACATGCCCACTAAATCATGTCTCAGAGTGCTATGTCTTGGCCATATACACCTTTGCCCTGGAGAAGTGGCATATTACACAATCACAGAATGCTAGGGGTTGGAAGTGACCTCCAGAGATCATCAAGTCCAAATCCCCCTGCCAAGGCAAGTTCACCTTGAGAAGGTCACACAGAAACATGTCCAGGCAGGGTTTAAATGACTCCAGAGACAGAGACTCCACCACACTCACACCCACCACTGTGGTTTGAGAACCACATTGTTTCTCAACCAGCATCACCCAAACCCCTGAAGGTTTTGCAGGGGAAAAAGGTGGTGAGGACCAAAAATCAAGCCCAGGAGGCTCATTTCCATCTTAGGCCATATCAACGTGCTGGAGGCCAAAGAAGAGAAGAAAAGAAGAACAAAACAAAAGTAAAGCACACAGGAGTATCCTCTGCTGACAAACCTTTTCTACTGAGCTGGCATTTCTCTGACAAATGTTGTATTTTCTGGTTCTTTACTTATTTATAGTGCTGGAGGGGTAGGATTGTCCCTCAAGAGGCACCACAAAGTTCTGTGGTTTGGGGCTTTTTTGAAGGAAATATCTGAGCTTCTCCATTGGTGCCAGACAATTATTTGCAGACAGGTTACTTTTAAATGCCTGCATCAGTGTTTTTAGAAGAAAACTCTTCAAAGTGGGTCACTGTTTGAACTCATCCCCATCAAGGGGCTCTCAACACAACATTAGCTGCGGCACAGAAGTCTCTCTGCTCCCAGAAACGTTGTCTTAAAGTGGCTTTGTTTCTCCATGAGAGGTGTCACCTGCAGGCATTGGTGCATCCTTCTTCTCCCAGACAACACTACAGATAGACCTTGGAGTCCTGGTAGACATGAAGTTCTCCCTGGGACCATAAAACGCTCTTGTGGACAAGAAGGCTAATGGTCTCCTGCGGTGCATGAAGGAGAGTGCGGCCAGCAGGTCAAGGGAGTTCTCCTCTCCCTTTACTCTCCCTTAGTGAGGCCACATCTATTGTGTCTAGTTTTGGTCTCCCCAGTTCAAGAGGGAAAGGGAACGACCAGAGAGTGTCCAGTGGAGGCTATGAGGCTGATGAAGAGACTGGACTGTCTGAGGCTGAGACCTGGGGCTGTTTAGCCTGGAGAAATCTGAGAGGGGACCTGATCAATGCTTATGAAGATCTGAAAGATAAGTATCAAGTAGGAGCACCTAAGGCAGGTCACACAGGAAAAAATTCAGATGCATCACAAAAGTGTCTAGAGAAGGAGACTCCAAAACCTCTCTGGGTGGTCTGGTCCAGTGCTCCTCACAGTAAAGGTATTTGCTCACGTTGAGGTGGAACTTGCTGAGTCTTAGTTTGTATTCATTGCCCTCAATCTATCACAGTGCACTAATGAAAGGAGACCAGGCCACCTAATACCCAGCCCTTTAGACTACACATTAGGAAAAATGTATTGCCTGCAGGAGGGGTCAGGCATTGGAACAGGTTGCCCAGAGAGGTGGTGGAGTCTCCATCCCTGGAGGTGTTCAAGAAACCTATGGACCTGAGACTTACCCACAAAGATGATGAAGGGAATGGAACACCTCCCTTTCTGTGTGGTTCTGTGATTAGGGACATGGTTTAAAGGCCACAGTGGTGGTGGGTTGACTGTTGGACTCAATGACCTTGGAGGTCTTTTCCAACAGAAATAATTCTATGATTCTATGAATCCAGGGCTCCACCACCGTTACAGTAAAGAAGATTTTCCTCGTGTTGAGGTTTGCATCCATTGCCACTCATCCTATCACAGGGCACCACTGAAAAGAGCCTGGGCCCTGCCCTTCTTCTTGACACTCACTCATCCCAACTTCTCCATGACCTCTCCCAGCAGTGAGAAGCTGCCTGAGGAGAGGACACCCCCACGACAAGTTCTAAAGCGATGACCAACCACCAAGTCAAGAGGAGCAACCAAAATAGAAGGCAAAGCAAATCACAGCTCGCCTGAGCCACACTCTGGCAAAAGCAGAGAGGGAGAGATAAGGGGGAGGAGAGAAAAGAGGAGAATCAATAAATCTTCAGCTCATTCACAATGATCTGGAGCTCTTATTAAGTAAATTAATTTAAGTTAATTTAACTCGATCATGACTCCCGATCACAGTGATTTAGTGAGGGGGAAATTGCATTAGGAAAGGCCACCCTCACTAGATAGAAGAAGGGAAGAAAATTAGATCCACTTAGCAAGGTGAATTAATATGGAAATAGCAGGTGTAAATTTCACCTTATCAAGAGAGGCAAAATTATCTTCATAAATTTGGGAGGAACAGCCCCCAAGCTGCTTATAAATCTATTTAAAACAAAAATATTGCCCCAAAAAAGGGGGAAGAAAAATTAATTTCAAATATACTCCCACTTAGAGCCTCCCAAGAAAAGCCAGCAGCGGGGTGAAGTTTAATGTAACCTGGCAAGAAAGAAGAGAAGTAAACTCTTCACCACAGGACTGGCAACTCCAGACCTCCACTGTCACTCTCTACCCAAAGCCACATCCCTCTTCATCTTAGCTGATGATCTGGGGGAGTTTGTCAGCAGTGAAGGAAACTTTCTGTTCACCTCAGTGAAGCTTCTTGATTGACAGTCACTCAATAAGAGAGGAGAGATCTCAACCTGCTGCCCACACTCTTCTTGATACACCACAAGGGTTCATAGCTGGCTCATGGTCATCCTGTTGTTCACTTGGATTCATAGACTCATTAAACAGTTTGGGCTGGAAAGGACCTTAAAGATCATCTAGTTCCAACCTCTCTGCCATGGGCAGGGACACCTTCCACTAGACCAGGTTGCTCAAGGCCTCATCCAAGCTAGCCTTGAATGCCTCCAAGGAGAGAGCATCCACAATTTCTCTGGGCAGCCTGGTCCCAAGCTCTGTTTCCCCAGAGCTGTTCTCCAACAGACTAGCCCCCAACCTGTACTGATCCATGGGGTTGTTCTTCCCCAGATGCCAGGACTTTACACATGCACACTGATGAGGGAAAGCTGGAGTTAGTTGCACATCAGCAACTGGAGCTTTATGAGCGACCAGAACCAGAGTCAGCACTACCCCAACACAGCAGGAGAGAAAACAGGAGATTAAAAAGCCACCAGAAACAAATCTTCATTTGCAGGGTGCTGTAATTAGCAGCAGCAAATGAGGAACCTCTAAGAAGACAAACAATGGAAGATTTTCCTGTAACCCATTTGAGCCATCACAATGCAAAAGTCACTCTGTGAAAAAATTAACAATAATCTTGTTTTAAAAGCTGCTTTGGGGGCCACATAGGAATCAGAATTAATGGTTTGATGCTATAAGCTTTCTAGAGGACGGAATTGAGTGCACCCTCACTAAGTTTGCAGATGACACTAAATTGCCTGGGAGCGTTGACCTGCTTGAGAGTAGGAAGGCTCTGCAAAGGGATCTGGCCAGGCTGGACTGAGGGGCTGAGGTCAGTGGGCTGAGGGTCAACAAGGCCAAGTGTTGGGTACTGCACTCGGGTCACAACGACGCCATGAAGGCTCCAGGCTGGAGGCAGAGTGGCTGGAGACTGCCCAGTGGAAAAGGACAGCCAGCTGAACATCAGCCAGAGCGTGCCCAGGTGGACAAGAAGGCCACCAACATCCTGGCCTGGATCGGCAATGTGACGAGAGAAGTGATTGTGCCCCTGTACTGGGGACCCTGGTGAGGGCACACCTCAAATGATGGGTCCAGTTTCGGGTCTCTCACTCCAAGAAGGATATTGGAGGGCTGGAGCAGGTGCAGAGAAGGGCAGCAAAGCTGCTGCTGAAGGGTCTGGAAAACAGGTCTGGTGAGGAGTAAGTGAGGGCCCTGGGGTTGTTCAGCCTGGAGGAGGCTGAGGAGAGATCTCACTGGTCTCTACAAATCTCTGAAAAGAGACTGGAGCCCGATGGTGCCTTCTCCCAAGGTACAAGTGATAGAAAGAGAGAAAATGGCCTGAAATTCTACCAGAGCAGATTTGGGTTGGACATTAGGAAAAATTTCTCTCCTGAAAGAGCAGCCAGGCATTGGAACAGGTTGACCAGGGAGTTAGTGAAGTCACCGTCCCTGGAAGGGTTCAGAAACATGTGGACATGGCACTTTGAGACCTGCCTTAATGGCCATGGTGGTGTTAGGTTGAATATTGGACTCAATGATCTTAAAAGTCTCTTCCAAATGAAATAATTCTCTCTTTCTATTGTAGCAGTGAGCAGCCAAAAGCACTGATGGGCAGGGAAGATGCAGAAACATCTCGAGTCAGTGAAAACATAGGATGAAGGAGCAAAACAACAGAGGATAGGATTTGTTTGTGATGAGGGAGACACAAGAGACTGTCCCCAAGAATGAGCAAATGGAAGTGGCACCTAAGAGCAGAGCAGTAACTGGACTGGAGGAGGCAAACAAACTGCTTTTGGAAGGGAGTAAAAGGGGATGTGTGGATCTGAGGACATGATGTATATGTGGGAAGATACTAAAGGCAAAAGTAGAAGGTGGTGAAAAAGGAGAAGGTGGGAAAGGTTAAGACTGACCACAAAAAATGTGAGTGGAAATCAGACACTAACCCAAAAGGATCCAACAGTCTCCACAGGAGAAGCAGCTCTCTGAAACTGAGGCTGGTGCAGAACATGAGATGGGGAGTTTCTCAACCAAGACAAAATAAGAGCCTGAATTTGCTATTTTAAAACATGGCTTGAAAATAAACATCTCTTTTAAATCTCTCTGTTCACCTGCTGCTTGGACTCATCACCATGAAGACTTTCCAAAACCTTTGGACACCAACATCTGTGAAACTCAAAGCCAAAATTCACTTAGGACAGGGAAGAAAAAAACAGGCAGAGGTAGGCTATAAAAACAATCATCACAAACTTAGTCTTTCCACAGCACCCACCACCAAAGCCACCAAGACTCAGGGCATTGCTAGAGAAAATAACCTTTGGAAGAAATCACCTGAAGCAAGGCACCATGGGAGGAGCTGATGGTGGGGACAGTCCTGCAGCATCCCCCAGCTCCTCAGGGTTCCTAAGATGGAATGAATGAAGCAATGACCAAGCCCAGAGTGGAGCAGACCAGGCTTCTCCTTGCCCAAAATATTGCCTGGGACAGTGGAAGCCAGCGTTTGAGGGGGAGAAGTCATTCTCAACGTAAGAATAGCCAAAATCTGGGTTATAAACAAACCCATCAGTTCTAACATCCCTTTTTTGAGAGTATCAATTACCCTAACCAGCTTTCTGCTAATCAACAAGTTCCAGGCTTCATCATGGCCAGGATCAGGGAATCATGAAATGGTTTTGGTTAGAAGAGATCTTAAAGAGCATCTAGTCCAACCCCCCTGCCATGGGCAAGGACAGCAGTCTGCTCAGAGCCCCAGACAATCTGACCTGGAATGGTTCCACAACTGCTCTGGACAGCCTGGGCCACAGTCTCACCACCCTCATGGTGAAGAATTTCTTCCTGATATCTGTTCTAAATCTCCCTCTGTTAGTGTCAGACCACCAGTCCTTGTCCTTTCACCTCATCAAGAGTCCCTCCTCAAGTTCCCTGTAGCTCCCTTTAACTAGTGCAAGGCCACAAGAAGTCTCCATGGAGCCTTCTCTTCTCCAGGCTAAGCAAACTCAACTCTCTCAGTCTGGCCTCACAGCAGAGGGCTTTCAGCCCTCACAGCATTTTTGTAGCCTCCTCTAGCTTGAGCCACTTCAACAGGTTCACATCTCACCTGTACTGAGGACTCCAAAGCTGAACCCAGCACTGCAGGTGGGGGCTCTAAAATAACATCTCCACCAGCCAAGGTGGCTGAAATACAGACACCAGCACAGCTGATTTAGGAAGACTCAAACTCAAAGCTATGGCACCATCCATTGGTGACACCTTCAGGCAGGTGCTGGCACACCTACAGGGCCAGGCTGATGTTCCACTCATCCAGATAACCCAGATAATCCCCCACCTCCTGTTGTAGGTTTGGGGCATCTACCTTCAAGACCTTTCCAAAAAGCTCCTCCAGAGCACCAAGGTGCACAATGAGGTCATAAAGCAGAGGGAAAGCCTGGCCTCACCAACAGCTTGACCTCTAGTACCTGAAGGCCTGGAAGGGACTGTTCACTAAGGCTTCTTGTGATAGAACCAAGAGCAATGGATTTGACTTGGAAGAGGGGAGATTTTCACTGGACATTAGGAAGGAAATTCCTCACAGTAAGGGTAGTGAGACACTGAAACAGGCTGCCAGGGGGGTACTGGATGCCCTCTCCCTAGAGGTGTTCAAGGCCAGGATGAACAAGGTCTTTAGCAACCTGGCCTAGTGGAAAGTGTCCCTACCAATGCCAGGGGGGTTGGAAATAGGTGATCTTCAAGGCCCCTTCCAACTGAACCTGTTCTATGAACCTATGAATCTCTAATTAAGAATCCACCTCTGCCTCTACAACACCGAGTTTCCTCAGGTCTGCTGGAGTCCTGTGTGGGATTATTCATCTTTACAGCTTCATGGAGACAACTCATTCAACCAGGGAATAAATATGAAGCCCCCAGCTGCAGTAAGCTCTTGGCTGCCTCGGGTTAACATGATTACTAACAGGATTTTACACTTTAAGTCAATAAACCCTGAGCAGAAGAAGCTAAACAAAGAGCAAAATTAAGCAAGGCGCAGGGAGCCAACGTGGGAGCTCCCTCAGCTCCTGCCTCCCCACCAGCTGGAGTGGAGGGATGGAAGAGTTACCTGGGCGTCACGGGGCGCCTCGTCTTCCAGTTGGGAATGGGACTGCTGAAGGATGAAGAGCCTGGAGACACCACGTTCTTCTTCACTATCCTGTAGCGTGTCTTTATCACCTTGGGGCTCCTGATGAAGTTCAGGTTGGCTCCTAGGAGAAAGCAAGTGGGAAAAAAAGAGCTTGAATAGGACCCTGGAAGTGTTTGTGGACACCCTGAAGGCATTCAAGGCCAGGCTGGACGAGGGCTTGAGCAATTCGGACTAGCAGAGGGTGTCCCTGCCAGTGCCAGGTGGCTGGAATTAGATGATCTTTAAGGTCCCTTCTGACACCAACCATTGTATGAATCTATGAGTAAGAAGGGATCTCTGCAGTGTAGGTCCTACATCCAACTCCTTAGCACCTGCAAAAGGGGTAAAAAATCCACTGGGGTGCATCAGGCTCCTCTTCATGTTTAGGTGGAACCTCCTGGGTTCCAGATTGTGCCTGTTGTTCCACGTCCTGTCACTGGGCACCACTGAAAAGAGTCTGGGCTCTGCCTCTTGCCCCCACCCTTTAGCTCTTGCTGAGCATTGAGCAGATCCCCTCTCAGGCTGCTCTTCTCCAGGCTCAACAGCTCCAGGGCTTTCAGCCTTTCCTCCTCACTGAGGTGCTCCAGGCGCCTCAGCATCTTCCCAACCTCCAGTGGACTCTCTCCAGTAGCACCCTGTCTCTCTTGAACTGGGGAGCCCAGAACTGGAGCTAGGAGTCCAGATGTGGCCTAACTAGAGCAGAGGGGG
Organism: Pogoniulus pusillus; assembly: GCF_015220805.1. Taxonomy (NCBI): domain Eukaryota; kingdom Metazoa; phylum Chordata; class Aves; order Piciformes; family Lybiidae; genus Pogoniulus; species Pogoniulus pusillus. Next base: position 19,957,988 of record NC_087277.1, read on the forward strand.
AAGAATGATTTGGATCACATGTTGACATTGTGATTCCAGGCAATGTGCTCTTGGTAACTCTGCTTTAGTACAGGAGTGGGACTGGATGATCTCTAGAGGTCCTTTCCATCCACTGCCATGCTGGGATTCTGGGATTCTATCACCGGTAGCTTCAGTTTCAAACACAGAATATTTTCCTTCTGCATTCCCAAGTAAGCTAGTGTCTAGTGCTGGGTCCAAAAGGATCCAGCAGCAGGAATTTCCACTCACAAACTCAGCTAGATAATTACCACTTCTGATGGGGTAGGGGGGAGGAGAAAAACAGCTTCTACCACAACACATAAATCACTGGAATTGTTCTTAATGAAGATGATGATCACAGGGCTCCGTGATACTGCACAGTAAGACAAATGATCACCAAGCAGGGAGCCTCTGAAGAGATCCACAGCCTTTACCAGCACCTCTATAGCCTGGAGAGATAGAAAGCCTTCAGGCACCTCTGCAGCCCCAAGCAGACTCCTGACATCACACAAACAATCCCTCTTATATTACTGCAATCAAAACTGGATGGTGCACCCATAAACCCAGCAGCACCCAGTGAGCACCTCTAAATCCAGCAGCACCCAGTGAGCACCTCTAAATCCAGTAGTGCCCAGTGAGAACCTCTAAAGCCAGCAGTGCCCAGTGAGAACCTCTAAAGCCAGCAGTGCCCAGTCAGCCCCCGTAAACCAAGCAGTGCTGCAAAGTAGGTGTGGCTTAAGTCAACTGCACTCACTCTCCCTGGAGGTGTTGAAGGCCAGGCTGGACAGGACCTTGAGCAAGCTGATCTGATGCAAGATGTCCCTGTCCATGGCAAGAGGGTTGGAACTAGACACTCTTCACAGGTCCCTTCCAACCTAAACTATTCTAGATTCTGTGATTCTGTGCAATGCTAAACGCTGAACAAACTGAAAGAGCTTCTGGAGATTCGGAATTGAGTCCTATCATTTCTCAGTCTGTCCCTAGCTTTCCTCTATCTCCCTTTACATGTCGAAATGCCACCAGAAGCCTCCTCTTCTCCAGGATCAACAACCCCAACTCTCTCGGTCTCACAGCAGGGTGGTTCCAGCTCTCACATCATCTTTGTGACCTCCTCTGGCCCCATTCCTACAGATCACAGAATCACAGAAGGGTAGGGGTTGGTAGTGACCTCTGAAGATCGAGTCCATGTCACAGCATGCACCGCATCACAGACTCACACAATTGTTTCAGATGGAAAAGCTCTGTAAGATCATCAAGTCCAGCTATCAACCTAACACCACCATGGCCATTAAACCATGTCCCAGAGTGTCATGTCCACGCATTTCTTGAACACCTCCAGGGATGGGACCTCCACCACCTCCCTGGGCAGTCTGTTCCAATGCCTGACAACTCTTTCAGGAAAGAAATATTTCCTAGTATTCAGACTAAACCTTCCCTGGAATAAGTTTGGGCCATTTCCTCTTGTTCAATCACCTGATACTAAAGAGAAGAGACCCAAAGCAGCTCTTTCCCACCAGGAACGGAGTAAGATCCACAACCTCACATCCTCCCCCAACAGCACCAAGCAGGAGTTGACCCTTTCCCTCTGCCGCTCCATCCTCACACAATTATTAAGCTGGGAATTCACTGACTACATAATGAACACGATTATTTTTTTGCCCTCACCCAAGCTCTAGCTGCCACTAATCAACCCAGAACCTCATCAAACTCCTACTTGACAACATCTCCCCCGCCCTGCTTCGCTCTCACACAAGACATCGAGGTCCCAAATTATTGTGGATTGTTGATGTGTGTCCCCCTCCTTTCCTTACCCAAACAAGCTGGCACCTGGTAAACTCTATTCCCCAGTGGTAATTGGATGGTGTATTCTTCTGAAAGCCTGGGAGATGTGGGGGCTCCTGCATTAACCACCTCCTGAAAGCGTTTCTGCAAAGAGCTGGCAGCTTTCTATTATGACTTTGCTAGCTGAGGGGTTTTGTGTAGCTAATCATGTTATTTAGATAGGAAGGTTGGTTTAATTCCCTTCATTACAGCCTCCCAAGGTTGTAATTTTTGTTGGGTTGGTTGTTTTTTTTTTTTTCCCCTCCCTCTCCTCTCCTCATGATGTATTCCCTGTGGCACATTTCACTCAACTCAAACACTTTGCTGCTTTTATTACAAACAATACCCTGGCGTTCCCCCCCCCGCCCCGTTATCAGCCTGCCGCACACACGCCGAGCTCCTCGCCGAGATCCAGAGGTCACTTCTAATGACTAATCGATCTCATTAGCTTTCCTAATTAAAAACTTTACTACTGCAATGGAAGACAAACTGCAACACGCACACACACCAAAAAAAAAAGTAAACCCAACCCCACACCAACCCCAAACTGCTGCCATCATCTCCAAACGGGGATATGAGCTCCATCTATCAGCCTGCGCCCAGCGCCACGCGGGGAATGCTGCTGAGCTTGGAGCTTTCACACACCGCCACTGAATCACCTGGTTGGAAAGGACCAGAAGATCTTACAATTGTTTGGGTGGGAAAAGGCCTCTAAGATCGTTGAGTCCAACAATAAGCTAACATCTCCCTACATGCAACTCCTAGACCATGTCATAGATTCATGGAATCACAGAATTGTTTGGGTGGGAAAAGCCCTCTAAGATCACCAAGCCCAACCATCGACCTAACACCACCACAGCCATTAAAACATGGCCCAAAATGCCAAACACCTCCAAGGATGGGGACACCACCACTGCCCTGTGACCCTTTAGGGGAAGAAATCATTCCTCATGCTCAACCTAAACCTCCTGTGGCACAATTTGTGGCTGGTTCTTCTTGTCCTGTAGCTTATTCCTTAGGTGAAGAGACAAATCCCCACCTGGCTCCAATCTCTTTTCAGGGATTTGGAAAGAGCCAGAAGGTCTCCTTTCAGCCTCCTTTTCTCCAGCCTGAACAATGCCAGCAGATCCTTACAAGACTTGTGTTCAAGATCCCCCACCAGCTTCATTGCCCTTCTCTGGACATGTTCCAGCACCTCAATGTCCTTCCTGTAGTGAGGGGCATCAGGATCTGCTCACATCCATAATGCTTATGGGAAAATTCTGGTGTGAACTCTAATGCTGGCCTTGGGATGGGTGATTTGCTACCAAAACCTCTTGCCACAACACTCCAAGCACTGGGATTTGGGTCCCAGCAGCAGACAGAGCCTTTAGGACCAGAGCTGAAGGCAACATGGTTATGAGCATCCTTATTTCTGCTCTTATCTTGCTGTGACAAGTACCCAATAATAGACCTCCTGGAGAGGGTGAAGCAGGGAGAACAAAACCTCCTGGGAACATACCTCTGGACTCAGTGTGTCCCTGGGTGGCCAAGAAGGCCACCAGCATCCCAGCTTGGATCAGCAAGAGTGCAGCCAGCAGTACTAGGGCAGGGATTATCTCCCTGGACTGGGCACTGGTGAGACCACATCTCCAATGCTGGGTTCAGTTTTGAGCTAAGGACTATCAACAGATGAGCAGAAGATGCCACCAGCATGTTGAAACTCCTGATAGAGTCTCTGATAGTAGTAGAGATTTAACAAGCACTCAAAAGCCAAAGTATCTCCAAGCAGAACTGAATACTCTGCTGATGGCTGTTTTGAAAGCAAAACACTTCCCAATGTGAAGATGAATCCCACCAACACCCCCAAGATGGGATTTGCTCCAGGCCTGGCAGCAACAATCCTGCAACCCCCATCATTATGTGTGCCTTAGCTCCCAGCACAAAGCTGCCTCTTATCTGCTCCCCAGAGTCAACCCAAACTGCACCTGCAGGAAAATCACTCAGAGGTGATGAGGAATAGCACAAAGAAAGTCATCTCTGGCCAGAGCTCACTCAGATGCCAGCTTACCTTGATGTCCCAGCACACCCAGAGCTGAGGAGAATCCCTGTTTGTGAGCATGCTTCCAACACATGTTGGGAATCAGAGAATCATGGAACAGTTTGGGTTGGAAGGGACCTTCAAAAGTCACCATCACCCCTGCAGTCAGCAGGAAAATCTGCAACTAGAGAAGGTTGCTCAGAACCCCAGACAACCTGCCCTGGAATGGTTCCAGGGATAGGACATCTACCACCCCTCTGGGCAACCTGGGTCAGGGTCTTGCCATGTTCACAGTGAAGAACTTCTTCCTTCTCTCCAGTCTTTAACTCCCTCTTTTAGTTTCAAACCATCACCCCTTGTTCTGTCACAGCAGACCATGTTCAAAAGTCCCTCCCCAGCTTTCCTGTAGCCCCCTTTAAGTCCTGAAAGGCCACAAGAAGGCTTCCTAGAGCTTGCTCCAGACTGAACAGCCCCAACTCTCTCAGCCTGGCCTCACAGTAGAGGGCTTCCAGCCCTCCCATCATTGTTGTGCCCTCTCTTGCCCCACTTAAACAGGTCCATGTCTCTGCTGTGCTGAGGACTCAAGAGTTGGTCCCAGTAATGCAGGTGGGGTCTCCAGAGCTGAATAGAGGGGCAGAATCCCCTCCCTTCACCTACTGGCTAGAAGTCTCTTCCAACCCCATCATGCTGGGATTCTGTAATCCCAGACCTCAACAGAGTAAACCTCATCCCCCAGTAAAGTTCCATCCCAACTCCTACAGCCAAAATCACCCAGTTTTGATGTTTCCCGTGGCAGCAGGAGCCACCTGCAAGATCTTTGCCCTCAGGCAGGTGGCTCTGATGCATTTTATTCCGGCTACCAACTCGGGCAAGTCCCTGGAGTTAACAAAAATGTTTGGGCTGAGCATGATGCCATCAGGGATGCGGTGTGGAAGCAGACACCAGCATTACAGGATGATCATCCCCCAGCACATTCAATCTGTTCCCACAGCATGGCACAGCAAGAGGTTAATGATATTGCTGCTGGAAGCAGCTTCCAAAAGGACCATCCTTGAGTTGAAGAGGAGAATTTAATTTTCCACACTCATTCCCTTCCGAGCTCTTTGAAGAGCAGCAGCTATTTACACCAGCATGGAAACGATGGTTTATGATCATCAACTGCTGCTTAATAGCAAATAAATCCAATTGATCAAAAGTCTTCTACCTGTGACCTCCGCTGAAGCTGCTGGAATATTTACTGAGGACAACAGAAGCTCTGGATTTGGAGTTTTCAAGGGTTCCAAACCCAAGGTAACATTTGCTTAGATGCTTTGAGCTGGAAGCATCTGGGAATTAAAGCAAATCAGCTCAGCTAATTCCTTTCTGTGGCACAGATGATGAGATAACCCCTCATGGACCATGCACCATGCAGTGGCACTTGGTGGAGACCAACTGTGAGGAACCACACATTTGAGCAAGCAAAGGTATTAAAATGACAGAATCATGGAATCACAGAATCCTTTCTCTTGGAAAAGACCTCTAAGATCATCAAGTTCAAATATCAAACCAACACTACCACGGCCACTAAACCATGTCCCCAGGTTCTGTGTCCACAGGTTTCTTGTGATCCTACGCAACCTGCTGTGGGTGACCCTGCTTTAGCATGGGGGTGGGACCGGGTGATCTCCAGACGTCCCTTCCAATCCCCACCACTCTAGTATTATCTAACCACCCCAGGAGCAGAGGAGCCTGCTAAGGATGGGGAGACACCACGTTTATCCAGCTCTCCACTGGCACCAGCAAGAGGTGGTCACGCTCCATGTGCTAAGCACACTTTTCCAGCTAAAGACCCTCAATAGGTCTCTGGAGCTTTGGCCCTTGTTCAAACACAACCCTTATTATTATAACAGAAGAGGGCGGTGGGCTTTCTTTTGTCTTCCCCCCCTCGCTTCCATCCACGAATGATTATTAATGTTCTTCCAGGAGCTGGGTCCATTTCTCTAAATGAGAGCAGGATGGCAGGAGGAAGGCTGATAAATGTCCTCCTCCCCCCACCGGCCTCGCGGCGGGAGCTGCCAGGGGTTCTGGTTCTAACAAGCTGCAGATGGAAGACGACTGGAATAACAAAGTATGAATTTTTATGAGTCTAATAAATCACTCCACTTTTCCTGCTCTTCATCGTTTGCAGCACTTCAGACACAACGAGGAGGAGAAGAAAAAAAACACACCCCTTCTAATCAAAGGGGTTCAGGGATCTCCTGTTAACGTCTCATGGTGCTGGTGGCACGGAGAGAGGTGGCTCCGCGGCAGGAAGCGGGCTGGAAGTCAATTTGCATTTGGGTATTAGACTCATAGATTCACAGAATGGTTTGGGTTGGAAGGGACCTCGAAGATCATCTACACGATGTACATGCCTCTCAGAGTACTGCGTCCAGTGATGGTGCCCCCAGCATAAGAAGGACACTGAATTGCTGGAGCAAGTCCAGAGGACAGCCAAGAAGATGATCAGAAGGTTGGAGCACTCCCTGTAGGTGTTCAAGGCCGGGTTGGATAAGGCCTTGAGCAACCTGGTCTAGTGGAGGGGGTTCCTGCCAATGCTGGGGTGTTGGAACTAGATGATCTCTAAGGTGCCTGCCAGCTCAAACCATTCTATGAATCCAGTTCCACCCCCCTGCCATGGATTTAGGATTGACTTCGTTCTTACTAATCATTTAACAAGGAGGAATTGGGAACCTCAACTCAAGAAGATCATGACAACAAAAACCTCCATCCCACCATGCCAAAGGTAAGTTTCCATCCAACCATGCCAACAGCTACCTCTATCCCACCATGCTGATGGTAAGCTTCTGTCCCACCATCCAAGTACAAATTTCCATTCCACCATGCCAAGGGAAAGCTTCCATTCAACCATGCTGATGACAAGCTCCATCCCACCACAACTTCAAAGCACACAGAATCACAGAGTGGTAGGGATGGAAGAAACATCTGGCAATCATTGAGTCCAACCTCCTCTGCCAAGGCAGCTTCACCTGGAGAGGATCACACAAAGCAGCAACTTCCCAAGCCTTGATGCTTCAACTCAAGTCATTCTATGATCATAGAATGGCTTAGGTTGGAAGAGACCTCAAATCTCACCAATACAAACCTTCATGTCATGGGCTGGAACACCTCTCAGCTACACTTGCATGCTCAAGACCCTATCCAGCCTGGCTTTGAATACCTCCAAGGAGGAGGCATCCACAACTTCTCTGGGCAAGGGTAACCTATTCCAGAGTCTCACCACCCTTGTACTGAAGAACTTCTTCCTAAGATCCAGTCCAAACCTACAGTCCCTCAGCTTCAAACCACTTCCCCTTGTCCTGTCACTAGGAAAAGTCCCTTCAGGTACTGAAATGCAGCTCTGAGGTCCCTCTACAGTGTTCTGTTCTTCAGTCTGAATACACTCAGCTCTCCCAGCCTACCCTTGTAGAGGTGCTCCAGTCCTTGTACCCTCTTTGTGGCCCTCCTCTGGACTGGCTCCAACAGCTCTGTGTCCTTCTTATGAACTGGATGCACGTTCAAGGTGAGGTCTCACAGGAGCAGAATGAAGCATGACTCCACAATTCACAAGGAACAAAGAGCAACTCAGGAGGGTAACCTGTTGTTTCCATCATCTTCATCCTGTTCCAGCCTTTAATCCATTCACTCTGGGTGTTTTTTCTCACCCAGCTTTTCATTTGCTTCACCAGCAGAGCCCTGAATCAAGGAGGGAATCCATCTTTGACAAACATTTACCGATTATCAAATCACAACTGCAGCCTCAGACAGGGGCCATAAGTCACCTGAAGCAGCCGTCCGTGTTGTGGAGGCTGAAGAGTTTGGGCAGCTCCTCCATGACAAATCACTCCTGTCAGGGCCGCGTGTTCCCCGGCGCTCCCAACCCGTGTTCTCCGTTGTTCCACGCTACCTTGGTGGTTAATGACAACACTGTCAAGACTAAGACGAAGCCTCTCGCGCTGCCGACTGTCAAAGGCCTATTAGAGGGAAGATTGAGACCCTCCTCTTCTGAAACTCACTCAAGCAACACAACCCGCCAGGTTTTATAATTATGGTAGGGGAGCCATCGATCGCCTGCTGACACCCAACCTAGCCCTACCAAATGGGAGTAGTTTGCTGCCTGACACTTTCTATAGATTATTGGGGGGGGAGGGTGTCAGGGAGTGGGTTTTTTCTTCTCCCACCCACCCCTCCCCCACCACCTCTTCTCCGTTGCTCCACAAAGCCTAGAGTCATTAAGTTCTTTTGGTTCAAAAGACCTCTATGATCACTGACTCCAATCATTGACCCAACACCAGCATGGTCATTAAACCATGTGCCAAACTGCCATCTCTATGTGCTTCTTGAACATGTCAAGGAATGAAGACTCCACCACCTCCCTGGACAGCCTGTTCCAATGCCCAACCAGGCCTGACATATTCAGGAATAGAATCATTAAGTTCCGAAAAGATCTCCAAGATCATCGACTCCAACATCACCGTGGCCACTAAACCACATCCCAGAGTGACATGTCTACACATTTTTTGAACATATACAGGGATGGAGACTCCACCACCTCCCTGGGTAGCCTGTTCCAATACCTGACCACTCTTTCAGGAAAGAAACTTCTCCTAGTGTCCAATCTAAGCCTCTCTCAGCGCAACTTGAGGGGCAAGGAGGAAGAAGATCACTGTTGCTTTAAATGTCCTAATTTGCTTGGAGCAGCGACATGATCCATTAAAGTTGCTATAAATAAGAATTTTCACAGCCTAAGCTAAGCAGGAGCATCAGAGCATGTGGCTGATTTGCTTGGATTGCCCATCTGGGTGATACAGGCGGGTGAGTTTGGCACCCATCCACCTCTTTCACTTCCCCAGAGACCCCAAAGAGGAAGCCATCTGTGCTCAAAGAGAAGAGACCCCCTGGCATTCTACTGACAGGCAGCTCTGGATGCTCAGTGTGGGGCTAGATGGCACCAAAAGGCACCAAAACTCTACCTTATCATCCCAACCCATGATCAGAGCTGCAGGAACTGACACCAGTAGGTCCCAATGAGCCAAACCCACTCTTCTGCAACAGAGACGAAATCTTCTGATGAATCTGATTCAAATAAGTGACCCTTTTTGGAGATAAGAGCAGTGATAGAAAGCTCAAAGCATGGAAATATGATGATCAGACCTTCACTTGGACTAAGTCCACGTGGGACTTAAGGTCATCTATGGTACTGAAAACATAAGAGAGGATTACAAGGACGCTTCCATTGGCTACTTAGATGGCTGAAGCAAACCATTTCTCATTGGAAATCTGAAATGAAGACTACTCCAAGATGAGACTCTGCATCAATCTTTATTCAAAGCCCTTCCAGCCTTGAGCATGAAGGCACAAAGATGACCCCACACCATCTTTTTAGACAAGAGGAGATCTTTGGACTTGGTGGCTTCTTAACTCATGAAGTCAACAACAGAGACATCACAGTAAGGAAAGCTCCAAGTCACTCAGTTCCAATTAATGTTGCTGTACCCGATGTTGTTACTAAAGAAGGGAGCAAAATGGAGGATGGTTTCCACTTATGGGCACAAATGCATGTTGGTGCCTGATGCGTCTGAGATCTTGTCCCTGTCCTCCAGCTTAGAGACCTCCATGGTCAGGTTTCCATCCCTACAGACCAGAGAAGTCATCCTGGTCTCGCTGACACCACACCAGCATTGTCTTCTGGAACTTCTTCTAGGGATCTTCTCATTGGTGAAGAATAGCTAAAAAGCAGGTGTCAAGAGGCTGGGGCCAGGCTCTTGTCAGCAGTGCCACTGACAGGACAAGGGGCACTGGGCACAAACCAGAATCCATGAGGTTCGAGCTGAACATCAGGAGAAAATTCTTGACTTTGAGGGCAACAAAGCCCTGGAGCAGGCTGCCCAGAGAGATTGTAGAGTCTCCTTCCCTGGAGAGATTCCAAACCCACCTGAACACTGTGATCCTGGGCAACCTGCTGTAGGTGTCCCTACTTTAGCAGGGGGGTTGAACTGGATGATCTCCAAAAGCTCCTTCCAACCCCCACCAGGCTGGGATTTTGGGATTCTGAGACACCAAAGCTCTGGATTCTGCCTTCAATAAAGCTTTGATTTTCTAAACCCTGAGTGACAGGCAAGCTGAGCAACGCCCTCGGGTTCACCCATGGATGTCAGCGTGGGAGAGGGAGAGAAGAACAAGACATCTCCCTTCTCCTGCCTCCACGTTTGACAAGCCCTCCCAGCCAGGGGTGCTAATATTTGATACATTTTCATTTCCCACCCGAGGCTGTCAGGTAATCTTTTTATTGACAGCTCTACAGGGCTTTTTCTGTCGTCTCAGGGAAAAGGACACGTGCTCCTGCTCGTTAGCAAACCAAAGACAGATTCTGGATGGGGAAACAGCTTCTAGCCACCTCCTCCTACAAATAAATCCTCTGGGTATGGGTCTTGAGTAACTCCAGACATCGCAGAATCAATCACAGAATGGCTTAGGTTGGAAGGGACCTTAGAAATAACCTACACCAACCTCCATGCCATGGGCAGGGATGCCTCTCAACTACACCTGGGTGCTTAAAGCCTCAAACACTGCCAGGGAGGGGGCATCCACAACCTCTCTGGGCAACCTATTCCAGACTCTCATCATCTTTGTACTGAAGAACATCTTCCTAAGATCCATTCTAACCCTGCCCTCCCTCAGCTTCAAACCATCCGCCCTTGTCCGTTCTCCAAACACCCTTAGGGATAGTCCCCCTCCACCCTTCCTGTAGGATCCCTTCAGGTATTGGAAAGCAGCTCTAAAGTCCCCCTGGAGTTTTCTCTTCTCCAGGCTGAACAAGCCCAGCTCCCACAGCCTATCCTCATAGCAGAGGTGCTCCAGCCCTTAGATCATCTTTGTGGCCCTTCTCTGGACTCACTCTAACCATTCTATGTCCTTCTTACGATGGTGATGCCAGAGCTGGGCAGGGTATTCAAGACAGTGTCTCAAAAGAGCAGAGCAAAGGAGAAGAATCTCCTTTCTCGAGTTGCTGGCACCATCACAGACATGGAAGCCTGGTCCATCACACAACACCCTTGGAAACTTCCCCAGCACAAAGCCACAGCTGAAAGCAGGGTGAGATGTGGGTCTCCTCTCATCACCCTGTGCTTCCACCTCTCTTAGGGGGATAATTTTACAGTGACTAGAACTCAAATGCCAGGAGATGTTTCTGTGGCTGAAGCATGACCACATCATAACTAATAATACACACCAGAGTCACAGCTCACTGGTGGTTCCCAAACTACCATGTGAGGCCATTGGATTGAGCTCACAGCCATGCAAGGAGTCCCACCAACCCTCATCCTTGAGCAAAGCACTTGTCTGTGAAGGATGAGGAGCTCCTGTCCTGACCCAGGACAGCTGCTACCACCAGATTTTGATAATGGAGGGAAGATGAACCTGGAGTGGAGGACAACCAGCTTTATCCTCCCACTTCTCCATTAAAGGATGAGATAGGAGAAGGGCAGGAGCATGGACAACATTCAGTTTCCCCCAGAAGCAAGACAGACAGGAAGATGACATCAGACTTTTTCCAGCGGTGTCCAGTGACAGGACAAAGGATAACAGGCACAAACTTGAACACAAGAAGGTCCATCTAAACATGAGGAGGAGCTTCTTTGTTTTAGGAGTGAGGGAGCGCTACAACAGGCTACCCAGAGACATTCAAAACCCACCTGGACATGTTCCTGTGGGATGTTCTTTAGGTGAACCTGCCTTGGCAGGAGGGTTGCAGTCAGTGATCTCCAGAGGTCCCTTCCAACCTCTACCATTCCAAACCACAAACAAGCACAACTGCTTCTCAAGAGGGACAGAACCTCTTTGCACCCTGCACCAGTCAAAAACTCAACATTCTACACTAAAAGGAGCAAAGCCTCTGCACAAGCCCAAAGAGCTGGGTGAAGGCAAGTCCTGCTAAGCCAAATACCTATCCTCCCACGGCTTCCATAGGTATGAGCTGGGCTCCATCCTGGTTCCAAGCCCCTCTGCCGCCCTCAGAGGCAGTCCAGCAGGCACTCAACCAAGTGGTAGCCCCTGTCCCAACATACCCAGCTCCACCATAGAATCAGATTATAGAATGGTTTGGGATGGAAGGAACCTTAAAGACCATCTAGTTCCAACCCCCCCGCCACAGACAGGACCTCTCACTAGACCAGGCCTTGTCCAACCTGTTCTTGAACACTTCCAGGCCTTGGTGAAGAACCCCATTGCCAATTGCAAGAGGAAGAACTATCACAAAGGGAAAACAAAGGATTTCCAAAGGGCAGTGATGTTCTCACCACACTATCAGTGTCCCGCTGCAGAGGGGAAGCAGGTCAAGAAACACTGACCCAATTTAGAGGGACAGGTCAAATAGTTCCTCTTTCACAGAATCAGAGAATTGTTTCAGTTGGAAAAGATCTCCAAGGTCACTGAGTTCAACTGCCAATCTGACACCACCAGCACCATTAAACCATGTCCCAGAGCGCTACGTCCACACATTTCTTGAACACCTCCAGGGATGGTGACTCCACCACCTCCCTGGGCAACATACTCCAACCTTCTGTGTTGGTTGAATTGATAAATGAAGATCATGGAAGCTGGAGGACTCTTCCCTTAAAGCTCTCCTTTCCCTGCTATTTCATTACCGCGCTTGGGGAAAGGTCACATGGAGAGAGGCCCAAGGTGTCAGCTTCCCAGTAAGATGAACATTTGATCCAGCAAAAGAAATTAAAGCAGGGCCAGAAATACCACCAATAACAGTGCCAGTGAGAAAAAACCTGCAAGAACCTGACATAAACCTGCCAGGTCTCCTTTCCATCATTAGATACCATCTGCAAACCTCTGCCTTTGACAATTATTTACCAGAGGAAGGTCAAGGAGGACCTTGCACCACCCAACCTCCATATTAAAGGTAGCAGAACCAGCCTGTCTGTAGCTTTAGAGGAGACAACTGCCTCCTCAGCGCAGTTTGGAGCAGCAAGGTTTGTGGAGCTACCAGACCTTGTTCAGTGGTGAGGCTGACAGCATGGGACATGGTGAGATAATGATGGTGAGATGCAGCCAGAGCATCTAAGACTCTGCTATGGCTAATTTGCACAGATCACAGAATCCCAGCACAATGTGGGTTATAAAGGACCTCTGGAGATCATCCCATCCAACTCTCTCTGCTAAAGCAGGTTCAACCAGAGCAAGTTGCCCAGGCAGGTTTTGAAAGTTTCCAGAGGTAGAACATAAGTGGAGCCTGACTCCACAGATGTAGAAGCATAACTTTGTGTTTGCAATCTGCTGTCCACCTTGTGTAGGACGACAACACAGTTCAGCTTAATCATTTTAGCAAGGTACTTCTTCCTGAGCATTTGAAAAGAAGCAGGCTTGAGATAGACATCTTGGAAAGAGAAACTGGTGAGAAATCACCCCAGCCACAAGCACCTAAAGCAGCAGATCCAGGAAAGCTGCCCTCTCTCCAGCATGGGCTCAGCTGAAGCCCTGATAGATACTACTACTTTTCCACTCCACAACTGTTAGATGTTTTCAGATTGTGAAGACAAGCAGGGCACTAAAGACACAGGCTGAGATGACTGACATCCAGTGAGGACAACCATGGTTTCCTGAAGAGCTTGTGAGAGGCAGAGCAGCAAAGCCCCCAGAGACGTACTTTGGAAAATCCCATCCACCAAGTTCATCCAAAAAGTCAGAGGAGAAACTTGGCTGCAAAGGGGAATCCTAACAAACGAGAACCTGACACCACGGCAGGAGTGACGTGCTCCACATTCCCAGACCAGTCTCCTGTTCCAGCAACAGCAACTGTCCCAGTTCACAGCAGCGTTATTTCGGGTCTCCCCTTCTCCAGAGCGCCCGATGAAAACTGGCTCCCATCTCCTTCGCATCTATCAGGCCAACTTTACATCCCCAGCTTCCTGACATTCACCCAGCCTGTGACAGGTGGCTTCAGCTCCTTGGGCCAAGAGGGCCTATCACAGCCTGCCTGGGTGCTACAGAGTGATGTCATAGAATCATGGAATGGTTGGAAGGAACCTTAAAGATCACCATGTTGTGCAAGAAGTGCTGCTGATCCTCCTTTGGGTGTCCTTGTGCAGCACTTGCACACCATAATGGTCAAGATGACCATGACAGACCATTCAGGTCTTCTCTCCACTTTCACAGAATCCCAACGTGGTGGAGGTGGGAAGGGACCTCCGGAGGTCATCCAGACCAACCCTCCTGCTAAAGCAGGGTCACTTACAGCAGTCTGCCCAGGATGACAATGTCCAGGTGGGTTTGGAAGCTCTCTAGAGAAGGAAATTCCATAACTTCTCTGGGCAGTCTGCTTCACATCTCTGAACCCTCACAGCAAAGATTCTCCTCATGCTCAGATAGAACCTCCTGGTTTCCAGTTTGTGCCTGTTGTCCCTTGTCCTGTCACTAGGCACCACTGACAAGAGTTTGGGCCCAGTCTCTTGCCCCTCACCCTTCAGCTTTGGCTGAGCACTGAGCAGATCCCTTCTCAGGCTGCTCTTCTCCAGGCTCAACAGCCCCAGGGCTCTCAGCCTTTCCTCCTCACAGAGATGCTCCAGGCCCCTCAGCATCTTCAGCGCCTTTGCAGGATTCTCCCCAGCAGTTCCCTGTCTCTCTTGAGCTGGGGAGCCCAGAACTGAACCCAGGACTCCAGATGTGCCCTCACTGTGACAATCATTCTAAAGGAGATGACAGAAGATGAGGCAGGCATAAAAAGCTCCAAGAGGGTTATGCAAATATGAAAGGAGCTGAGCGATGGAGTCATTTATTAACTACCACCACTTGGCACTAATTGTCTTCAGGAGACTTTGCAAACATTAATTAAGCTGCAACTACCTGAGAGGTGGCTGAGGAGGAACGCTCAGGCTGATGCACAGGAGAGCCAATGAGGATACTCAATTCTGAGCCTCTCATAGACCTCTGAGGAGTCTCATGGCTTTTGGTTGGACTCTTCACCAACATCTGCAGTCCAGGGTCCAGTTTTGGGCTCCCCAGTTCAAGAGAGACAGGGAACTGCTGGAGACAGGGGGGACCCTGCTTTACCAGGGAGCTGGACTAGATGATCTGAGGTCCCTCCCAACCCCCACCATGCTGGGATTCTGAGATCACCAGCCCTTTTGGATCAGTAGCCATTTCCACACTTCCAAATTCCTGTCCTGTCCCACAACTCTGTTCTGCAAAGGGCTTTCACCAATTTTGGTTCACCTGAAGGAGCTTCTCCCGGCAAGCTCCAGGAGAACAATCTCATAGGTATGTCAGGGATCTTCCACACCCTCTGCCAACACCGAGATGCAAGCAAACCAAGAGTACACACCACTAAACCACATCTCTCAGCACATCTCCAGCATATGGCAATGCCAGATCACCCCAATAAGCTACATCCAAGACCATGAAAGGGCTAAGTCTTCACAGGGATCATTGAGCAAAGACACTTTGGATGTTCTCTGCTACTCCACGTTCAAAGGTCAGAAATCCCCTCATTGGAATACCCCTGGCATAGCCTCTCTATAAAAAGCACCAGGAGCTCAGGGCAAAGCCCATGTGCAGACCATAAAGCAGCAATCCTCAGCGTGCTGGGATTCTGCACATGCCATCAGGCAGCTCACCAAAGGCATGTGAATAGCCAGAGGCCAAACCTGACTCACCACTTCACTAACACCTCCCAAACTTTTCACATTAGCTCCCAGAGGACCCTGACCTGGTTATTGCTTGGGCATGTGGCCAGATGATGTGGACTCAGGTCTACTCCAGTATGATGAACCCCACATCACACTGTGAGGGCTTAAGATAAAGGAATTATGCTTTCAGGGGAGTTGCTGGAGTTCCACACAACTTGGTGCAAGATCTTCATCAGTATCAGGATTCTAGCTCTGCTGAGACCCCACCTGCAGTGCTCTGGGGTCCTCAGCACACGAGGGACATGAACCTGTCGATGCAGGGCCAGAGGAGGCCACAGCAATGATCCAATGACTGCAGCCCCTCTGCCGTGAGGACAGGCTGAGAGAGTTGGCATAGAGAAGAGAAGAGAAGAGAAGAGAAGAGAAGAGAAGAGAAGAGAAGAGAAGAGAAGAGAAGAGAAGAGAAGAGAAGAGAAGAGAAGAGAAGAGAAGAGAAGAGAAGAGAAGAGGGAAGGAAACCTTGGTGTGGCCTTTCAAGGCTTAAAGAGGGCTACAGGGAAGGTAGTATTAGATTTTTTTAGCAGGGTCTTTTGTGACAACAAGGCAAGGGGTGATGGTTTGAAACTGAAAGAGGAAGACTTAGACTGGAGAGAAGGAACAAACTCATTATGATGATGGTGGTGGTGGTGAGACCCTGGTCCAGGTTGCACAGAGAGGTGGTAGATGCCCCATCCCTAGAACCATTCCAGATCAGGTTATTTGCAGCTCTGAGCAACCTGCTCTACTTGCAGATGTCCCTGATGACTGCGCAGAGGTTGGACTAGATGACATTCAAAGGTCCCTTCCAACCCAAACCATTCAATAAGCCAATATGATCCATGGTCTTGGAGAACACAGAAAACACAAGGTAGATGAGTAGATAAAACTACCAGAACAAAGGAAATCTTAGAATCATAGAACTGTTTTGGCTGGAAAAAAACTCTAAGATCATCAAGCCCAACTGTCAACCTAAGACCATCATGGGCATTAAAACATGTCCTGATGTGCCATGCCCACAGGTTTCTTGGACATCTCCAGGGAGAATGGCTCCACCACCTCCCTGGGCAACTTGTCCCAACCCGTTTTAATCATGATGGGGCCAAGGGTGTCCTGCCAACATAAACCTTGGAAATGAGGCTGAGCCCTGCTCTTGCTAAATTCATCAGGAGTTGCACTCTGGGAGAGGGGCTGGGGGAACGATGGCCACGTGCCACCAGGGCAAAGCTCCAAGAGCTGCCAACACTGCTAAGATGAACGATGCGTGAAAGGGACCTCTGCAGCCCCACAAAGCAGCTGAGCAACGCCAACAAGGAGCCAGGGCTGGGTAGGGAGGCAGATCCCTCTCAAAAGCACGCCTGAGGGATCTGCAGGGCACTCACATTACTGAGAGCTCTAAAATAAAGTGACTGAAATTAGAAACTCCAGGGATTATGAAGGTAGCTTCCATACTCCTCGTCCTCAACGAGCGGCACGGAGCACTCCTCAGACACGCACCTCAAGCAGCTTCTGCACACAATGTTTCTTTGCATTTTAGGACAGGCAAAACCACTTATTTCTATGAGGACAGAGGACTGCAAGGTCCAACAGGCAGGTCTGCAATTGGAGCATAGTCCTGGACTCTCCTGAGGTGGCAGATGAACGCATCAGAAATGCAACTGCACATGAAGACATGCAGTAGAGGCTTTGAGCTTTAGCCAGCAAAGTGAAGAAGCAACCAGGCTTTGTCCCCAGGCAGGAGGTGTTGATGCTGCAGGCACAGTATCACCTTTTAAGGATTTATTGCCCCTCCACTGTGAGCACAGGGATATTTTAGCACTGTCCTAATACAGATGAGCTGGTAACCAAGGGCCACATCAAACCTGAGGTCTTTCCCATGGGCTGTTTACAGATACAATGATTGTAGAGCAAAGTAGCAATGCCCTGAGATGCCCCCACCACATGTGTGGGGCTGGTGGGGCTGCTGCTTACATGAAGCAAACTGGAGAAGCACTGACTGGTTTAAGTTGGGACATTTAAATTCATTGAGTCCAAACCTGCTGCCAAGAGATCACAAAACCACAACCCTCAGCAGCACATCTACATGGCTTTGAAAGCACTCCAAGGACAGGGACTACACCAGCAGCTTGGTCCAGGGTCTTGAAAACCCTTTCCATGAAGAAATCGTTCCTCATGTCCAGCCTACACCTCCCCTGATACAACTTGAGGCCATTTCCTCTTGTCCTATCCAAGTGTCCTATCACTTGTTCCTTGCAAGAAGAGATCAACCCCACCTCGCTCCAACCTCCTTTCAGGAAGCTGCTGGGAGCCAGAAGGTCTTCCCTCAGTCTCCTATTCTCTAGGCTCAACAACCCCAGCTCCCTCTCCTCACCAGACCTGTTCTCCAGCCCTTTCACCAGCTCCATTGCCCTTCTCCAGAACTGCTCCAGCCCCTCAATATCCTTCTTGAAATGAGTGGCTCAAAACTGAACCCAGGATTTGCACTGTGGCCTCACCAATGCCCAGTACAAGAAGGAACGTCCCTGCCCTGGTCCTGCTGGCCACAATTTCTGATCCACATCCCATAATCTCTTGAATTTGGGAAGGTGCACTCCTGCAACTACCCTTTGTTATTTATCTTGAGGAAAAGATCAGGTTTGGGGTGGGGCATGGAGGGGTGGTGGGAAAACCTTCTTAGCCTTTTGCACCAGCTGTCCATGTTTCATGACCTGTCACTGCCTAAGCCAGGCTGTCACCACTCCCAGACTCTTGTTTGGCCAAAACCAAACTGTCTCCAAGAAACAGTTTGGGAAACCCTGTCCTGTTCTCTCCCCATGACTGTGTGTGTCCCCTGCAAAGAACCAACTCCTGAGGGCTCGATACTTGCCTCATCTAATGTGTCACACTCTGAGAGCTCCTCCAGCACAGGCTGTGTGTGTAATCCCCACAAAGTGCTTCAAGAACCAGCTGCAGCTCTCCTTAATTAGTCTCTGCAGGCAATGGGCATTAACGATGCCAGGCTGATGAGTAACTCCTTCGATGGCAGCCCCAGCACCCCCCTTCCAAGCCTCTCTGCAAGCCCTTCCTAGATGGCTCCATTCAGCAGAGAAACTCTTGGCCAACCTTCTCTGCTTGCAAAGTTAAGTTCTGAGCAGCTGAACCACAGGCACTGAGCTCCAAGGTGGTGTCATCTAAAGGAAAAAAGCACTGAGCAGCTCCAAGAGAAGGCATAAGGCCTTGAGCAACCTGGTCTAGTGGAAGATGTCCCTGCCCATGGCAGGGGGTTGGCACTAAACAACATTTAAGGTCCATTACGACCCTAAACAATTTGTGTTTCTAAGGCAAAAGGTTCTCCCCAGCATCTACTCTGCCCTAGTGAGGCCAAAGCTGGAAAACTGGATCCAGTTCTGGGCTCCCCAGTTCAAGAGAGACAAGGAGCTACTGAAGACTCCAGTGCAGGATACACAGAGGGGCCCGGAGCATCTGTGAGGAGGAAAGGCTGAGAGCCCGGGGATGTTTAGGCTGGGGAAGAGCACCCTGAGAGGGCTTCTGCTCAATGTACAGCAAAAGCTAAAGGGTGGGGAGCAAGTGGCTGGGCCCAGACTCTTGTCAGTGGTGCCTAACAACAGGAAAAGGGGCAACGAGCACAAACTGGAACCTAAGGGGTTGCATCTGAACAGGAGAAACGTCTTTGGTGTGAGGGTGCTGGTGTCCAGAGAGGTTGTGGAGTTACCTCCTCTGGAGGGATTCCAACCCCACTTGGACATTGTGACTCCGGGCACCCTGCTGTGACTTTGCTTTAGCAGGGAGGTTGGACTGGATGATTTCTGGAAGTCTCTTCTAAGCCCCCACTATGCTGGGGTTCTGTGATTCTCTGAAGTCAAACCACTTGCTGGAGGCTAAGGAACAGTCAACACAAAGAACCAACTTTCAACAGCACGGCAGTGTCCCCAGCTTTGGGGGGATCTAGAGTGAGCACTCAAGCTATAGACACAGCCTCTGGCTCCTCCAGCAAAAGCTCAGCATGTTTGCTCAAGGGCTCCTTTAACAGGAGCTGCCTTCCAAGAAACACAACCCAGGCGAATGGGACTCAAGGGTCTGAACAGAAGGGAGCAGGGAAGATGTTATCCCATCAAGCCATTGTCTTGACTCAGCAGTTTGACGGAAGCCTTCAGCAGAAATCACTTCTTGAGTAAGAGCAGGTTCAGTAATAAAAGCCAGGCACTGTGTCTACCTTGTCCCCTTATCAGGGGCCAGGTTTGTGAAGTAATTAAAACAATTAACAGGGAAATTAAAAAAAAAGCTGAGAATTACAACTCGGAGGCTGCAAAAGGAGCTGGAGGAGCTGCTGTCGTTGCCACTGCTGTGCTTGCAAATCAGACCCAGAGCTGGCTGCAAAGACTGGCTTTGAGACGAAACAGCCAAGTGCAGGGTAGCTGGATTATGGTAGGACTTGGTGATCTTAAAGGGCTTTTCCAACATTAATCATTCCATGCTAACTTTACCACCAGTGTTAGGACCTTCAAGGAAGGAACCAGCCCTGGGCACCCCAGCATGGTGGGGATTAGAAAGGACCTCTGGAGCATCCAGTCCAACCCAAAGCAGGGTCACCCACAGCAGGGTGCTCAGGATCACAATGCCTAGGTGGGTTTGGAAGCTCTCCAGAGGAGACTTCACAACCTCTCTGGGCAGCCTGCTACAGAGCTCTAGCACACTCACAGCAAAAAGTTCTCCTCATGTTCAGATGGAACTTCCTGGGTTCCAGTCTGTAATCATTGCTCCTTGTCCTTTCACTGGGCACCACTGACAAGAGTCTGGCTCCAGCCTCTTGCCCCCCCCACAGACCCTTTAGCTCCCGCTGAGCATTGAGCAGATCCCCTCTCAGCTGCTTTTTTCCAAGCTAAACAGCTGCAGGGTTCAGCCCTTCCTCCTCACAGAGATGGTACAGGCTCCTCAGCAGCTTTGGAGCCTCCATTGGACTGTCTCTCTTGAACTGGGGACCCCAGAACTGGACACAATACCCTAGGCAGCCTCACTAGGGCAGGGTAGACAAGCAGTAGACCCTCCCTCTACTTGCTGGCCACACACTTCATGCACTGCAGAAGACCACTGGCCTCCTTGGCCATGACAGCACATTGCTGGCTCATGGCGACCTTGTCCACCAGCACCCTCAGGTCCATCTCTGCTAGCTGAGACCTCACCTGCCCTCTTGACACTCGCCCCTCATGTTGATGGACTTGAGTGTCAAAACTAACTTAGGGCAGCCAAAGCCCCCAGCATGTCCTGCCAAGCAGGTGTGACCTTGGAGCAAAGCAGAACTGCTCCATTAGACCAGACCTGAGGCAACATTTGGAGAAAGATCTGACCAGTGACTGCAGACTGCACCTTCCACTGTGGCCAAAGCCAGCACCCCTGGACCTATAGCACTGGGATGACTCCTCTCCTCCAATAGCTAAATTCATGCTGTCCCCAGCATCTGCCCTGCTCCAGTCCAACAAACCAGTCTTCCAGCAGGAGACGGAGAAGAACCGAAGACAATCAATTAAGCAAAACCTTCCTACAGGCTCAGCAAAACCTTGCAAAGATGCTTCCTGGGGATGAATTTTCTGCTCTTGATGTACCTGTGCAAGTTCCAGCTGCAGCACAGAGGTCCCTAGACAGTGGCTGGCTCTTTGGGGAAGCAACGTGCTTCCTTCAGGGTGGTGGCTCCCAGGAACAGACAGTGCTAGTGACATCTCTTCAAGCAATTAGCGGCTGGGAAAAGTGAGCAGAGCAGCACAAGGCAGTTTCTTCTTATCCTCTGCCTCTTTAGGTCTTTCCCTTCCTACTGGGTGTAGATATGAGAAGGAAGAACATCTCAGTGCCCTCAGGATCACCAGCTACATCACTGAGAAGCCTCAAGGTACATGTGATGAGATACCCAGGGAGCAGCACCTTCCACATGGTGCTTCATCTGTACCCAGGGAACCAGCAGCCCCTCCAGCATCTCCTCCAGATTTGAAACTAGGATGAAACAAAATGGTCTGTGGTGCCTGCAGGCTCCCAAGCTGCCAACACTGCTCTCAGGTGAGTGAAGATATCCAGAGCCTGAGAACGCCTTAGCTACTCATGGCTAACACCATCCACTGATTCAGTCAATTAATGAGTGACTTTAGTACCTATTTTCCACTTGGTAGTGTGAGGCAGTGAAAGACCAAGAGATTTGGGGCTTTTTAGCCAGGAAAAGAGAAGTCTGAGTGGGAATCTTCTCAATGCTGATCAGTGGGCTGGTGAAGGGGCTGGAGTACAGCCCTACGAGAGCAGCTGAGGGAGCTGGAGACATTCAGCCTGCAGAAGAGGAGGCTCAGCAGAGACCTCATTGCGGTCTACAACTACCTGAAAGGAGGCTGTAGCCAGGTGGGGGGTGGTCTCTTCTCCCAGACACCCAGTGACAAAACAAGAGGACACAGTCTCAAGCTGCACCAGGGCAGGTTTAAGCTGGACATTAGGAAGAAGTTCTTCACAGAAAGAGTGATTGCCATTGGAATAGGCTGCCTGCAAAGGTGGTGGAGTCACCATCCCTGGAGGTGTTTAAAAGGAGGCTGGATGAGGCACTTAGTGCCATGGTTTAGTTAATTAGTGCCAGGATTAGGTGATAGGTTGGACTCGATGATCCAAGAGGTCTTTTCCAACCTGGTTAACTCTGTCATTCTGTATCTAAAGGGTGGGTGTCAGGAGGATGGGATCAGGCTCTTCTCAGTGGTGCCCAGCTGAGGGAATTGAGGCTGTTGAGCCTGCAGAAAAGGAGGCTGAGGGGAGACCTTCTGGATCTCTGCAACTCCCTGAAACGAGATTGGAGCCAAGTTGGTGTTGGTCTCTTCTCCCATGGGACAAGCAATAAGACAAGAGGAAACAGCCTCAAATTGCCCCAGGCGAGCTCTAGGTTGGATATTAGAAAAAACTTCTTCACTGAAAGGGTTCCCAAACTGGAACAGGCTCCCCAGGGAGGTGGTTGGATCCCCACCCCTGGAGGTGTTTCAGAGAGGTGGTGCTGAGGGACGTGGTTTAGCACTAGCCTTGGGAGAGTTAGCGAATGGAGGATCTTAAAGGTCTTTTCCAACCAAGCAAGTCTACAATGTATGTTTCTACCATGCACAGCTGCAACACACATAGATCTGATTTTCCACCCCAACAGGCTCCTTTGCCTTTCAAACCAGAGCCTCTGAGGACCTCACAGCATGCTACTGGTTTTATGTTCACCAGCATTAAGGTGACAGCCTGGGGAAACCAAGGCAGCAATTGGTAAGAACTTGCTGCAAACCAAGGTGGAAAACTAGCAGAGGACATCACTTGATGCCCTCATCCCCAGGCCCCACCTTGCTTCAGTTTCACATCCATCCCCTCTTCCACACACTCGACTGAAACAAGAGAGGATTCAAGTGGGATGTAAACAACAGAGCTGCACGTTTCCCTCCCCACGTTAGGCTTTCAAGCTGGTGGTGACTCTGCAGTGTCACTCTGTCCATCTGCTGGGTGACACATGGGCAAGAGGCCAGCCTCAGGTTTCAGTGCAGCAATTCACAAACTGTCCAGCTATTAATACTGCAGGGGGGGGTAAACAGCAGGACATTAATGTGGCATGCCACTTGTGCCATGGGATTTATACCACCTCTGAGCAGGCAGACTGCACCTACAGTCCCCATGGTCTTTGAGTCACACCTGTACCAGCCCCAGCCCACATCCCTGGTTCTAGGGACCACTCTGCTCTCCACTGCTGAAGCTTTGCCTATAAAACATGGTTCATCTCATCTGGATCCTTACTCAGTGCTTGGGCTTAATTCTGCTGCAAACCCACACAGAACAACATCTAGTTGAGGTTCAAAGGTGCTTTAGCTCCAGTCCCAGCCCAGGTCCCAGGCTCCAGGGACAATTCCACCCTCCAGCACCTGGGATTTGCCTACAAAACATGGTTCACCTTTATCCTTACTGAGCTTTCCTCCTTTTTTTTTAAGTCCTCCTTAATTATTTTGCAGGTTTGGAAGCACCCTTCCCCCCTGCACGTTATATTCCAGGCTTTTTCTGCCTCAAGGTGCTGAATCTTTCAGGGATGAACCCAACGGAGAACGCTTTGTCCTCAGAGGAATTCCTTTATGTCACTCTTCAACTTCCCAGAAGCTTTTTCCCCACTTAAGAGACAAGAAAACTGGGGTGCAGAAACACAAACAGACTCTTCCTACACCAGAGAATTGGATCAACCAAGGAAACTTGTACAGAACTCCACAAAACCAAGCCAAAATAGACTTTTTTTTCTGCCTTTCAAAGCTGCTGTGACTTCTTGACCACCCTATGTGGTTGCTTGTAGAACATCCCACTCTCGGGTCTCACCAGCACAGCACATAAGTGCAATCACTCTGCAGACCAGTCTGGTACTGGGAGCACAGCTGAGCCATCACTTTTGCCCTACCCAACCTTCCTGCCTTCAGATTCAATGTGTGTTTGGAAACCAAGGGCTGAAAAAAGACCTTGAGGAGGGCTGCAGCATGTGAAGAGTGAAAAGGAGATGTCCAGCTGGGCAAGGAACATGTATCCAGAGACAAGGAGCTGGCTGGGTTTGAGGAATCTCCCATCTCATTTCACTCTGCTGTCTGGAGGTATTTATAGGGTTTGTGAAACGCTTTGGCAAAGGCAAAAATTATTCTATCACCCCCACAGCTGCACCCAAAGGAATATGGGGGTGTGGGGGGCAGTAAAACATGGACCAGCAGCTTCAGGATACAGTTTAGTGGTCATATTGTTGAGTTATGGCTGGACTTAATGATCTTTTCCAACCTTAGTGAATCTATACTGGAAGGTGTCCCTACCCATGGTGGGACATGGGACCATTCCCACCTTTCTGGTCCCTTCCAACCTGAACCATTCTACAATTCCATGATTTGATGAATCTTGTTTTAAATATCAAGCAGCTCCTAGACTGACCCAAGTCTTTGAGCGCATTTCGACTCAAGTGTCTCACTCACTTAATATGCACAGAGATATTGGCAGCCACCAAAAAGCTCCATGCACTCAACTTGTGCCCATCTTCCTTAGCCAGCAAAACAGAGCTGGAAAATGCCTTTGCAGCTCACCTCAATTCTTCCTCTGTGGGGCTATGAGCATATCATAAAATCACAGAATTGTTTCAGGTGGAAAAGATCCTCAAGATCATCGACTCCAAGCATCAACAAGCACTACCACACCACCACTAAACCATGTCCTTCAGCACTGCATCTGCGTGGCTTTGAAAGTCCTCTGGAGATGTGGGCTTCACCACTGCCCTGGGCAGCCTGGGCAAGGGCTTGACAGCCCTTTCCATGAAGAACTTGTCCCCCATGCCCACTGTAAACCTCTCCTAGTGCAACTTCAGGCCATTTCCTCTTGTCCTATCCCTTGTTTCTTCCAAGAAGAGACCAATCCTCACCTGGCTTAAATCTCCTCTCAGGGAGCTGCAGAGAGTCCCAAGGTCTCCCTACACCCTCCTGTTCTCCTGGCTCAACAACCCCAGGTCCCTCAGTTGCTCCTCACCAGACCTGTTCTCCAGACCCTCCATCAGCTTTGTTGTTCTTCCTTGGACCTGCTCCATGTCCTTCTTGGAGCGAGGGGCCCAACCTTCACACACCACCTTCCGTTTTATCACCTGGTACTATAGGGAGATGAGACAAATCCCCACCTCGCGCCCACCTCCTTCCAGTGGACTTGTAGAGAGGCAAAGGAGCAAGCAGCCCAGACCCTGCTCTGTGGAAGCTCTTTTCAAGCCCTCCTCACAAATTCCCTGGCTCTTCGGCAGCGGCAGCAGATGACAGATCACTGAACCTTGAGATTAATTGCTCTCCAAAGTGAGATGGTCGTGTTTGGTCCCCAACGTCAGCACATCCCATCAATCTCGGCAGCCGAGTGCTGCTGTCGGGAGTTAATCCCGTCCCCCCCGTCCCCTGCTCGCCAGGCAGGGACTTCATTTCCACTTCATTACTCCACAATGCACCAAGCCGCCCAGCACCGCGCTCGCTGCGCTGCCGCTGCCGCGCTGCTGAGCTGGGAGCCCAGCTTCAGCTTCCCAGCCCATGTCGTATAATCATGGAATGGGTTGGGCCCTGCACTGCTCCCTCCCTGGAGGTGCTCCAGACCAGGCTGGATAGGGCGTTGAGCAACTTGGTCTAGTGGAAAGTTGGAACTAGATGAGCATGAAGGTCCCTTCCAGCCCAAACCATTCAACGAATCTTCACTGAGATCACAGAATACACCCAGCTGAGAGAGACCTCAAAGATCCAACCCTCAACTCAGCACTCAAGGGTCAACACTAAACCACGGCCCTAAGCACCAGATGAACATGCTGCTTGAACACCTCCAGGGACAGCGACTCCGTCACTGCCCCAGGCAAATCATTCCAATGTCTGAGAACCCTCTCAGTGAAGAAATATTCCCTAACATCCAGCCTGAACCTCCCCTGGCCCAGGTTGAAACCATTTCAGGCTGCCCAGAGCTGCAGACAATCTGACATGCAGAGGTACTGCTGCTTTCTACCTCCTGTGGTCTACACCAGCACCAGGGTGCTACTCAGGGAAGTGCCCTGCAGGCAGCAATCCCAGGCAAGCACCAAACTGTGAGTAGCTACCTCAATGTCCTCTTCTCCTCAGACCCATAAAATCACAGAATGGGTTGGGTTGGAAGTGACCTTTAAATGTCACCTAGTCCAGCCTCACTGCAGTGAGTACAGACACCTTCAACTAGAGCCCCAAATAAGCTGACTTGGAATGGTCAGGGATGGTGCATTTCCCACCTCTTTGGGTGGCCTCGATCAGGGGCTCACCACAAGACAGAGAGACATTACTCAAGTGCAATACTCTCATCTGTCACCCCCCACCTCCCTTTTGGGTCCTAAAATCCTGGGGTAAAACCAGACTCACAGAATCATTTAGGTTGGAAAAGACCTTCAAGATCAACAAGTCCAACAGTAAAGCCTCCTGTACCAAGTCAACCACACTCCCAAGCACCACACCTACACAGCTTCTAAACACCTCCAGGGATGGTGGCTCAACCACCTCCATGGGCAGTCTGTTCCAATGCTTAACAATGTTCTCCACATGAAAACAACACATCCCCAAGGGTCTTCTCTGCTCCTCTGGGAATCTCCTGGAGATCCTGTTCTCCCACACCAAATATCCAGCACCTGAAGCCACAGGACCTCCTAGTTTTGCCCTGTATAGACATCATCAATACAGCCTTTTTCACAGGAAGTCCTGATGCTACTAAACACAGCCACAGGGAAGAGTCTGAAGAGCTTCTCCCTCTTCTTTCCATAACACCAGAGGAGGTTTAGGAGATTAGGAAAAATTTCTTTACAGGAATGGTTGTCAAGCTGAGGCATTCAAAGTGCTGGAGCATGTCCAGAGAAAGACATTGAATCAGAGAATCAACCAGGTTGGAGGAGACCTCCAGAATCATCCAGTCCCACCTATAACCCAGCCCTATCCAGTCATCTAGACCATGGCACTAAATGCACCATCCAGGCTTTTCTTGAACACCTCCAGGGACAGCGACTCCACCACCTCCCTGGGCAGCCCATTCCAATGCCAATCACTCTCTCTGGCAAGAACTTCCTCCTAACATCCAGCCTATGCTGCTGGTGAAGAGTCTGGAGAACAAGTCTGGTGAGGAACAGCTGAGGGACCTGGGCTTGTTCAGCCTGGAAGAGACTAAGGGGAGACCTTCTGGCTGTCTCAAACTGCCTGAAAGGAGGCTGGAGCCAAGAACAAGCACTGGGATGAGATGAAACTGCCTCAAGTTGCCCCAGGGGAAGTTTACATTGGACATAAGGAACAATTTCTTCCCCAGATGGGTTGCAGAGCTCTGGCCCAGGCTGCCCTAGGAATAGGTGTAGTCCCCATCCCTGCAGGGGTTTCAAAGCAGTGTAGCTGTGGTGCTGAGGGCCCTTGCTTAGTGGCGACCTGGCAGCGCTGGGTTAATAATTGCTCTTGATGATCCTAAGGCTCTTTTCCAACCAGAACAATTCCACAATTCCATGATTTTAACTCTGTGCCCTCCTTGGACAAGCAAAAGCAGTGCCAAGAACAGTAACTTTGTGCTGGATAAAGGCTCCCAGTTTAAAGGGAATTTCCTGGTCAGCATGGCTCAGTATCCCACCATCTGCTCCAGCCGTTACCAGCGGGAGAAAAACTGAACCAGCAGAACAAAGTAACAGAGAAGGATGCGATGGGGAGGAGGCAGCTGCAGCACTGCCAGGCTCGAGCTGGGGGGGGTGTGCCTCTCCAGAACAAAATCCTCACGGGCAAGTGAAAAAGAGAAAGAGAAGGGGCAAATAAACAGGATCATTCCCGGAAAAGTGAAGGTTTGGAGGAGTTTGGGGGGGTGCAGTCGAAGGAATTTTAGGTGCGAAGAACAGAATTGAATTGGAGTTCTAAAACGGTTGGGGCTGGGGGGAGATGTAAAATGCTTTTGGGAGGCTTTTATGATCATTTTGGAGTTTTGTTCATCATTTCTTGGGTTGGTTGGGGTTTTTTTTTAATCATTTGGGGTTTTTTTTTCAATAATTTGGAGGGGTTAATCATCAAGAGATTAATAATTTGGGGTGGGTTAATCATCGAGGGGTTAATAATTTGGGGAGGGTTAATCATTGGGGGAGTTTAATAATTTGGGATATTTTTGAGGGGGTTGAATCAAATTTTGGGGGGGTTAATCATTTGGTTGGGTTTTTTTTTTGTTGCTGTTTACTAATTTGGAGGGGTTTTATCACTTGGAGGCAGTTAATCATTTGGGGATATTTTTAATCACTTGTGGTGTTTGAAGGGCTTTTTTTTTTAGATAATTTGGGGTTGGTTTTATACATTTTGGATTTTTTTTAACTATTTTGAGGTTAATTTGAAATTAGTTTGGGTATTTGTTGGTTTGTTTTTTTCCTAGTCCTTTGGGAGGATGTTAATAATTTGGGTGTTTGTTTGGGTGGGGTTTTTTTTTGTCATCTGGGGCTCTTTTAATCATTTTGGGGTTATTTTAAACCCATTTTGGGGTAGGTTTTTTTAACCACTTGTTTGCTTTTTTTTTTATATCATTTAGTGAGTTTTTTAGTCATGTTTAGGAGTTTTTTTAATCATTTATTTTATTTTTAAAACCATTTTTGCCCTTGAAAAGCAGAGGCTTGCAAATCCTTCCCTCTTTTTATTGTCCCTCACATGCATCTCATCACTCCTGCAGTCACCCTTTACAGGCTAACAAAGACCAGAGGGTGCTTCCTGCAGCTTTGCTATCTACTGGGGAATGACAACCCCCAAAAGCAAGGTGTCCAAACACCTAGGCTCATCTACCCTATCTTGTCCACCACCAAATTTCCCTGTGGGAATAAATTCTCCTGGATGGGTTAGGCTGTTTTGGGCAGTGGTAGAACACTTGGAAGCTCCTTAACTTTGTTGGTGGCACTCAGTGGCCCTGGCACACAGGCAGGGGTTTGTCGTCTTAATTCTGAGGTGATCTAGGGACCAGCTGGTGAAGATGTGTTGCATTAACTGGTGGAGACTTTCCCTTGCTTTTGGGTTTCATACAATCATAGAATGGTAGGGGTTGGAAGAGAACTCTGGAGATCATCAAGTCCAATCCCTCTGCTACAGCAGGGCCACCCATAACAGCTTGCCCAGGATCACCATGTCCAGGTAGGGTTAAAAGAGACCTTTTGAGATCACGGCCAACCCCCTTGCTAAAGCAGGGTCACCTAGAACAGCTTGCCCAGGATCACAACCCCCAGGTAGGGGTTGGAAGAGATCATCCAGAGATCGAGTCTAAAGCCCCCTGCTAAAGCAGGGTCACCTAGAGCAGGTGGCCTAGGATCACACTTACCATTCTAACACTGTGCTCAGGAGCATCACTTAAATTTGTCACTCTGTCCTCTCTTGGCCCACAATTAATTACCACTGCATGAACTGCTCTACCACACAAAGGAGCAGATGTGGCATCACTTCCAGACCCTACTCAAAATGGTCTGAGTTTGGTTTGCTTTATCAGAGGGAGTGGACTCAATGATCTCAAAGGTCCCTTCCAAATACACCTGGACATAGTGATCCTGGGCAACCTGCTCTGGGTGACCCTGCTTTAGCAAGGGGATTAGACTCAATCTTCAGAAGTCCCTTTCATCCCCTGCCATTGACCAAATGAAAGTGACCAGCCACCTCAGTGGTATTAGTGCCTAAATTCAGTTTCTGCCTCTCCACACGGACCCTGAGTTGTCCTGGCTGCATGGCGACAGACACAGGGATTTGACCAGAGAAGAGATGACAACCTGTGTCTGCTGTACTGCTTGGTTATCAGAGTGAAAAAGGTTGATGTAGGTTTGGCTTTAAAAAGATGGAAAATCCTCAGTGGACTGGCTGAGGAATCACATCTGCTGTGTGCTGCAGCTCTGAGATAAATCATTTCAAGGGCCCCCTCCCAAGCTTACAATTTTATCATAGGATTGTTTTAGTAGGAATAGACCTTCAAGATTATCATGTCCAACAGTTAACCCAGCACTGCCAGGGTGCCACCAAACCACGGCCCTCAGCACCACCTCTACACAGCTTTGAAATCCCTGCAGGGATGGGGACTCCACCACTGACCTGGGCAGCCTGGGCCAGATCTTTACAACCCTTTCCATGAAGAAATTGTTCCTCATGCCCAACATAAACCTCCCCTGGTACAACCTGAGGCTGTTTCCTTAACTGTAGCAGCAACAGCATCTCTCCCAGAGCAGGAGCTGACCATGAGCAGAGGGAGGGAGGTAGGCTTTTAACACAGGAAGTTTAGCTGGGACCTAGAATCACAGACTTGTTTCAATAAGATCATCGAGTGATGGCCAACTTAAGAGCAGTGGCCACAAAACCATGTCCCCAAGTGCCACGTCTACATACTGCTTGAAAACCTTCTAGGATGGGGACTCCACCACCTTCCTGGGCAGCCTGTTCCACTGTCTGACCACTCTTTCAGGGCAGAAATTGTTCATCATCTCGAAATTAAACCTTCTCTGGTGCAACCTGAGGCCCTTTCTTCTCATTCTATCACCTGATCCTAGCCAGAAGAGACCAACCTCCACCTGGCTCCAACCTCCTTTCAGATAGTTGGAGAGCCAGAAGATCTGCCTTACAACACTTATTTAGCTTTAAAAGTTGCCCTTTGATACTTCTGCTGCTTTCTAACACCCAGGCCTCAAAATCCAGCTGGTTTTTGGGCCACTTTTTAAATTCTGGGTGATTTTTAACACCCCCACCCCCCCCCCCAAGCCATGAAAACCAGCAGCAGGAGAGCATCTGCAAGCCCTCGTGTCTTAAATCCCTGCCAAAATTAAAAGCAGAGAACATCCCTGATGGGGAGAAAAGCCCACCCAGCTCTGCCCAGGTTGCTTATTCCTGCTGAACACACGGATATTTTGCTGCTCCTTGTAACTCTCAGTTCATTTCCCTGCCGTGGTTTTCCTGGGGAAAGGGAAATAAAAAAGCAAATCCTTGCAAAAAGAAAAGCAGGAGGCTGTGAAGGCAGGAGCATCGTGCCACCTAGAGGGGCCTGGAGACGCAGCCCCTTCCTGCTGGGCTTCTGCTTTGCTCTAGATCAGAAAAGGGAAGAAAGGTGTGGAAAGATAGGGGGAAAGAAGGAAAAGATGTGGGGGAAAGGAGGGAAAGGTGAGGGGGGATAGGAGGAAAAAGGGAAAAATGTGAGAAAAAAGGACAGGAAAAGGAGGGGGAAACAGGGAGAAGATGGAAAAATAGGGAAAAGGGGGGGAAAGATAGAAAAAGAGGAGGGAAAGATGGGGACAAAAGAGAGGAAAAGGGGGGGGAGGGGGAAATATGTGAAAAAAGAGGGAAGGTGTGGGAAAAAAAGGAAAATATGAGGGGAAAAAGAAAGGGACGTGGGGAAAAAAAGGAGGAAAAAAGAGGGGAAAAAAGGAAGAAAGGAGGGAAAAGGGTGGGAAACGGAGGAGAAAAGGAGGCAAGGGGGGGAAAGGGAGGCGGGAAAGGCAAGAGGGGGACAAAAAGGCAGGGGGGGAAGGAAAAGGTTGGAGTCAGGAGACAAGGTCTGAGAAAAGTCAAAAGAGGAAAGACGAATTTCTTTCCAATCAGCAGATGTGTGATTAAACCTCAGCTTGATCCCAAATGAAGGAACTCACTGGAAGGATCCCTTCTTGCTAATCCCCACTGAAAGGACCACTTCTTGTGTAACACCCGTGGAGTAAAGTTCCTACCCTAAAGCCACTGGAGAAGCTGGTAGGGGTGAGCTGAGCCCTGACAGTTCCCAAAGTCTTCCCAAAAATGATGGCTTTGAGCTATATCCTCATTATCCTCTTGGACAAACACTCACACCCCCATCCCTAGCCCGGCAGCTCCTCTGCCTTTAGGGGCACCTCTCAGCAAGCAAACCTCAAGAGGGGGTTAATTCATTGACATCTTCCCCTTGGCAAAGCTTTTTCCTGGCTGCTGGAAAGATGCTGAGTTAAACAACACAGCCACAATTAAATGGAAAACTGGGAAGAGGAGGGGGGGGGAAGAGGGAAAAGCCAAAAGGAATAAAGGTAGGTTTGGAGCCAGCAACTGCAAACAGCTGGGGAGGCAATGAGGCAGAGAGAAAAAAGGCAGAAAGGCTGCTCCTGCTTGAAGGAGCTGCCAAGGTGAAGGATCCCAGCCTGAGGATGAGGGCACCAGGGATGGCACCCCAATATCCCGACAAGACAGTGAGCCACAGAGGGGGACAGGGATTTTGCTTCCCTTTGGATGCATCTGGCAGGGCCATGGGGTATTCCTGGTGCCATCTGAGGAGATAAAAATTGCTGTGCTTGCAGAGGATAAATCCTGCTTCACCCCAAGTCACAACCCAGGGCACAGCCATGCTTCCCATGGGGAGCAGAAGCAAGCTGTTTGGCCACTGCCAGAGACAGCTTAGAGAACCAGAGAATGGTTTGGGCTGGAAAAGCCTTCTAAGATCATCAAGTCCAACCACTGAACCAACACCACCATGGCCATTAAAGCATGTCCCCCATCATGTTTTTTGAACTCCTCCAGGGACAGTGACTCCAGCACCTCCCTGGGCAGCCTGTTCACTGCTTGGCCACTCTTGCAGGCAAGAAGTTTTTCCTCAAGGCCAACCTAAACTTCCCTGTGGCACATCTTGAAGATGTTTCCTACTGTTCTCTCACTGGAGAAAACATCAGCTCCCACCTCACTCCAATCTCCTTCCAGGGAATTGGAGAGCCAGGTCTTTGTCTCCTGTTCTCCAGGCTGAACAACCCCAGCTCTCTCAGCTGCTCTTTACAAGTTCTCCAGACTCTTCACCAGCTTCATTGCCCTTCTCTGGACACACTCCAGCCCCTCAATGTCTTTCTTCAACTGAGGGGCCCAAAACTCAATTCAGGATTCCAGGTGTGGCCTCACCATAGCTGAGTCCAGGGGGACAATCACTTCCCTGCTCCTGCTGGTCACACTATTGTGGATCCAAGCCAGGATGTTGGTAGCCTTCCTGCCCACCTGGGCACACAGTGGCTCCTCTCTAGCCGCTGCCAAGCAAATGCCCAGATCCTTCCCCACCTGGCAACCTTCCAGCTACTCTGCCAAGCCTGGAGCATTCATGAGGTTGGTGTGATCCAAGTGCAAGACCCAGCACTTGCCTTCGTCAAACCTCATCCCATTGGCCTTGGACCATTGATCCAGCCTGGCCAGATCCCTCTTCCTACCCTCAAGAAGATCACTCCCATCCAGACTGAGCACCCCAAGTTACCTCAGCCTCTCCTCACAGGACTTGTTCTCTAGACCCTTCACCAGCTTGTGGCTCTTCAAAGCAGCAAGTAAGAGGCTCTGAGGTGGGTCCAGCTTCATTCTTCTGCCAAGCTACCACAACTCCATTTTTTCCCCTTTCTCTAAGCTTATTCTCTTGCCAACTTGACTTTGGACAAAGCCAGAAGCTACATTTTTGCTTCACCTCCTTATTTTCAGCCCAATTTAAGGTAAAAAAAAAAAAAACCCACCTTTTCACCATGAGAAAGTTATCTTCCATAAAGGAATTTCCTCATAGCCTTACCACCTCCCCCAGCCTCTTCTGGTATCATCATTCCAAAACAAACATCATATTGGGAATATGTGGGACAGAGCATTCCTGAAAGGTTGAGCAGCCTGGATCTGGAGGGGATAAAACTGAAGCTTGACCTCCAGGCTCCCTTTGGCAACAAGTCCCTCAGGCTCACTGAGTATCAAGCTTTTAATTAAGTGTGGCTAATCAGATACTCAGATTTCTCCAGCCCTGTTGCATTCCCAAGAGGAAAAGGGAGGGAAATAACCAACACCCCCCCACCCCAAGCCCCACACCACTTGTTTGGCCTCCTGCAAGCTGCAGCTCATCACGAGCTGCTGGGCTTAGTGCACGGACAGCTGTGGGTGCAGCAGAGCCAACGCTTCCCATTTGTTCCACTGTGGGATTAGTCTCAAAAACTGGGAGACTGCAGGTACAGAATGAATAGCAAGAGCTTGGTCTTGGGGGTCAATAACCTATGGTTGGGAGAGGGCAGCAGGGCAGCTCTTGTCACCACGGGGAACGAGGGGTCCCAGCTTTCAGTAGGGTGATAGCACAGAACCACAGAATCATTCAGGTTGGAAAACACCTCTAAGATCATCAAGTCCAACCTTCCACCCAACACCTCCATGAGCAGTAGACCACAGAATCACAGAATTGTTTTGGTTGGAAAAGGCCTCCAAGATCATCAAATCCAACCATCAACTCAACACCACCATGTCCATTAAATCACATCCCAAAGTGCTAGGTCCATGTGTTTCTTGACCACCTCCAGGGATACTGACTCCGCCACCTCCCCAGGCAGCCTGTTCCAATGCCTGACCACTCCTGCAGTAAAGAAATCCTGAATGGCCACTGATGGACACATTCAGGGTGAAGAAAGGCAAAAGGAGTTTTTCCACAGTATCTTTTCTGATGGTGAGGCTGATCTCATGCTACATTATGGATTTCAAGCTGTAAAACTATGATGAGAGAAGGTACAGCAGGATGAAGGTGATGGAGCAAGTCCACAGAAGGGCAAGAAAGCTGGTGAAGGGTCTAGAGAACGAGTTTGTGAGGGGCAGCTGAAAGACCTGGAGTTGTTCAGCCTGGAGAAAAGGAGCCAGGTGGGAGACCTTCTGGCTCTCTACAACTCACTGGAAGGAGACTGAAGCCAGGTAAGAGTTGGTCTCTTCTCTCAAGAAGCAAGTGATAGGACAAGAGGAAATTACCTCAGGTTCCCCTAGGGAAGGTTTAGGTTGGACATGAGGAACAATTTCTTCATGGAAAGGGTTTTGAAGCCCTGGTCTACGCTTCACAGGGTGAAGTTCCCATCCCTGGAGAGGATTGAAAGCCATGTAAGTGTGGTGCTGAAGGACATGGTTTAGTGGTGGACTTGGCGTTCCTATTGGACTTGACAATATCAAAGGTCTTTTCCTACCTAAACAATTTCATGATCCTATAGAAACAGCTCACTTCTACCTCAAAAGAACAACTTAGAGGCTGATTTTGAGGGATCACTTGAGAGTAGGCAGAAGCAGACACCTGGAAAGGGAGCAGAGACACTCAGGCCTCTCCTTGAGACATCCACCACAGAGCAAACCCCAGAAACATCTCTGTCTCCAGGCACGGACCCATCACATGGAAGCTCAGCAGGCCAAGAGGATTTCTGAGCACCATGGCAGGGGTTTTATGCAGGGAAAAGGAGAAGAGAGCACGGTTGCAGCAATAACACCATGTCCTCCATCAGCTCCTGCAACTAATTAACCTTCACAGCCTATGGAGACTGACAGACAAGGGTGGGGAGGTGTCAAGAGCCAAGGAATCAGATGAGCCAAGTGACAATTCAACAAGAGGATCTGGGTGAGATCATCACAGCAAAAATTACCCCAGGGAGGTATGAAGCACTGAATCCCTTTTCCATCCTCCACCACACCCCCCTGGCCTCAAAGGCCCTGATCTGCAGCCCTCCCACCCCAAAGCCAGCAGCTCCTCATGCAGGCCCTGCATGCTTCTGGACTTGTGGTGGAACTGCATCTGCCCACGGTTCATGATTCCAGATTCCACCGACTGGATGCGTTGGAAGCAAATCATAAAATTGGAAAGGCACCTGTGGAGGGAGGGAGGGAGGGAGGGAGGGAGGGAGGGAGGGAGGGAGGGAGGGAGGGAGGGAGGGAGGGAGGGAGAGGCCTCCTGAAGCTGCGGTGAGGAGGCCATGCCAGGGCTCAGATGCCTGGCATGAGTGGGATGCCAAGCAGGATGCTTCTGTAGGGACTTCACAAATGTTGGTGTCATCTCCAGCCAAGATGGGTAAAGATAGCTCTTGTGCACCAGAGCAAACTTTCACTCGAGCTTTCTCTCATTCCACATCTCCCTTCTTGCTCGTGTGTCACCACCACGTTCTCCCCTAGAAGGGATACAACCATCTGGGTTGGGTAGATCCTCCTGGGATGTTGGGAAGCAAGTTGGGAAGGGGATAGGGTTACTTGGTGAGCCGGGGCTTGCTCACAGATGGTGTTCTCACAGGCAGCTAATTGGGAATTTTCATCACTTGCTGAGAGCAGTTGCTGGTAAATATGGACACAGGAGATGCAAGAAGGAAAAGGGGAAGGTGCTGCAGCAGGTGCCTCCCCTAAGGATTTCAGCTGAAATGTTTCCCCAGCCCCCAGAAACCACCTTACAGCAGTTGAACCCAAGGCACAGCCCAGGTCAGGACATTTCTCATTCATTTTCCAACACAGAATCCTAGAATGGTTTGGGTTGGAAGGGACTTTGAAGATCATCTAGCTCCAATTCCTCTGCCAGCACTACCAGTAGCTCTCCCAGGATGAGTAAGTACCTCAGAAGAGTAAAGATCATAAAAGTCACTTCAAAAGAGTAAGAACCACAAGCGTCACACAGATGACCCTCAAAGGTCATCTTGTCCAATGCCCAAGAGTAAGAACCACGACTGTCACCTCAGAAGAGCAAGAACCACAAGTGTTACCTCAAAAAAGTAAGAGCCACAAGCATCATCTCAAAAATAACCACAGTTGATGCTCCTGAATTGCTCTCTGCTGCTCAGGGCATACAAGCTACAGAACACATCATCCATTCCTGTGGTGTTCTAGAACGAGACCCAAACTGGGGTGAGACCAGGAGCCATGGCATAACACTGTCTGAACTCTAAGGACATTACACATCAGAGGAAGTTCTGGTTCCAGGCAAAGAGCATGGACAGCACCACTATGTGGCTCCCCAAGAGCCCAACACCTGATGGCCACCAGCCCCAGGGAAATGCTTCTGAGCTCATGGTTCTCCTCTGCAAGGGTGGTGAGACACGGGAACAAATTCCTTAAAGAAGCTGCAGTGCTCCATCCCTGGAAATGTTCAGCTCCAGGTTGGATGGAGCTTTCAGCAACCTGGTCTAGTGGAAGGTGTCCTCTAGGGATAGAGACTCTTCCACTGCCCTGGGCAGCCTTGCTCAGGCCTTCCTAACCCTTTCCATGAAGAAACTGTTCCTCTTGTCCAACCTAAACCTCCCCTGCGGCACCTTGAGGCTGTTTCCTCTTGTTCTACCACTTGTTCCTTGAAAGAGACCAATCCCCACCTGCACCAACCTCCTTTCAGGGAGTTGTAGAGAGGCAGAATGTTTCCCCTCAGCCTCTTTTTCTCCAGACTGAACAACCCCAGGTCCCTCAGCCACTCCCCTCCAGATCCTTCACCAGCTTTGTTGCCCTTCTCTGGACCTGCTCCAGCATCAAAACGTCCTTCTTGGAGCAAGGGGTCCAAAATTTAACTCAGGATTTGAGGTGTGGTCTCACCAGTGCCTTGCCCAGGGGGACAATCCCTGCCCTTGTCCTGCTGGCCAAGCCAGGATGCTGGAGGCCTTCCAGGCTACCTGGGCACACGTTGCTTTATCCTCAGCCAGGTCCTTTTCTGCTGAGCACTTTTCAGCCATTCTGCCACACTCTCAAACTTGAACCCATACCAACCACACTGCCCCTGGCAGCAAGGTTTCTAGACCTATTTCATGGTGATATCACTTCCACAGGACCACTCAGGGCTTTCTGGTGAAGGAAAGCAGCAGAGGAATTATGGACTCATTGTGCAGGATCCCATCACAGCAAGTGCCAAACAAACCCCAAACAAAGAGCTTGTAATGATTTTATTCCTCCTAACAATGCAATAATTACCAGGACAGCTAATTAACACAGAGCTCTATCTGCACTAATTACCTCTTTTTTAATCCGCTCCCCCTCCTTTCACCCATGGAAGCAGCTCCAAGAGATAGTGAGGGAAGGGCAATCAGCACAGATGCCCATGCTGCTTTCCACTTCCTGTGGTCTACGCTAGCTCTGAGTGATGCTCCATTACCAGGTCCATGTTTCTGCTGTGCTGAGGACTCCAGAACTGGCCCCAGCATTGCAGGTGGGGTCTCAGCAGAGCGGCAGAATCTCCTGCCTCCACCTGCTGCCCATGCTGCTGGGGATCAGCCCAGGACATGGCTGGCTCGGGACTCTGCTGCTGGCTCATGCTCAGTTTTTCACCCACCTTCACCTACACAGAGCTTTCACATTTTGCCCTGTTCCCTCTTTCCCAAGACAAGCCCTTTAGGACAGCTGATGCCATGCTCTGGGATGAGGTTCCCCTGTTGCACTTTGGTCTCAAGTTTGAGCTGAGGTTCAGGGCATGTTCCTCACGAATTCTAGAGGTCAAAGCCATAATTCAGACAAACAGGGGAAGCCACACCGAGGTGTTGAATGATTGAAAACATCACTCACCCCCACCCATGCCCCCATGAAGGTTGCCACCTGTCAGTGTTTGGAGCATGAGAAAATGCCCAGGAATGAGCAGAATCCCAAGACGCACAGCTCCACTCCACCAACTGCCGTAAGGAAGAAGCCGCTAATGGCTCCTCACTTGCTCCAGGGATTATGTCATAGCTCAAATTGTATTCCCAAGGAATGGGGTTACCACATTCCTGAGGAACGTGCTGGATGCAGGCAGCAAGCTTCCCAGAGCTGAACACAACCCGGCCACAGGGCCACATGGCATGGGCAAGAAAGCCCCAGAGGACTCTCAAGGAGGTTTGCTCCGAGGAACCTCAGCAGAAGCCAAGTCTCAGCAAGGCTGCAGATGACACCGAGCTGAGTGGTGCAGCTGAAATGCCTGAGGGGTGGGGTAGGATCCATGTAGAGGAACCAGGACAGGCTTGAGAACTGGGCTTATATGAACCTCATAAAGCTCAACTAAGAAGATCATCTAGTCCAACCGCCCTGCCAGAGCAGGGTCACCTGGAGCAGGCTGCACAGGACAGCGTTCAGGCAGACTCTGAGTGATTCCAGAGATGGAGACTCCACCACATCTCTGGGCAGCCTGAGAAGGGCACCAGCCCTTTGCTTTTGCAGGGT
This sequence comes from Pogoniulus pusillus, assembly GCF_015220805.1. Lineage (NCBI taxonomy): Eukaryota > Metazoa > Chordata > Aves > Piciformes > Lybiidae > Pogoniulus > Pogoniulus pusillus. Next base: position 19,996,912 of record NC_087277.1, read on the forward strand.
AATTATCAGACTACTTATCCATGCCCAGCTAATGGACTCTTTTCAGTCCACTTCCACCAAATCTTTAGACATCATCTCCACCATTGCTGATGCTGTCTGAGGTCAGCCAAGTCCGAAAGCCAGCAGGGGGACACTAAGCTCTTTAACAGACAGAGCTGAGCCTGCAGACACATCCACAGCTTTGTGTGCATTCCAGGCCACACACCGAGCAAAGCCACCCCAAGCACTTTCATCAGAGGGACAGGAGCAGCCTCACCTCACCAGTATCTTCTTCAGACCTCACTTTTCCAAGCAAGAAGCTGTCGGTCCACTCCTGGCTACCCAGCAGCACCAGAAATGCCCTTCCTCTTCACCTGGGCTGCCTTTTAACCAGCATCAGCCAGTATAAGCTGCAATAAGTGTGGCGGTTTAAGAGCTATGTCACTGCTAAGCCACCTCATATTGACTGAAGGAAGTCAAGGAGTGCTCACAGCCCCAGTCCCCACAGTGATTTCAGAACTGGTGTCCACCTACATCTCATGTAGGCAGAGTTATCATCTCTTTATCTTCACCTGGCACAGGATCTAGAGAACAACTCTTGTGAGGAGCGGCTGAGGAAACTGGGATTGTTCAGCCTGGGGAGAAGGAAGCTAAAGGGAGACCTTCTGGCTCTCTGACTACCTGAGAGAAGGCTGGAGTAAGACTGGTGCTGGACTCCTCTCCCAAGTAATAAGTGATAGGACAAGAGGGAATGGCCTCAAGTTGCAACAGGGGAGGTTTAGACTGGACACTAGGAAAAATTCTGTTACCTCAAGAGTGGTCAGGCACTGGAACAGAAGGTGGAGGAGTCACCACCTCTGCAAGTGTTCCAGAAACCTGTGGACATCACACTGCAGGACACACTTTAATGGTCATGGTGGCCTTAGGTCGATGGTTGGATCCAATGATCTTAAGAGGGCTTTTCCAACTGAAACAATGACCTTAAGGCTTTGGACCTCACCTCACCCAGCTTGCAGATGACACCAAGCTGGGTGGTGCAGTCCATCTGTGTATCTGAGGACTGAGTTGTCATCTAATATGAACTGCTCAGCTGGCACAGTGGAGTCAGGTGAACCTCATGAGGTTCAGCAAGGCCAAGCATGAGGTCCTTCACCTGGGTTCAGGACAACCCTCATTATCAATACAGGCTGGAGGATGGAGAGCAGTCCTGTGGAGAAGGATCTGGGGGTGCTGGTGGGTGAAAAGCTGGACATGAGCTCCTTCCAGTCAGTCTCGTGGCTCCCAGCTTGCTCTACCAAGCCACTCTCACCACACAACTGTGTCCTTCTGCTCCAATTATTAAGGTAATTGAAATGTTCTCTACTGTCCCTGAAAATTAGTTTGGAATTGGCTTGAAAGCTGCTCTCTTGGCAACTTATTCCAGTGGATTGTTCTCAGGTCCATCCTACCTGGCTTGGTTCCCTTCCCAACTCATCAGTTTCTCTTCCTTATTCCCTTTCTCTTCCCTTTGAGAATGGAGAGGAGTTCAGAGAGCCTCTGTCACTGCTTTAGAGACCAGGCCACCCCTAACCCTTGAGGACATCAAAGTTTTGCTGTTGCTGTAGCTGTTTGGGTTTTTTGTTGGGTTTTGGTGGTGTTGTGGTTTTGTGGGTTTTTTCCTGGCATTTTTGTTTCCTTTTAGTTTGTTTTATTTATTTTATTAAATCAACTCCACACATCTGAAGGCACTGAAATAAAAATCACATCCAGCACTTTTCACTCAGCTGCCACCTCAAATTATGTTCTCCAGGCCATGTGTCAGGCAAGATCTCCTAAATCTGTGAGCTGCTCTAATAGCAGGAGAGTCAAGCTCCACAGCTCTCATCCTGCCAGTGACCTGAATGCAGTGGCAGTGGGACTGGTTGGCAGGAGCTGGACGAAACAAAAACACTCCCTGAATAATCTGGGACATTCCTTCAGCCTGCTGATTTACTCGGAAATAACCCAAAGGATGTTCTGGATTGAGCCTCAAGTCCACTGGAAAGGTGATTCAGGTCCCCCTAAAGAGGGGGAAACAATCTTTTAAAAATCAAGGTTAATTAATTAATTCACCCAAAGTCACAAAGACAGAAACAAAGTTTGCTCCTCCATGAGAAGGTCCTGTCCAACAAGGAGAGACAGCTCTTCCTTCGGGATCCTCCATTCAGGGTCATGAGCTCTTAGAGTAACTCATCTCTATCCCTTCTGAGAAAGAGAATCATAGAATTGTTTTGGTTGGAAAAGCCCTCTAAGATCACCAAGTCCCACCATCAACCCAGCACCACCATGGCCATGAACCCATGTCCCAAAGTGCCACATCCACACACTTCTTGAACACCTCTAAGGATGGTGACTCCACTACCAAAAAAAAATTATCATGGAATGATTTTTGATTGGAAAAGATCTTTGAGATCATCAACTCCAGCTATCAACCCAGCACTGCTAGATCCACCACTAAACCATGTCCCTCAGCATCACACCTTCATGGCTTTGAAACCCCTCCTGGAATTCCACCACTGCCCTAAGCAGCCTGACCCTTTCCATGAAGAAACTGTTCCAAATGTTTAACCTAAACCTCCCCTGGGGCAACATGAGGGCATTGCAGAAATTCATGGAATCACAGATTGCCTTGAGTTGGAAAAGACTTTAAAGATCATTATAAAGCAGTTTGGATGGAAGGGACCTTAGAGATTACCTACTTCCAAACCTCCTGCCATGGGCAGGTGTAAGAGGGAAACTGGTATGTGGCTGATTGGACCTAGGGCAACAGGCCAAGAGTTGCCAGGTTACCAGAAATAAGAACAGGGTCTGCGAGCTCTCAAGTGATCAATCTAAGGAAAACAGAGCCTACAAGCACCATCCCTGTAATCAGAGGCCAGAATATGGTGCTGGCTAAACAGTATGTGGAGCCAGCAATGACCGTGAAAGACTCCGCAGAGAACAACCAGCTGCAGAGGGAGCTGAAGATGATGAAGGCTCCCCTCACTAGGAGGCTGTGTGCCTACACAAGCTGACAATGCTCATGGGCAATAGGGAAAGTCGTTATGTAACAAACTGTGAAATAAGGGAGGAGCTTGGTTCAGCCTTCTGGGACCTACTGGGCACAGGTCAGAGGATCCTGGACACCGACAGAGCGAGAGCACAGGCGGCTGAGCTGCGAGCAGCTGCTCTCTCCCTGGCGTGACAGGAGCTGCTCCATGGGGGGGACCCCTGCCTTTCCCGATGGCAGCTGACCAGCTCTGCTAGCTACACACCTCAGGAGCTTTGCTGGCCGGTGGGATTGGGTGAGCACAGCCTGCCCTTCCATCAGCAGAGCTGCTTGGGATTGCTTGTCATATCTTACTCAGCACTGTAGTTTCTCCCATATACCCTCCCTCTCTGGCTGTAGCACAGGAGCCATAGGTACTGTGGTTTCCAGTACACCTTTCTCGTTATGGTTTTAGTCTTTAGGCTACAATAAAGTATTGAGACTGTACCTGGAGAGGGGTACCCATGTGTGAGAGCACTCCCTGGTCCCCAGAGAACCTGCTGGAACAGCAGGGACACCTCCTGCCACACCAGGTTGCTCAAACCTCACCCAGCTTGGTCTTACACACTTCCAGGGATGAGACAGACACAACAGCTTCTTTCTAATCCCCAACCCAAATCTAACCTGCTCTAGTTTTAACATTTCCTCCTGTCCTATCTCTTGTTCTTTGGAAGAAGAGAGCAACCCCCACCCAGCCCAAACCTCCCTTCAGGGAAGTTGATAACTTTAAAGAATAAAACAGATTTGGTCATTCAGTCACCAAGAGGAACACCATTAGAAGAAGACAGTCACAGAGCCTCATTTCCTCTCCCCAGAGATATCTCATGGGATAGCAAACAGCTGCCATATCCTAGTGGAGCTGATCTGAGCACTCCAGCCTGGAGCTCATCTCCTCCTCATGTTACCTGCCCAGCAAACGTAGGAAAAATCCCTTCCCAGAGCTGAAAACTCAGTTTGGTGGTTGACATCTCAGGCACGACTGGTCACAGGCACACACTAATCAGTAGTGGCACCACAGCTATTCCGTAGCCCAGAGGAACAGGAGGTGGCCTCCAGCAGCTGGGCTTGATGATCTTTAAAGCTCTCTTCTAACCTTAATGATTCTCTAATTCTAGGAAATGGGGTTCAAACAAGTCGACTGGACAAACAGACACTGAGCAGCACTTAGCATCCAGCAACACTCATCCCTCTAACTTCACCTCTCCCCATCCCTTCTCCAAGCTGAGGATCTACAGGTCCTTTCCAACACAAACCATTCTGTGAGCCTATAAATAAAGCCTGACTCCTTCTCAGCCCTTACACCATCAGTCAGCCATTCCCAAAAGCTTTCCCTGGGGAAGTGCAAGTGAAAGTCCCCTTCCACCGTCATTCATCACTGGCTTGGCCTTGGACAAAGTCATGAGGTTGCACAAAATTCCAGCCCTCCCATCATTGCTGTGGCCTCCTCTGGCCTCACTCCAACAGGTCTGAGTCTCTCCTGTGCCGAGGCCTTGAGAGCTGGTCCCAGCACTGCAAGCAGAGTGTAGCAGAGGAGAAGAATCTCCTCTCTCTAGTTGCAGCCCAAGGTGCTGAAGATCAGCCTGGGACAGGGCTAGCTCTGGGCTGGCACTGCTCAGTGCTGGCTCACATCCAGCTTTTCACCCACCAACACCCCCTAGTCCCTCTCCTCAGGGCTGCTCCACAGCCCTTTATCCCCAGCCTGGATGGATAGTTGGGATTGCCCCAACCCTTGTGCAAGACCTTGCACGTAGCCTTGTTGAACCTCATGAAGTTCACAGGCTCACCTCTCCAGCTTGTCCAGATGCCTCTGTGGAAGGATCCCACTCCTCAGGTGTGTCAGCTGCACAAGTCACAGCAGTATCACTGTCAAACTTGCTGAGGGTTCACTCAATCCCACTGTCACCAACAAGGAATATTAAAACAAGACTTCCAAAGAAGGATCCTCTCAGTGGTTGATGATCTCCTCGGGTGGTGAGGATCAGTGCTTTCTTCTCCTTTACAGAGGCTGTCCCCAACACTGCACATCAAGGCCACCTTTGTAAGAAACATTTCCTGCAGCAGGACTCCTTCCAACTTCAAAAGAGGGACAATCTGTCAAAGTGACAGGATTAGTGAGAAGCTCTTAAAAGCTCTTGACAACAAGTCCACTTCTGCTTTGGATTCCAACCACTGAGTTGCTCCATTAAGGCAGGCAACCACTCTGCTGCCATGAATATTTAACAGAGAAAGTGCAGAGCATTAGCTGAGGATATGCGCTCAGAGAGGGACAAAGGAAGTGTCAGCAGGCGCAAAGTGGCCGCTCTGCTGTCCAGCTGATGAGGTTTTATTAAGAGCATGGAGTGGGGAAGGTAAAGTCTTCTCCTACACCACTTAGTATGAAACCAAACTTTCAGCAACGTGCTGGCCAGGTGCAGCTGGTGACACGCAACAGGAAAAGGAATCCTCCACGAAGGGAGGCATAACAAAGAGGAAAAGTCCCTTTGGGTTGAAGGTGAACTCCATGTCCTCACAGAGTCATTCTTCCTTCTCTCCAGACTGATCTCCCACTTCAAGTTTCAAGCCACCACCCCTCCTCCTGTCACAAGAGGCCCTGTTCAAAAGTCCCTCCCCAGATTCCCTGTAGCACCCTTTAAGGCCTACAAGGCCACCAAAAAGTCTCCCTGGAGCCATCTCTTTTCCAGGCTGAACAACCTCAACTCTCTCAGCCTGGCCTCATTAATATTTTTTCCTTGAAGAAACTTAAGAGAATCATAGGATTGATTTGAAAAGACTTCTGAGACCACTGATGACCAGTGATGATCTTGGAGGTCTTTGCCAACTAAAGCTATCCAATGATTGTCATCAAGTCCAACCATCAACCTAAAACCACCAAGGTCATTAAACTGTAAGACAGAGCTGCAGCAACAAGGAAAGCTCCTGCACACCAGAGCCTCTAAAACACCCAGGAGCCAAAGAGCAGCTCCTCTGAAAGCCACATGTCCCTAGAATCAAAAAATCACTGAAGGAGGAGACCAAAGCTGCAAGGAACAGCATGAAGAACAAGGAACATCAACCAACCTGTTCACTCAAGGCTGAGCTCTGTTCTGCTCAGAGCCCCTGAGACAAGCAGACAGAAACCAAGCTGTTGACTTTAATTTCTATTTAAAAGCAAAGGGAAACCCCAGGCTGCAGATTTACTGCCTGGCACCAGAGGACCTTTAACATCTCCACTGCATGCTGCTGCTCTTCAGCAAGGTTTTATTGCTGGACTTTATGTGGCTACCACAGCCTTCAGGTGGGAACTCAAGAAGGTTTTGGTCAGGAAAGTCTTCAAGCAGAAACATTAAACAACCTGGCAGCAGGGAACTGCCCTCCCATAGAATGGCTTAGTTTGGAAGGGACCCTCATAGGTCATCTTGTCCAACCTCCCTTGCAGTCAGCAAGGACAGCCCCAACTAGATCAGGTTGCTCAGAGTCCCATCAAGTTTGACCTTGAATGTGTCCAGGGATGAGGTCTCCACCACCTCCCTGGGCAAGCTACTCAGTATTTCACTACCTTTACAGTAAACAACTTCCTCCTGATGTTTAACCTACATCTCCTCTTCTCAAGTTTAAAGCCCACCCTGGTGCTGCAAGACCTACTAACAGCCTTTGCCCAGCTTCCTCACAGGCCCTCTACAGATACTGCAAGGCTACAATAAGATGTCCCCACAGCCTCCTCTTCTCCAAACTGAACAGCCCCAGGTTCCTCAGCCACTCCTCACAAGTTCTCCAGACCCTTCACCAGCTTCACTGCCCTTCTCTGGACACTCTCCAGCATCTCAATGTCCTTCTTAGAATGGGGGGGGTGTGGGGGGGCAAAACCTGTCACTCAAGGTGTGGCCTCACCAGTGCTTAGCCCAGGGGGACAGTCACTGCCCTGTTCCTGCTAGCCACACTCCTGCTGATCCAAGCCAGGATGCTGGTGGCCTTTTTGGCCACCTAGGCACACTTTAGCTCAGCTGCTGACCTGCAAGTTATTTTCTGCTCTCCTAGAAGAACCTTGGGGCTGTCACTCAGAGCAGCCCTGAGTCACACAGGAGACCTTTCCAGCAGAGCTCTTATCCTCAGTAGAAAGCTTCCTCCTCCAGCTCCAGCCACTCCAAAACAAACATCCCACAAGCTCTTGCATCATGGAGACCTCCAGGACCAACCTCCCTGAGCCAAATCCAGGTCCTGAGTCACAGCCCATTTGCCATGGGGATGCTCCAGCCCTGAGGGGAGGCAGAAATAACCCCCCACGTAGACACAGCTGGCTCTTGGTGGGACTCACACACACCAGCACCTGTTTACCTGGAGGGGCCAGGCAAGGACTGAGAGGAGATCAACAAGGGTATCAAATGGAGGGCAGCTTTCAACAAAGCTGCTTTCCCCACACCATGTCCAGGAGATGTCATGTCCCCCACACCCTGTCTGGCCCCAGAAGGGAAGTGGTGACAGTGGGAGGGTCGCTGGGGCTGGCCTTTTAATGTCCTGGTTTTTCCAAATCCCTTTGGCTCAACAAGTGTCTGTCCACATATTGCTCACTGGTTGGACGTGATTGGCTTAAAGGTCTTCTCCAGCCTAAATTATTTGATTGTTCTGCCCTGTCTTATGCAGCACCTGTCCTCACCAACCCTGAAATTTGCTGGGTGGAGGGAAAAGCTGTCCCAGGAGAAATTAAATCCCCCTGAAGCAGATGATTCCCAAGCTTTGGGAAGAAATGTCAAAGCCCAATTTGCCTGTGTAGTGCCACTGGAGATCACAGATCCCAGCAAGACCCACAAGCAGCAGCAAGGGCTGCTGGGGACTGGTTTGTGGTACACCAGGGTTCAGTGAGAACCAGCCCTTGGAGGTGAGAACTTCCAATAACAGGCAAGAGAATAGGAAAACACTGGTTCTGAGAGGAAGCAAAACAATGGTTTGGGTTGGAAGGGATCTTAAAAGCCATCTAGTCCAAACCTTCTGCAGTCAACAGGGACATCTGCAACTAGAGCAGGTTGCTCAAAGCACTAAACAATCTGACTTGGAATGGTCGTAGGGATGGGGCATCTATCACCACTCTGGGCAACCTGAGCCACGGTCTCACCACCACCATTATACCAAATTTCTCCCTTCTCTCCAGTCCAATCTCTCTCTTTCAGTTTCAGACCATCACCCCTTGTCCTGTCACAACAGGCCCTGCTTAAAAGTCCCTCCCCAGCTTTCCTGCAGCCCTCTTTAAGTCTTGAAAAGCCACAAGAAGGTCTTGCTGAAGCCTTCTTTTCTCCAGGCTGAACAACCCCAACTCTCTCTGCCTGACCTCACAGAAAAGGACTTCCATCACTCTCATCATTGCTATGCCCTCCGTTGTCCCTTCTCCAACAGCTCCCTGTCTCTGCTGTGTTGAAGAGCCCACAGCCAGCCCCACCACTGCAGGTGAGGTCCCAGCAGAGTGGAGGGGCAGAATTCCCTCCCTCTTAAATAATTTCTCTGCTTCTTCAGAGCAACTCATCCTCTGTGTATTTATGGTGGAGGCTCAACTTCCCCTGGACATCAGGAATGCCTCATTCCAAAGCCAACGCAGTGGGTCAGACCCACAACTGGAAAAATGACATCTCCATGCTTGGTTCTCATGTAGGCTCTGAAGATATTCAGGAAGGCTCCTTCATTCACCCCATGGAGAAGAGGGGTGAAATTAAAGTGCTAGCACCTCAGATATGTAACAACAGCAGTGCTGTCTTGCAGATGTCCCTGGTGATTGGAAAGGGCTAGGACTAGATGACCTTTAGAGTCTCTTCCAACCCAAACCATTCTGTGAGAAGGTCCAACATGGTGCCAGTCATCTTGAGGAGCTGTAGAGCTTCATACACACAGGTTCATCTCCTGCTTCCGTGTTGGGGTGAAAAGGATCCATCACATTACTAAAAGGAAACATCACAAAGACAGCAAAGGACCAAACTTTGGTTCTTCTAAGCATTGATTAGTCTGGAGTCATTAATTAACAGAGCTCTAACAACACAGAAAATCACCAGCCTGCCTCTCCTAATAATTTATGCAAGATTAAAGGATCGCTGTGGTTGCCTTTTCCACTGCCTCCTTCAGCATTTTCTTTTTTCCTTAGGAAAGCAAAGCCTCCAGATTTAACTGCTCCAGTGCCCTCTTACAGGGCTGGGGGTAGTAAAAATCCAGGCAGGGAAATGATGGATGGATGGTGGAAGCTTGGGAGATGGTGGAGTGCTGTAAAATGCCCCAGTTAAGCTGGAGATGGTGGAGTAAATCTTGCTTTAAAGTGGTATCTCTGATGAACTTCTTCCATCCTATCAAAGCCCCTTCTGATCTGAGTGGTGATAAGGGGCATTTCCACACCAAGCACCTTCCTAATAACCAAGCAAACAAGGAAATCATTTCAAAGTCATCATCCCTAGATTAAGCTCACCAATCACCAGGATCCAGCCAAGCAAAAACATCATTTGGGTGAGAAGTTGGTCTCTCCCTTCAAAAGAGATTTCATCTCTTTAGTTTTCCAAAAGCAGTATTTGAAGTTGTTCTCTCTAGGCCCTTTGGCTTAAGTGTGTCCTTTTCATCTCAAAAAGCTCAGAATTGAGGCTACCAAGAGATGGAGCAGGGCATTCTGTGGTGTAAGAAGCTCTACAGCTCCTCAAGACGATTTGCACCAGGTTGGGCCTTCTCATAGAATGGGCTGGGTTGGAAGGAACCTTCAGAGGTCATCGAGTCGAACCTCTATCAGTCAGCAGGAACATCTGCAACTAGAGCAGACTGCTCAGAGCACCAAACAATCTGAGCTGGAACAGTTCCAGGGCTGGGGTATCCACAGCTTCCCTGGGCAGCCTGGTCCTGTCTCTCTGTGTCCCCATGCCAGTGAAAAATTTCTTCCCAACATCTGCTCAAAATCGCCCCTCTTTTAGTTTAAAATCATCCCCCCTCAGCCCATCACCACACCTCCTGATTGAGAGGCCCTGTCCATCTTTCCTGTAGCCCCCTTCAAGCAGTGAAAGGCCACCAGGAAGCCTTCTCTTCTCCAGGCTGAACAATCCCAACTCTATCAAGCATGGCCTCACAGGGCTCCAGCCACCTTATCACCTTTGTGGTCTCCTCTGGACTTGCACAAGCAGATCTGACTCTCACACATTTCTGTCTTTTTAATGTGGTTCCTGAGCTGGACCTTCTCTTGCATCTCCACAAAATATGATTCTTTCCTACAACCACAAGGTGTTCATCATACAGCAGTGTCTCACCTTTCAACAACCTCTGCCTCTATTCTGCCCTAGTGAGACCACATCTGGAGTGCTGGGTCCAGTTCTGGGCTCCACAGTTCAAGATACAGGGAACTACTGGAGAGAGTCCAATGGAGGCTGCAAACCTGTGAGGGGCCTGGAGCACCTCTGTGAGGAGAAAAGGCTGAGAGCCCTGGGGCTGCTGAGCCTGGAAAAGAGCAGCCTGAGAGGGGATCTGCTCAGTGCTCAGCAGGAGCTAAAAGGCAGGGAACAAGAGGCTGGGGCCAGACTCTTGTCAGTGGTGCCCAGTGACAGGACAAGGGGCAGCGGGCACAAACTGGAACCCAGGAGGTTCTGCCTGAACATGAAGAAAAACTTCTTTGATGTGAGGGTTCAGAACTCTAGAGAAGGCTGCCCAGAGAGTTTGTGGAGTGTCCTTCTCTGGAGCGCTTCCAAACCCACCTGGACATTGCAATCCTGTGCAACTCACCGTGGGTGACCCTGCTTTAGCAGATGGGTTGGACTGAATGATCTCCAGAGGTCCCTTCAAATCCCAAACGTGCTGGGATTCCATGAACCTCAGCAGTTAGTGACTGCTTTTACCAGCAGAGCTCTTTGCTTATCCCCAGACCACAAAAGCAGTGCTGCTACATACTGACACGGTTGTTTTATCACAGAGGCCTCAGAAGACACATTTGGGGAAGGTTCTTCAAGGAAAAACTACAGTTCTATGGCATGTCCCAGCCCCAGACAGGTGCTTTGCCTGGGTGCACTCTGTCCCATCCAAAACCAAGATGCCCCAGGACATCTGTTGGTGCACTGAGCACAACACCTGCTTCACCATCACAACCCACGCTGGAGCTCACAACCAGCACTAAGATTCCAAGTACACTCCTGCCCTTTCCCACTGGAGAGCCCCCGAGGACAGGCTTAAGGGGTGATAACACCTGAGATCACCTCCAAGAATAGATCTGGATCTAGAATTCTCCATCCATGAGGGTACACTCACACCACACCCTTCCTTCACACAACTCAAAACAACCCCAGGCAGGATCCAAAACAGAAGCTTGATGAGAGCTGCTGGCGTGCAGATGGTGCAGTGGGATAAGGGAGGGGCAAATATTCCTCAAACCCCCATCAGTTCCTGGGGGCAGTCAGAAAATCCCTGGTGACAAACAGGTTTCCCTTTGGTTGAGGGAGAAACTAAAAACCACAAAGGCTGCTGCCACAGCACAAGTTTTGCAGGACTCAGGAGAAGTCCTGCTTGGACTTGGCTCCACAGCAGTGGAGAGGAAGCAATGTATGAAGGTTGTGCATTGTTACTAGGATAATCATTGAATCACAAAAGGATGTTTGAGGTTGGAAAGGACCTTTGGAGGTCATCCATTCCAATGCCTCTGCCATAGCAGGATCCCCCAGGGCAGGTCACAGAGGAACACATTCAGATGGGTGCTGACAATCTGCAGAGCAGACTGCACAATCTCTCTGGGCAGCCTGCGCCGGGGCTCCAGCACCCTCACACCAAAGAAGTTTCTCCTCATCTTCAGAGGTGTTCCAGTTTGCATCCTCCTGTGTTCCAGTTTGAGTCCATTGCCCCTTGTCCTATCACAAGACACCACTGAAGAGACTCAACCCTTCTTGTCCCCCATCCTTTAGCTCCTGAGGAGCATTGAACAGACATCCACCCAGGCTGCACTTTTCCAGCCTAAGTAGCCCCAGGGCTCTCAGCTTTTCCCCCTGACAGAGATGTTCCAGGCCCCCCAGCATCTTCCTATCCTCCACTGGACTCTCTCCAGTAGTTCCCTGTCTCTCTCAAGCTGGGGAGCCCAGTACTGGCCCAAATATTCCAGATGTGGCCATTTGGCCCCCCTAGGGTAGATTAGAGAGAATGGGAAATGTCTGGAAAAGAAAATGCAAAGGCTTGCAAAGAGGCATTTGGTGAAGAACAGGAAGCAGAAAGCATAACAGAGAAACCTATTCAGGTTTTACAAGGAGCTGAGCACCTGCCAAGGTGGGATTCAGGGATGCCTGACAGCTCTGCAGAGAATGTTCCCATCATAACTCACAGCATAGAGAGCATCGGAGACTTCAGCTGTGACCACGGCAGGAGAACCTGCAGTCAGTTTGTGTATGAGGGGATAGACAGCAGAAAAGGAGGACAAAGAGCAAGGAGAGACTCAGTGTCCAGCTGAAGTATTGAGGGGCTGCAGCAGGTCCAGAGAAGGGCAACAAAGCTGGTGAAGGGTCTGGAGAACAGGTCCGGTGAGGAGCAGCTGAGGGAACTGGGGTTGTTCAGCCTGGAGAAAAGCAGGCTGAAAGGAGAGCTTCTGTCTCTCTACAATTCGCTCAAAGGAGGCTGGAGTTGGCCTTTTCTCCCACTCAATAAGCAATAGAATGAGAGGAAATGGCCTCAAGTTGCACCAGGGGAGGTTTAGGTTGGAAAATTTCTTCACTGCAAGAGCAGTCTGGCACTGGCTGCCCAGGGAGGTGATGGAGTCACCATCCCTGGAGGTATTCAAGAAACATGGACATGGCACTTTGGGACATGGTTTAATGGCCGTGGTGGAGTTGGTTCAGTGGTTGGACTTGATGATCAAAGAGAGCCAACCCAAATCATTCTCTGGTTGTCCAAGATGAGGGTTGGACTTGATCTTAGAGATCTCTTCCAACTGAAGCAATTCTAGGACCCTACAGATGCTGGAGCACTGGAGTTGAGCACCAAGGGGAAGGTTTCCCTAGGTGGTGACACCTCCTCGTTGAGCAAGGCTGACTTCCCTGGCTGGAAGCAGCCTGTTATTTTTAACAGAGGGTTCTGACAGCAGAATCCCTGCTGCTGGCTGCCTGCAGCTCCTCTGGCAGCTTGGGACAAGTCACCTGTAAATGCCAAGTAAAGCCAGAAACCCAAAACCGTTACTTACGAAGACTGACGTCACTGTGGAGGGCAAGCAGCCAACAATGTGAACTTTTCCCAATTACTGTGAAGGAGAGAGGAGCCACTTGGCCACCCGTGCTCCACCCCTGCCCCAGAAGGACAAGCCCAGCAACAGAGGCAATGGAATGATCTATGGGCAAGGTCAAACCTCTGTGTGACAGCAGGACAGGAGGCTGGCTGGCCTTCAGTGGTGAACCCACGGAGGGTCCATTTGAGCCAGGAATGAGATAGGAATCCCAGAATCCCAGCCCGGTCAGGGTTTGAAGGGACTTCTGGGGATCATTCAGTTCAACCTGCCTGCTAAAGCAGGGTCACTCACAGCAGCTTGCCCAAGATCACAATGGCCAGGTGGGTTTGGAAGCTCTCCAGAGAAGGAAGCTCCACATCCCTGGGCAGCCTATTCCGGGGCTCCAACATCCTCACAGGAAAGAATTTTCTCCTCATGCTCAGATGGAACCACCTAGGTTCTAGCTTGTGCCCATTGCCCACTGCCCTGTTGGTGGGCATAACTGAGAGAACAGTGGCCCTAACCCCTTGCCCTGGATCCTTCAGCTCTTGCTGAGCATTGAGCAGATCCCCTCTCAGGCTGCTCTTCTCCAGCATAAACAGCCCCAGGGCTCTCAGCCTTTCCTCCTCACAGAGATGCGCCAGGCCCCTCAGCATTTTCTCGCCCTCTGCTGGACTCTTTCCAGTAGTTCCCTGTCTCTCTTGAACTGGGGAGCCCAAGTCTGGAACCAGCACTCCAGATGTGGCCTCACTAGGGCAGAGTAGAGGAAGAGAACCTCCCCTTGACCTGCTGGCCACACTCGTCTTCATGCGCCCCAGGACACCACTGGCCTGCTTGGCTGTGAGGGCACACTGCTGGCTCATGGCAACTCTGCTGTCCACCACCACTCTCAGGTCCTTCTCTGCAGAGCTGCTTTCTGGCAGGTCACCTCTCACCTGTAGTAGTGCATGGGGTTGTTTCTCCCCAGGTACAGGACTCTTGTCCTTGTTGAACTTCATGAAGCTCCCCTCTGCCCAACTCTCCAGCCTGACAAGGTCAAGGAGCCAGGAAGGACCTAGGAACTGTCCATAAACTCCATTTATGATGGAGCAGAGAAGAAAATGCATGATGAGCTCCAAGAGCCCCTGAGTTGTGCTACCTGTGTTACAAGGATCTCTTTCTAAGGCAGGGCTGATCACCTCTGACTTCTAAGACAGAAGAGAGACACCGGAGCAGCTTGGCTCATCTGTAACATGATCTGAGATGTCACCTCACAGACAGCACCAACACCTCGGCCAAAGCACAAGAAGGAAAACAAGCAGCAAGGGTCCCAGCTTGAAGAAAC